>NC_025703.1:8746711-8840422 GCF_000633955.1 Camelina sativa | reverse complement strand
AGAACTAGAAGTCCCCATGACACCCCTCCTCTGATAGTTGTTACATCGGTTTTGAGACCGCTAGCCGCAAAATACAGCGGTAGAAGAAGCCCAGAGACCAGATCCTCTATCTTCTCTGTCAAAGCTCTGCAAAATGGTCCTTCTTTAGGAGTTACTATTCCTATCACAAACGCCCCGAAAAGCGCGTGTATCCCAATAGTGTCTGTCACAAAGCTTGCTGATAAAACCAAGGTTAGAGTGACACAAACATAGAGTTCCTTCACAGGTTCTCCCTCAGGACAGCGTCTACCCATATAAGCAAGCAGAGGTTTGATTGCCACAACTGCAAATATCACAAATCCAGATCCACAAAGAAGAACCCAAACAGATACAAGCGGAGAAGAGTCATCTCCTGAGACAGCAATAGCAAGCGCAAGGAGTATCCAAGCTACAACATCGTTCACCCCTGCTGCTGACATAGCCATACGTCCAATGTCTGTTGTTAGAAGCTTTAGCTCAGCTAGGATACGAGCAAGCACAGGAAAGGCAGTGATTGATAAGGCAACACCCATGAAGACAATAAAAGGAAGCTGATGGACTCCTTTGCTTATGGTAGCACTGAGAACAAAAGATGTTCCTACACCGAGTATAAAAGGAAGTGAGATCCCAGCTACGGCTATCAACATTGATTTCTTTCCTGTTTTTCTGATCGCTGCAAAGTCGAGCTCAAGCCCAACGAGGAACAAGAAAAACAGAAGACCGATGTTGGCGAGTGTGTCTAAAACGGTCAAGCTCTTCTTTGGGAATATGGTGTCAAGATACACCTTGCTTCGTCCCAGTGCGGAAGGTCCAAGCAGTATTCCTCCCTACAGATGCATCCATTTTAGTATCCGTTGCTATGTGATTATCATCAGAAAGAAAAGAAAAAAAAAAAACAAAGTGATTGCATGAAACTCACAATGATCTCAGCAATGACTCGAGGCTGTTTGAGAGGTTTAAGAATGTAAGCCAGCAGCCTTGTGAACACAACCACCAAGACGATCTGTAGGATGATCAGAGGAAGCGCGAAATCAAGAGGGCTTTCGTTTTGGAAGGCTCCATTGGAGGTTGCCTTCATCGGACCCGGACAAGTCCCTGTAACATTGGTGCCTGCCATCCTATAGTTGAGGTCTACTTACGGGTTGATGATTGGTTGAGAAACGCGACACTGCTTCAACCTTACTATCTTGGCTGCTCCCTCATTGCACTGCCAAGCGAGGTATGAAACCTGAATGAGAGGAAAAAAGAAAACGAGATTTTATTATGTTCTGTTACTGTTGTTTGTCATAAACAGAATCTATATTCAACAAGTGAGTATATATAAAAGGGGAAAACAGAAAACTAATAATGTGTATAGTTTTGCTAATAATAGGTAGAGATTGAGGCGGGCATACCAACTCCAGGGTGGGCATGTACCTCGCACATTTTCTATTTATAGATTGTCAGTTACTTAACTTCCAACCATATCGCATCTCTACTCCACATACACGAACTGGCCTACAATGCCTCAACGTTTTCATCGCTGTCTTGTTCTTTTGTCCTGAAGTTACAAAGCACCTTTTATTTGTCCCCTAATACCTCCCTTAATACCTGAGCATTTGGTGACTTACCTTCCGTAGCTTCTTAAACACCAATCATTTTAACATAATATTATTGTATACTAGATAATGTCTCATGCATGTGTGTGAGTTTGAAATTAATATAACAAAATATAATTATATACTTTAAAATGAGTTTGATAACTTATTTAATAAAATAATTATTTAATAGTTTATATTACATAAATATTATTTTAAATAAGTATATTTCAAAATTTGTATAAAAATTATCTCAATTATGGTTTTATAGCTTTTTTAGTTCATTCAATAGTTTTTCCACTGTCCAACAAATGCAAAAAAACTTACCTATTATTTATTATATTATTTAGATTCATTATCAAAATAAATATTATTCGAGATGATTAATCTAAAACTAAAGACGCTTTTCCGAGAGGATTGATGAAATCTATACTAATAAAAAGTAGGAGCTATAAGCTCCTAAGGCCGTCCTCATAGGATTTTAAACAACCAATAGAAATTTGACATATCACTTATTAACATTTTATACAATTTCCAGAATTTTCTATATTAAGAAAATAAAAAGTATGAGCTATAAGCTGCTAAGGCCGTCCACATAGGATTTTAAACAACCAATAGAAATTTGACATATCACTTATTAACATTTTATACACTTTCCAGAATTTTCTATATTAAGAATTATTTTAAACAACCTATCATGATTTGACATGTCATTCATTAACATTTTTTAAATTAACAAAAATTTTTAGAAAAAGGAAAATTTTAAATTTATGTAAATCAAAGAACTAAGCACAATATCCCACATCGGCTAGAAATTTTTTAGAGAATGGTTCAGAACCAGTATAAATAAGATTAATATGCTTCCAACAACGAATGAGCAGAAAAGCTTGATTTATCAGGCGTCCAAGTTTAAAAGTTTTATTTGGTTTGATCTGGTTTTTTATTTGATCAAATTAAAACTTTAAACAGTTTCAAAAAAATATTATAATATTTAAAAATTTTAAAAGTTTAAATATTATAAATATTGAAACTTTTAAAAGTTCTTAGCTTTTAAAAAGTTTTTAAATATTATAAGTTTTAAATTTTAAAAGTTTAAAATATTATAAATATTGAAAATTTTTAAAAGGTTCAAATTTTATATTTCAAAACCTTTTAAAAGTTTAAAATATTATAAATATTGATGCAAAACATAAATTATCTTATTTATCTACATTTATGCTTTTTATTTCTTATGAGCTGTAAAACATATTTTTGTGTATGATTATATAGACGAGTTGATATTCTTTCATTAATTTTTTATTTTTAGGTCTAAGGAAGAAGGATTGACATCGCAAGACCTTAATTTGATGTTTGAGTCAAATTTTGAGGTTTAAAAAAGAAAGATGGACGACAAACACACATGTTTTATTAGCTATATATAGGCATGACCAGGATTACGGTTGTCACGGTTAAGGTTTATTAACCATCGGTTATGGTTAGAAATTTTTGTAACCTTAACCAGAACCGTTTAACAAATGGTTAAACGGCTACGGTTCAAGCGGTTATCGTTATATACGGTTAAAGTTATTTGATAATATAATATAGTTGATATTATTTGATGATATAATATAATTAATATTATTTATTTATAATTAATATGTTCTTATAGTGTACTCATATTTCTATATATCATATGATTCATATTAAATAAATAATTATTAGTATATTTTATTATGTTTTTAAAATATTATAAACCAAGTAAGGATTTTGGTTTGAGAAGTTTCTAAACGCGTGGATCTAAAACCAAATAAGTATATGGATAAAATTGTTAATAATTGGGTGCATGTGTTGACTATGCTGGTAATCATGAATTTCACAAATTTTATGAGAAAAGAACTGATTTGTTCTTGGAGTTTGATGGGTTAACAAGTTGTGTGGTAGTCTAAAAAAAAGTTTTTCAGTGGAAGAATGTGAAGAAGTTGACGAGAAAGAAGAAGAAAAAGAGTATAACGAAGAACCAAACGGTAAAAGTTACGATGAGAATTAACACAAAATTTGACAATGAAAATGACAAGAAATGATATGAAGAATAAGAAAACATTGAATAAAAAACACGAAAACATAGGTGGTAGCTATCAATTAAATATGAAAACGAGTTAAATTCATGATTATAAAATTGTTTCGTTTTTCTGGTGGTAAAAAAAAATGGTTTAAGATATGTGAGGCCATCAGTTTGATTTGCCTCGCCTGGACGTCAAGTTAAATTTATGATTTTTTTTATCAGATTTGATTTTATAACATAACTGATTTTTATATTTTTAAAAATTGTGTATCTGAAATTTAATTTTTTTCCTTAGTACTACATATAAAAATCATATGGAAAATGATTCAATTATACCATTATAAGTGAGATCAAAACCTAACTTATATATATTTACAATTCACAATAATTTGGTTTTAATAAATTAATATAAACATATTGTATATATATATATCTATTTGTTTATTAACTATATAATGATAAATGATATATGATTAGGATAATATTAATAATTGAATAGAAATTGAAAAATAGTTACATAATAATTTCATGTGAATTATTTATCTTGAAAAAAAATAAAAAATAAAAGCAAAATAGAAAATATGCGACATATCTTAAGGATGACAAATATAATTGAAAATAAAACTATACATTTTGGTGTTCATAATATAGGAATGATATATATGTAGTACTAATATCCAAAAAAAAAGTGAAGAACAATTTAATGATAGAAAAATTAAATATTTCATCATATTTTAAAACAAAAATATCACATATATATATATATATATATATCACATCTTTATATATATATATATATATATATCATAGACACTATTTGAACTTCTTATAAACATAATAGCATATGCTACACACATATTGAACTCTTACATAAAGTAGATAAGAATAACAAAAATGCAATAATTAAATATTAATATCTTTTGTAATTTATTCTATTTTTATTTGTCATTAATCATTCATTAGAATTCTATAAATACTATGTAGGTGGAAAAATAACATAAACATAAATAAATAATTGCAATTAATTAAAATTTAGTGCCTTAAAATATGGATATGATTATAAATATAATAGTTACAATTTTTTTGATAGAATATGTAAGTTAATACAATATGTGTAAATTCATAAATATAATTTATTGTGAATAAAGAACTGATTTTTTGGTTTGAATATACAAATTTAAAATTAATATAAATATAAATATATGACAGAAACTTCAAGGTAATCAAATTGTAATTTTAAATATACATTTTGTTTTCTCTTAAAACGAAATATGTATTCAGATATTTCTCTATAAATATTTATAAATTTTATATATTAAATTATATATTATTATTATTATTATTAGAGTGAAATTACAAAACAAATTAATAATCATAATATGTGAATTACTTCTATTAAAGTGAGGAAATAAAACAGAAAATTATTATTGGAAATTATGGTTCAAAAGTAGAAGAAAAATTAAACATCTTATACACCCTCCGTCTTAAATTACTTGTTGTTTAAGGTTTTTTCACACAGATTAAGAAAACAATTAAATTTTGTATTTTATCCCTTCTTTCATATATTTTCTAATTTTTTATTGGTCAAAACATTAAAATTGTTGAGATAAAATTGGTATTTTTACTAAACATATGCATTGGAAATCTAAAACGACAAGTATTGGAAAACATAATTTTTACTCTAGAATGACAATTAAAAGAAACCAGAGAGAGTAATATATTATTTTGATTCAAGTTTTTTTTTTTTTTTTTACAGATGTCAAGTTTTAGAACAAAGTTTTAGAATAAACTCTAATTAAAGTATACTTTAGTTTATTAGAATTAGAATAAAATTACAAAATAAAATAATAATCATATTATGTGAATCATTTTTATTAAAGTGAAAAATAAAACAAAGAATTATTATTGGATATTATAATTCAAAAGTAGAAGAAAAATTGAATATATTACTTTGATTCAAGTTGTTTTTTATGTGTCAAGTTCAAATAAAATTTTAAAATGAACTCTTCTTTGTTATATAAGATATTTGCATCATATAGTCTAAGACGATATGATTGACCATAATTACACAGAGAGATTTGAGTTTGCACCAAATTGAACATACGTATCGCCAAGAGAAATAGTAAGATTATGACTTTTCTTGTACGTAACATAAGTGTTATCTAACCAAATAAAATGGGGGTTAAGATCGAAATAATATGTGTTCAAGATACTGAGTGTATGTGAATCACTAGCTGCATAAAAAAGACTGCTTGCAAATTTGCAATAAAACGCTTCTTCTAGCAAAGAACAAAATGTTCCATATCAAATCACTCAATCAGTGTGACCTAACCAAATATTACTCAAAAAATGCTTTCTTTTGTCCATTGCTTTCGTAAACTCATCAAAGACCAGTTCACGTAGAACCAAATCTTCAACAACAAAAGAGAAGACAGATTCGAAGAAAAAACACTACATGCTAATGCAATGAATGATTCAACAAAGCTTCATTCAAAACCCTTCCTTCAGCTCTACAAATGCAGGTCCAGAGATCAACTAAACCTTTCAACTCTTCGACGGCGCAGCTCATCTAAAGGGAGATCATTAGAAGAAGACAATGCTGGTCCCTGATTCAGCGACCATCCATTTCCTCTACCCCGTCCGGAGCCACACATCTCACAAGCACTTAACCAACCAGAATTGTCATATGTACACGACTGACATCTCCAAATACCAGGTCCAGCTATCCCAGTCTGGCCTCTACCCACTCTTCCTCTCCCTGTAATCCTCCTTCTCCGAGACCTAACCATACCATTCAAAAACCTCAAGGGCCATGTCACTAGTCGTGTCACACCTCTAACCGCCATGGTGACTGGATCAGATCCCGAGTAAGAACCCTTAAGCTTCATATAGAGAATACCAGCAAGGATCCCACCCAAATGCCCAAGAAACGAAGCATTAGGTACAAACATCTGCACCAGAACCAGTTCTGCCCAAGCAGCATATTTTGTCGGAACCAAGATACCATAAACACTGGTGTAATCCTCAGCCTGAGCATTAAGAACAACTTTCAAAGCAAAGAGAACACCAGAGAACCCAACAGAGTACTCGTTGTAATAAGCTCTTTCGTAGTCGCAGAAGAATAGAAGCGATTTGGCTAAGAGCAAAGTGACTCCTTGGGACATACCAATAAGTGCAAAAACCATAGAAGCAAACTCAGTGCTTCCCATAGATGTCTCTAGCTTGATACCTTTCCAGAGAAGTGACATCATGTTGTAAACTAAGTGAGGCTCGTTGACATGGTAGAACGCTGATAGAAACAAACGTTTCAAATCCTTATGCTGTTCAACAAAACACACACATCAATATTAGAACTAATCTCAAATTTAGGATCTTGATTAGGTCAAGGTAAACAAAATCCCTAATTTCCCAAAATTGTCGAAATTACAATCAATTTCTATTAGCGAATTAAGGAATTAAGGATTTGGGTTTTTTTTTACCTTGAAGATGAGGTGAGGATTGAACCAGACCTCACTGATGTGAGGTATAACGGGATCGATCAACGCAGGTCTGAGATAGACGAGAGTGTTCGCGGCAAGAAGACTCGCCGTCACCGGTGGTTTCCACGGCAGTCTATAGTATTCCGCGACGGCGCTTAGAGCCAGAAGCGGTAACATCCCTCCGCCTCCACTTCTTCTCCCTTCGCCAAAATTCGCCATTAATGAATGATTCTTTTCTTCTAATCTCTTTAATAAAACTTCTCTCAAATCTCAAAAGTAATTAGGAAATCTTATTAATAACTCTTCTCTACAATTTATATATATATACACAAATATAGCAGCTTGGTCTGTACGAAAACAAATTCTCTAGATGCTTCGTTTCGTTTCACTCACATTCGAACATGTGGGACCCACAATGAATATTTTTAAGTAACGCTTTAAAACCCTAATTTTACTAAGAGTATCTCCATCAAAGATTGTAACCAAAATATCTTAAAACAAATTTTATTTTTAATTTTGAAAAAAAGTGAAATTAAAAACTTCTTAACAAACTTAAACATTTCATAGGTCCATTGAAGGTTGTTAAATTTGAGGTTCTTGTAGTACCTTGTGGCAATGATCAACAAATTTCTCTCTCTACTTAAATTGAACATTTCATTTTGGCCAACAACTGAAATGGCAAATAAAGATTTGGATAGATACTACAATGCCCTTGACAAGTAAGCTGTTCTCGAGTCCTAATATAAGCTTCTGGCTAGTTGTTTCTCAATATACACTAAACCTTCAATCTGTAGTTTTTAAGATAGATTTCCATCTTATTGAATACATACAGAGCACTAATGCAATTCCACACAATGAAAATGGAGGAAATAATTAAGATTATAAGGGAACTGTGGCTGCAGACATACAGAGGTCAAGATATGGATTACATACGAATACACTCAGATTCCGAAGGTGCAGGCACCCGCTCTTACAACTACAAGGTATGCTACAGAATTGACGACATGCTTTACCATTTGATCACCATTACTAGCATTGTGGTAAACCTTGTTTTTTCTTGATTCGTTACCAAATATGCTCAGACCAACAACCAAAACCATCAACGATATCAATGAATAAATAAACAGTCAAGAGTTGAGTAAGATAACTCATCTGCAACTGTTTGGCATTGCGCAAATAAGACCACCTTCTGGAGCTGCGACTTCAGGTCCTGCATTGTCACCATTTAAACAAAATGAACAAATAACCACACATACAGAACAAATAAAAGCTGATAGATAAATAAAAGCTGATAGCACACTAGAAGCAATATTTAGAATAATATACATAATCATAAGCTGAAAACTACATAATCAGAAGCTGAAAACTAAATAATCAGAGACAAGTAGCTATCTCTTAGTCCATCATTCATAATTGACTAAGCAATTTCATTTCTAATTCAACCAGAATCAAAAGCCCTCTCTTACTTGTAGGTTTTGTGATCTGACCGGAGAAACAGAGTGATGTCATGTTGGCTAAGGCCAGCAAATCCCCAAAACACAAGTGATCAAGACCACTCATGTCCTTCTTCACAACAAATCTCCTGATGGGTGTCTAACGATTCCAGGCAAATTAGAGAGAGAGAGAGAGATCGCAACAAAATTGAGAGGATTAAGAAACAAAAACCAAAATTCATAGTAAGAAAGTACTGTACCAATAGAATCAATGGAGGAGATAAGAGAGAGTTTTTGTTTTGGTGGTAGCTGTGTGAGAGGATTAGATCACTGAACCGACATCTGTATGGATCACCAAATCGAGATCGGATTGATGAACCGAGATCGTCGATGGCGTCTCTTACGGTGGAGATGTGATGCTGCCGGAAAAATCCACTTTCCGACTGAATCACCGACTGAACGGTTTGATTCTATCGTCTTGTTGTTTTCTCTGTCGATCAAAGGAGAGAGACGAGAGAGAGAAAATAAACTTAACAAAAAAATAAAAGAAAAGTTTATTTTTCTCCCATCCAATTAGAAACTGACACACCCAAGTTTCTAAACATACCAAAAACATTTTAGCTAAACAACGATTCTAAACTAAATCATACAAAAAAAAAAAATTAATCACATGTATTATTTTAGCAACTCTTAAGATACTCTTAAATCCTTTGATGGAGATACTCTAACTAATCCCATAATTGAGAATTAAGTATGTGTATCAGTGATGCTTAATTTGGATTTTATTGGAACAAAAATTTGTATGTATACAAACAAAATGAAAAAAAGAAAAAAAAAACATTGAACATTGTGTTAAATATAAGCATATTGGTTTAGTGATTGTTGTTGTCATCAGGTTTAGGCCGAGTGTTAATAAGCATTTTCCGAAGCATTGTGTTCTCGTTCGTCAGAGTTGATATCTTCTCTTCAAGCTGATCGTTGTTGTTCTGTAGCTCGTTAGCTCTTGATTCCAAATCACTCACGTACACTTTCTTCCTCTCTCTCGCTTGTTGCGCTGACACTCTGTTCCTCAACAATCTGTTTCTTCACCAAATACTTTTTATTAAACCATTTCAAATCCCACAATTAATTAATTAAACCAGATGCAAGAATGGTTTTCTTTACTAGCTCATTATACCTCTTGAGGCTTCTATACTCTTTATCAACTGGGTTACGTCCACGGCGGCGTTTAGTTGTTGAGACTCCTCCGTTTTGAGTCGTGTCAATCTCCTGGTTGTTCACTCCATCGTCGGCACTGCTGCTTAAAACACATGTCGATCCAGCTGCTTCCATGTCAGGAACCATCAACAACTCCTCGTCACTCTCCTCTGATATAATTTATATACAAAACCTAGTTTCTCAAAAATCAAATTTAAGATACATAACTCAAAAAACTTTCGTTGTAACACTTACCAGTTTTGTGCTTCTTGGGTGAAGAAGAAGAACTTGAGTGGTTCCCATTAGGTCGTTGAAGAGACATCAATATATTTTTCTTCTTTTCAGATTTAATTTGCTTCTTCAAGACCAAAGTAGAGAGGTAGAGAGGGTTGAAGATAATAATATCAAAGCAAAATAAATTGCATCTTTCTTTCTTCTTTTGGACCACTCAAAGTCAGCAACTCGGTTCGAACACAAAAAAATGATTAAGAAGTTTTGGTTGGCTTGTAAAAGAACACGTAGGTTTATGTAAGACCACAAATGCAACAGTTTTAATCCAACGGCTGAAATCGCAGCGCGTATATGATGTTTTTTCTTGTTTTCTTTTTCCCACTATGTATACCCGATTTGATTTTTAATTGATTTGTGGCTTTGTGCTGTGTTTTTGCTTTTAAAGTCTCTTGTTCATGATTTCTTATGGAAACAACTTTTTTTGACAGAGCGTGTGGGTTTATGACAATAATTACTGTCTAGGAACGATACAAGCGTACTTGCAGACAAAGTCAGGGTTGTATTGTATCTACTTGCATGGCGTAACAGGCATGCACAAACTCATCATGTGGTCATCTATCTCGTTTTCTATTTCTTGCCGGTACATATATAACTCTCTTTAAAGACAGCTAACTTATGTTTCGAATTTTTAAAATATTAATATTTCTACCAATGCTAAAATCAGTGTCCATCATTTCGAAGCATTTTTTATGGTTCGTGATTCCGCCATATAGTTCGTCATGTTCTTTTTTACATATACCAATATACCATAACTAGTTTTAAGTTTCACTATGTTTTCTTAGTCTCAGTGGAACTAAAATGCGTAGAATGTATATATGGAAAGGCTAGTATTGTAAATGATAGATCCCTAATCTCTATTGTATTCCTATTATATAATATACTCTTTCTATCTAATAAGAATTATTCAGCCTCTTATCTTATATGGTATCAGAGCTGCGATCTCTCTACCTAAAAACCTTAAATTTTTCTGTTTTTCTTATTCCCGCCGCTCACTATGTCATCCTCTTCCGGTGAGACCATTGCTGTGTCTGCGACACAAAACATCCTTTCCGTCAACATGATGAACGTGACTAAGCTCACCAGCACCAACTTCTTGATGTGGAGTCGTCAAGTCCGGGCGTTGCTCGATGGCTAAGATCTCCTCGGCTACGTCGATGAAACTGTTGCTGTCCCTCCTCCCACTACCACCACTGCCGGTGTTACCTCTGAAAACCCAGATTATAAGATCTGGAAGCGACAAGATCGCTTGATTTACAGCACACTTTTAGGTGCTATCTCTCTTTCTGTCCAACCTTTGCTCTCTAACACGAACACGTCTGCTGAGATCTGGCATACGCTAACGTCGATCTATGCTGCTCCAAGTCGTGCTCATGTTCAACAGATACGACAACAGATCAAGATCTAGACCAAGGGAGACAAGTCCGTTGAGACGTACTTTCAGGGTCTTACAACACGATTTGATCAGTTGGCTCACCTTGGCAACCCCATACCGTATGAGGACCAGATGAAGCAAATTCTTGCCGGTCTCCCTGACGAGTACAGCCGTGTCGTCGATCAACTTGAAGGTCGTGATCGTTCTCCTACTCTCGCTGAAGTGTATGAAAATATACTTCACCATGAGGTTAAACTCAAGAGTGTCGTCGTGCCTTCGTCGTCTTTACCGGCATCCGCAAATGCTGTGAATGTTCGTGGTTCGCAGCACCACGGTACATCCCGCTACAACAATCGACAAAACAATGCTCCGCGCAACAACACCTCGGCTCCAAGTGGCTATCAAGGTCGTTGTCAGATTTGTGGTGTCTATGGCCATAGTGCACGTCGTTGCTCTCACTTTCAGGTCTCTAGTGCTCAGTTCAACACCAGCACTCCGACATCTGTTCCATGGCAGCCCCGCGCTAACATGGCCACCACAACTCCATGGCTTTTTGATTCGGGGGCTATTCATCATCTGACTACCGACTTGAGCAATCTCTCTCTCCAACACCCTTACAATAGCGGTGAAGACGTCACTATTGCGGACGGCACTGGTCTCCCTATTTCCCACACGGGTTCCACTTCAATCCCTACACCAACTACACCGCTTACTCTGAATGATGTTTTATATGTTCCTAATATTGCTAAAAACCTTATCTCGGTTTTCCGTTTATGCAATGCTAATTGGGTTCTGTGGAATTCTTTCCGGTCTACTTTCAGGTGAAGGATCTCAAAACGGGGGTCCGGTTGCTGCAAGGGAGAACTAATAATGGGCTGTATGAGTGGCCAGTCCCAATGACCAAGGATCCAATTTCCATTTTGACAACCACCACCTCAAAACCATCTTTATCATCTTGGCATTCCAGACTTGGCCATCCATCACCTCCGATTTTACACAATATTCTTTCCAAGTTTTCTTTACCTTGTTCTAAATCCACAAATAAACATTATCAATGTTCTCATTCTCTTATCAATAAAAGCCTTAAGCTTCCTTTCAATACAAACACTATTTCTTCCACTAAACCATTACAATATCTTTATTCTGATGTCTGGATGTCTCCATTACTCTCAAATGAAAACTTCAAATATTACTTGGTCATTGTGGATCACTATACCCGTAATACTTGGTTATATCCATTGAAGCAAAAGTCAGATGTCAAACAAACGTTCATTGCGTTCAAAGCTTTGGTTGAAACACGGTTCAAGGAAAAGATACAAACACTCTACTCCGACAATGGAGGCGAATTTCTTGCTTTGCGACATTTCTTGGCAACAAACGGGATCTCACAACACCACCACACACACCGGATCACAACGGTATCTCTGAACGGAAGCATCGGCATATCGTTGAGATCGGTCTCACACTATTACATCAAGCCTCGGTTCCTAAGCACTATTGGCCCTATGCGTTCGCAACTGCTGTCTATCTCATTAACCGTATGCCAACACCGGTGTTAGACAATGTGTCACCCTATGCCAAGTTGTTTCATCAAGAGCCTAATTATCTCAAGCTTCGTGTCTTCGGGAGTCTTTGTTTTCCATGGCTCCGCCCATATACGGCACACAAACTTGAGGATCGTTCTAAACCTTGTGTGTTCATGGGTTATTCATTAACACAAAGTGCGTATTTGTGTCTTGATATTGCGACGGGTCGGGTTTATACGTCGCGGCATGTTCAGTTTGTGGAATCGAGTTTTCCGTTTGTTTTGCCAACCACCGCCGATACCAAGTCTCCACCGGAGAACGTTGTTATCTCTTCTCCTTCCGTTGTCACCGTTCCGACATCCCCATCTACTACAATTCCGATTTCTTCTCCACCAGCACCGGTCCCTCCAGCTCCTTCACCATCGACTCAAGTCACGACTCCGCCAACATCACCACCACGGTTCGATCTTCATGAAGGTAATTCTTTGCTGGGCCATGATTCATCTCTAGGCCCATCAACAGATTTTGTGTCACAGCCAAGCCCACATGAGACGAGTCCATCTCCTTCTCTACGTTCGTCTCCATCACCCGATCCTTCTCCGTCACCGGTGCCGCCACCTGCTCCACCGTTAGCAGCACCTCCGATTCCACCGATTCTACCGGTGAACACTCATCCCATGCAAACACGGAGAAAGAATAATATTACTAAGCCGAAGACCAAGTTTAGTCTCTTAGCCATCACGACCAAAATAACAATTCCAACGACGGTTACTCAGGCCATGCGAGATAAGAAATGGCGTGATGCAATGGGTTTGGAGATGAATGCACAAACACGGATGCGTACTTGTGATTTGGTTCCTCCACCTCCTGGTCATAATATCATTCCTACTAAATGGGTTTATACGCTAAAGTATTTGCCCAATGGTTCTCTTGCATGTATAAAGTACGTTTGGTAGCTCGCGGGTTCAGTCAAGAGTATGGGCTTGACTATGACGAAACCTACAGTCCTGTGGTCAAGTCCAATACCATTCGATTGGTGCTACAACTTGCTATGAACCATAACTGGTCGATTCGTCAACTCGACGTCAATAACGCTTTCTTACATGGGATGCTAACGAATGAGGTCTATGTCTCTCAACCACCAGGTTTTATCGATAAGGACCCGTCCACACCATGTTTGTCGGTTAAACAAGGCTTTGTATGGACTAAAACAAGCTCCCCGTGCTTGGTATCAAGAATTAAAGACCTACTTGCTTCGGATGGGGTTTAGGAACTCTCTTGCTGATACTTCGGTGTTCGCCTATCTCATTGGTAACGACATTGTTTACACACTTGTTTATGTCGATGATATCATTGTGACAGGAAGTTCTCAGTCCCTTATCACCGGTTTTATCGATGCTCTGTCCACTCGGTTCTCTCTCAAGGCTCCCACTGAACTACGTTATTTTTTGGGAGTAGAGGCTACGAGAACACCACAGGGACTACATCTCATGCAGAAACGGTACATTCTTGACCTTCTTGTCAAGACTAACATGTATGACTCTAAACCGGTCTCCACACCAATGTCACTGAAACCGAAGTTATCCCTCTCCTCCGGCAATCTCTTTGATGATCCAACCAAGTATCGTATGGTGTTGGGAAGCCTTCAATATTTGTCTTTCACCCGACCTGATATAGCCTATGCGGTGAACAAATTGTCTCAGTTTATGCATCGGCCTACTGATATGCATTGGCAAGCTGCTAAACGGATTCTCCGCTACCTGGTTGGAACACTCTCTCATGGCATTTATCTTCGCCCTAATGCCCCGCTTGCACTTCATGCCTACTCCGACGCAGATTGGGCCGGTGACACCGACGATATGGTATCCACTAATGCCTACCTTATCTATCTTGGTTCTGCTCCGGTTGCTTGGTCCTCTAAGAAGCAGAAAGGTGTTGCTCGCTCATCTATCTCTATCTAATAAGAATTATTCAGCCTCTTATCTTATAAAATGTACTAAGAGAACTTCTACCATAGGGATTACATATCAGATGTTGGGTTTATGCGGAAACAAAAACTGCACTGTTGAATCGCTGTATGTCTAGCATCTAACACTTTTTTGAACATTGTCATAATCAATACTAAAAATTGCAAAGCTATACCAAACAGAACTCGATGATTCAGCTAAAAGATTTGAAAATGTTCTTCTTTATCGTAGATTAAATTTTGAGGGATGTTTATAAGTCGTCCGGAACCGGAAAATCACACATAAACAATGTGAAATTTGTTCCGAGGTTATAAAGAAAAACACACTTTAAAACTTTTTTTTTTTATGTAAAATACCTTCGTTTGTATTTTCGACCATACATATTTCTTGATTCAAACACATATCGACCGACCTATTTATACATCTTCCCGAACCCATGATCACCTTTTCTTTGTGCTCTTTTATTCGTTTTTCATCTGCCATAGTATATCACTAATTCACAATACTCATGAGTTTGTGTATCACTCGAAGCCCGAAGGGACCCCATGCCTTAAAATCAACTAAAAGCATTTGATGTCTTTTTTAGACGAAGTAGGAAGTACCATCCAAATAATTGATTTTCATAAGCAGCAGACATTCATTTTGTTTGTAGGACTATAAATGATTTGATTGTTTTGAAGCTGTATGCAAACGTGGAGATATGATTGCTTTTTGTCTATGCATGAACATGCCACGTTAATATAGGAGTACATATCATGATAATGATCTCTATTTGCTATAACTTTTTGGCACAGTACTATTGCATGCCTCTCTATATTACTTCTACAAAACGTGCCCTTTAATTTGCGATGGTTAGAAGTAATCGAGCTACAAGCTCCGGTGATAATCTTTTATTGTTCGCATGCTCGGTCCGAATGAGTTTGTTTTCTAAGAAACTTGAAAAAAAAATGACAAAACTCTTTCAAATCAAGATATGCGAGTAATAACTCCATGGACATACAAAATACTGGAAACTGATTACATTATCTTTTTATAAAGAAGTTTAGCTGATAATATTAGTCTTAATTATTATAAGTACTATAAAGAGGACTAGACATTCATCATCATTAGACTACTAGACATTATAAAGTTAATTATATCGAAATTCTCACAAGAAGGATCCCTAGAGACCAGACATGCATGTCCAAAGACAGATCGTATAATAGCTCATAGGAGTCTTATCGATCCAACATCCAAGGTAGGCTTTATAACAAAGTAAATAGTACATTAGAATACACTTCCCATGATGATTCTAGAATCTAATATTATCAATACAGCCAATGAGCATTATATGATGTAACAACTTATGTCTACTTTTTTATTTATTAGTTCACCATAATAAAACAATGAATTTTATTTTAAAATAAAAAGAAAATTAAAGATTGGACTCCTAGCTAAGAGAAGACAATCGACAAAGCTAAAAGAGACATTAACAGGAAACGTATAGTTAAAGAAAAGAACACTGTCTGCTCCACAAAAACAACATACACAAAACTCTTCAAGGCTCCTTTATTTTTATTGGTTCTGCAATTTTCAATGGTCTGTAACATTAATGTGTCATAAGAGACAATTGAGTTTTCTTATCAACAGAAGAGGTCTAAAATTTTTTGATCCCCCAAAGTTCATAGTCTATATAGATAGACTCAGTTTTCAAATATTGATGGTAGGAAAGTGAAAGTGATGTGATGCTCTGTTTCTGTTTACGGCTAGACAATAAAGCTTTTGTGGCCCTTATCTCTCCTAATTAAAGAATCTGAGCAGTTGAGAAATTAAAACAAAAAAAAAAAAAAATCAAATCCCTTAACATTTTAGCTCCAACATCATTTGGACACATTCCTTGGATACCTCCTGTATACGGAAACTTCGAATCTTACATGTAAACAAATCTCAAAACCACAGTTTGACATTTTACTACTAACAAACTCCAAAGATCTAAACATATGAGTTAAGTATCTAATCGGGTAATTATTACAGTGGTTTTCAGAAATCCATGTGTGTTCATATATGGAAGATTGAAAGTTCATAGTTTAATGTGGGAACCTATGTTTCTAATATTTGTTACATTTTCTTTTAATAAGTTGATTAAATCATTTTAAATTCAAATCTATGCTATCGAATCACCTACTAGTCTTCTATTGTTTACTAAACAGAGGGAAATAGAAAGAGAGAGAGAGACATGAAGAGCACTTTCAAGAGAGAAGAGAAGGGAGCATGTAGTTTCAGTTCCAGGTGAAGTTGCATAATCAAGGATCTCTCATCAATGGAGTTTTCTAACTCTTGTTCTTCATTTTCTTCATCCTCTGTCGACAGTACTAAACCTTCTCCTTCTGAATCTTCTGTTAATCTCTCCCTTAGCCTCACCTTCCCCTCTACTTCTCCACAAAGGTCTTCTTTCACATCACTTCTCTGTTTTCCCTATGTTCTGTTTTTGCTCTGTTTTTTTTTTGTTCACATTTGTGTTTTGAATCTTTTTATGCTAATAGAGAAGCAAGACAAGATTGGCCACCGATAAAGTCTAGATTAAGAGATACACTAAAGGGTCGTCGTGGCGATGACACATCTCTCTTTGTTAAGGTTTACATGGAAGGTGTCCCCATTGGGAGAAAACTCGACCTTTGTGCATTCTCAGGCTACGAGAGTCTCTTAGAAAACCTGTATCATATGTTCGATACTTTAATCATCTGTAAGTAATTTACAACACATAGAACTATGTTAGTTAGAAAAGAACAACATCCAACCAAATTCTAACACTAGAACACATTGGTTTCTAACAGGCGGTAAACGAGATAGAAAACATCATGTTTTGACATATGAAGATAAAGATGGAGATTGGATGATGGTCGGAGATATTCCATGGGAGTATGAATAATCTTGTATCTTGATCTCATATTGATATATTTCCATCGCTTATAGGTAAACTTATCTCAGATTTTGGAACCGATGTTTTTTTTTTGTTCAGTATGTTTCTTGAAACCGTGAGAAGACTAAAGATCACGAGACCGGAGAGGTATTAGAAGAACCATGGATCGTTCAAGCTGGCTGTGGTCTCACAGTTTTGAGAAGCGAGAGATTTAGGCATTGAGGAAGAGACTTGACGTGGCTGCATATTGCAACAAAGGCCTTTAAAGAAGTTGGAGAATTGATGCATATATATATGACACCGTTGAGTGTGTTTTTTTCCCCTTATAAATAAATCATCCAAGACTTCTTTATTTTTATTTTTGTTCTGAATAGAAATCTAAATTTCTTATACGACATGTTTGTTGTAATCGTGTTCCTTCGAATGTGTACATGACTATGAAGAAAACACGAACGTTGTTTATGGGGAGCACGAACGAACATGGAATGTGGGAAGAGAATGATTCTCTTTGATGATGTGCCTTCCATGTCAATCTCGTTGATTCATTTAGTGTATTGTTATACACTGAGGCCTGTTTAAAAACCCAATAAACGCTTCCTACAAAGCCCGTCTAAAGCCCAAATACTACCTTTTAGGAATATGATTATCACAGAAAATAGTTAGGGGTGAAATGTGTAAGAAATAAAAAAAACGCGGGCGATTCTGAAATAAACTATAATTTACTGCTCTAGCGCCGGAGAAGAAGAGAGATTGAAGTTTCCACCTCTCTCTCTCTCCGGCTCTCTTCCTTGAAAGCTCAGTTCGTGAAATTGGAGGGGAAGGTTTAGGTGTTTAAAGATGAAGGCTTTAGGGTCTAGTGGTTGGAAAGGTCCCGTCAAGTTCAGGATGTAAGTTTCATCTCTTCCTCTACTTCTTCTTCGATTACTTTGTTTGAAATTGATATCGAGTTTTCATGATTCTATGGTTGGAGATAGGCCTACTGCTGAAAACTTGGTACCTATTCGTTTAGACATTCAATCTGAAGGTCAGCGTTACAAAGATGCTTTCACTTGGAACCCTTCAGGTTTCTCTCTCTCCTTAAAAACCCTACCTTTTTGTTTGTCATCTTCTGCGTTGTCTACACTAGAAGCGCTTTGTTGTATTATATGTGGGTGATTCACTGATTCTTGTTTTTTTGGTTTTGGATTTAAGACCCGGATAATGAAGTTGTTGTCTTTGCCAAAAGAACTGTTAAAGACTTGAAACTTCCCTCTGCATTTATCACTCAGATTGCCCAATCTATTCAGGTTGTTTCTAAACTAGATCAACACTTTACACCGGTTACTTACGTTTCTCTTCTGCTATGTTTTTGTTTTTAAGCTCTTTCACTTGTCATAGAGATGATTGATATGTTGAACATTTTAGGTTACCACTTAGTCTTTTGTGAGTTATACATTCGACTTATTGTTTCTAAATCTTTAGGTTTAACTTAAGAAAAGGCCTGATTATAGCATTGTACCAAGAGATGTATTATCTTTAGGATTACATTGTGTGATGTTTTTGCTTCAGTTATGCTTTATTCTGTTTTTGTAAGGATTGTAATCGTTTCTTTAGGAATCTCTCTGCTTACATTTTGGTCTTTTTTCTGCTTTGTCAGTCTCAGCTCTCAGATTTTCGGGCATTTGAAGGACAAGATATGTACACTGGTGAAAAGATCATACCAATCAAGGTATTATGACACAATATAACCTTCTTATCCTTCTCTCTTTGGATATTAGTAATTTTCTGAAAACTACGAAGTTCTAGAAGCTGATAAGCTATCTTTCCGTTTCTTTTTCAGCTTGATCTCCGAGTTAACCATACCCTCATCAAAGATCAATTCTTGTGGGTGAGAATACTTGGTGATCTTGAACAGTTTCGACCTTGATTTGGTACTCTTAGTCTCAATGCAGCTTGATTGCTGGTTTTGCAGGACCTAAACAATTTTGAGAGTGATCCTGAGGAATTTGCAAGAACCTTGTGCAAGGATTTAGGTGTCGAAGATCCTGAAGTTGGAGTAAGATAACCACTCAATTTTAAACCTTTCATCATGCAATCAAATGAAGCTTGATTTTAAAGGTTTAATACAAAGTGTTCTTTGGTTTCTTTTTTTCTTCTCTGAAGCCTGCTGTTGCCTTTGCAATAAGGGAGCAACTTTACGAGGTAGAAAATTTAATTGTAGCATTAAGCCATTGTTATTTGTAATTCAGTATAATAATTTTCTGTTTTGAACATGATTGCCAAACTTACTGACATACCATGTCGTTGATCTACTTTCCAGATTGCAATTCAAAGTGTGGCTTCAGCTAGAGAGAGTAGATTAAGTAAGAAAGGCCGCAGAGGATCTGATCATGGTTCAGCGAGGTATTTTCATGTTGCTCTTATTTGTCCAATATATCTTGTGGTAATAGTAGAGCCTAGCTCAAACAATTCTACAATAACTTTCCATCTTTCATGTGCAGCAAAGCAAGTGGCCTGTCAATGGACTTAGTGAAGTTATTCAGCTTTAAGTCCAGTGTAGTTAGGTAAGTAAAAATCCTGCCCACTTATATTTTCCTGTGAAAGACTCTTGTTAAGACCTGTTGTACGAATGACTCCTTGCATCTAGATAGTTTATAACATGATTCGAAATTTTGTTACCTATATATACACTTATATGCCACCTCTTCACACATTTTGTATCGTTCGTTAGTTAATGACCCCATTGTTGGAGCTGGTCCTTTCTCAGTTTGCTCTAATAGTTGACCTCTGGTAATGTTACATTTCATTGAACAGAAAAAACTGAATCACTAGATTGCAAGTCGTTTGATTGCAAAGATTGATGAACTTCTTCCTGCATTGCTTATCAAATGAGAGTCTTCAAAAAATAAAGTTTTATGGGCAAACAAATTGACTTGCATGACCAAGCAAAAGTGATAAATAATAATAAGATCCATACATAACAATTTTGTGCATGACCTTGACAGGAAAAGAAAAGACTTGGATGTTTATGAACCAGTGGTGGATTTGCTAACAAGTGAGGAAGTTGATGCGCTTGAAGCCAGAGAAGAAAGACATGCAAGGTAAAGAGTTTGGTGGACATGTAAAAATATTTCTTAGGGCAGGACTCCGAAAATGAATGGTAGAACGAACTCAAAAATATGTTGTATTTTCCTTAACTGGAGTTTATGATCTTATCGAATTTCAAGAAGGACTAGATACGTTGGAGTTCCTTAAAATGTTTGATGTGAGAAACTTAATCCTCTAGGTGATAAGTCATTGCATATGTGTCATGGCTCATGGCCAATAAGTCTGAGATTTCAGTTTAGGAAACCTTGGTTAAGTGAAACACCAGTGGGTGTAGAATGAGGAATTTGTAGATGATTATAGCTCAATGGGACATGTTAGGTTTACAGAAGTTGAGTTGAGTGAGACCATCTCTTGATGAAGATGTTTCCCAAACTTTGAGCATGTTAAGAATGTTAGAGAAAGAAAGAGAGAGACTATAGATTTGAAAATTAAGGGGAGAGGAGGACAAGGCACGTTGTGGGAATCAAGTGACCCACTTGAGACTTTAATAAGATCTCATCATCAACCATTAACCTCACTGTCGAATACGGTCGTACTTTTTCTTCTATTCTCTTCTCTTTCCCCACTTTTTTTTTTTCTCATTGCCTGTTCAATGATTGGGTCCCCCCTTCAAGCTCAAGCTGCTGTCATCTTAATTATTTGATTTTTTTGTTCTGAAAATAAACAAAATTATTGGGTTTATTATTAATAATTTTATTGGAATTTTTGTAGTTTTGTGTGGAGATTATTGATCAGTTTTTGTTGTGTAGAATTTATGAGTTGTACTTGTGCCCTATCCTTGGAAGGGTACATGGATAAACAAGTTAATGTCTTGAATCGGCTGATGCTTTCTTCTTTATTATAGAATCCATTTGATGAATAAAGCTAAACTTGAAGCTGGTTTTAATATTCGGTGTAATTGTATAATCTTAATACTCGGAAGTCGAAAAACCAATATAACAACAATCAACCTAACTGACATTGAAGAAAATTATCTTACTTTGGTTCAAGTAACTTCTCTAAATGAACATATAAGGTAACTTATAATAAGAAAGAAGATACATCGAAAGAGAAAAACTGAATCTAACTGAAATTAAACCAAAAAAGGATCTAAATGTTTTATTTTTGTGGCTACAAAAGATTTGGGTCTACGTGAGGCGAAGTTGTTTTTTTTGTTGACTAAAAAAAGTAATGAGCGTAAAGCCGGAACTCTTTGTGTCTGTCCGAAGTTAGGGACGTCAGCTCAGTCGATGGTTGTGTGTATTGAGACAATATTAGACCGTTACCGCAAGTGCAAATTGTTCCTAACTTCTACGTTATAAGAGAATGATAGAATAATAATAATTTCTCGTTTTTATATTTATCAATATTGAGTTACAATTTGTTATCATTTATTTACTAATATATATTTGACGGATTAGTTGGTCTAAACAAAAAAGATGGTCGGTGACTTGAATTACGTACTGTTACATTGGAACAAATCAAAAGTTATTAACTCAATGATGGATTATTATTTTCCCTGATTGATAATTTAACACATGTGCAACTTAAGTCAATATCTGACTTTTACATCATGGAGAACTAATAACTTGAATTCTCAATCAAATAATGCTAATCATCTCACATACAAATGATAAATGAATTCAAGAAAGATATTTTTTTCTCCAAATAAAAAAAATCCCACCGTGATTTACTCTCAGGGATTAACATGAAACCATCTAACTTCTCGACGATAACTCGTCGGAAAAAATATTCACTAGACCCTTAAAAAAGAAGCCACGACCACATAACAAGAAAGGACAAGGAGGAAGGAGGATCACCATGGCGGGCTAACACCCGTTTAAGATATGTACAAAGGTTGATCATAATACCATCTTTTTGTGTGTTTGGTTTAAAGTTAAGCAGTGAGGTTATTGGAGGAGTTAGATTTGTCAAGAATAGACCACATGACGAGAACGTCGTCATATCCACAAGCCATGACTTCTCCTTGAAGCTCTTGAACCATTCTCTTCTCGTGTTCTTCCCTCGCTTTCGCATCCATTCTTCCACCGCGGGAACCCTTCTTTGGTGATTCTTGCGGTTGGTTGAAGAATGTTGCCGCTTTCTTGAATGGTGTTGCTATTGTTTTCTTCCATGATGCCATTTTTTTTTAAATGTTTACTCAATTCTTGAAATAAAGTATTTCTTCTGTTTAATCAGAGATTCGGATTGAGAGACCTCGAGAACGACTTGTTATGTGTATTTATACACGCACACACACTCTCTCCCTCTCTCTATATTATATTTTAATAACAATTATTATTATTAATAAACTAAAGAGTAATTAGTAATGCTAATGCAAAGGGGAGAGAGAGATAGAGAGAAAGAGGCAAGATCCGCGATAGGAGCTTTCAAGAAACATTACTATGTTTTTTTTTAACTTTTAACTTTTTGTTATACATTGAACATCGTTTAGGCCTCTCCCTACCCTCCCACATGCATCCCCACGTGATCTCTTCCTCTCTATCTCTTACATTCAATTCGACAAGTTGTGAAATAGTAGCATGTAACCAAACCGGATCAAACCGAACCAACTCAAGATGAAACCACGAGTTTGCCTTTTCCCACTCCCTCGGTACTGACAATTGTAATCTCCAAGTGCTCACTGCATTCTCTCATTCCCATCCACTTCATATTTGATGTGCCCATCTCCCTTTGAAAAGATCTCCCTTTTTTAATTATTACATCAATCTATGTAGATATTTCTTAATATTAGCTTCGATCATTATCTATATCTAGCAAACCTATAATCTTTTATGAGTTATTAGCTAAGAGATACTTGATGCACACTTATCACATGTGTGCAAAACGACGTATACGGGTTATAAAGCTTAGAACTTTGCTGTTCTTACTTCTTAGAGACATATTGTATAAAAACGTACTCATATAAATATATATGTACCGATGTACGTACCAATTAATTATAGTACGTCTACAGCAAAAACAAAATCATGATTAGTAATTAATGTTAAAGTTAGTTAATCAAATTTGGTGGCTATGAATAAATGTATATACTATAGAATTTAAAGGGCCAATATGGCATAGGGGATTGAGGTGGGCACAGATTGGTCAGCAAAAGCCCATGTGAATTCCACATGTTTCTCTGCTTCTCTATCTCTTACTCTCTCTTTTCATACATCTCTTTGTATTTATAATTTTATAACCTATTTTTCATATATAGTAGATATATATCAGCGTACACTATAACTCATATAGTCATATTTAATCGACAAAAGTATACAAAACGTCAAGGGAAATAAATATCATAAAGAGATATCAATAGTTTTGCATTGCACAAAAATTTCTTCCTCTTTTTTTTACTTGCACTCAAACTTTTACTTCTTTGATGATCTGAACATCAACATTTTGTTGACTTTTTTAAAATTAGTTTAGTTTAGTTAGTTGTTTAATCTCAGAGTTGGTTTGGTAATCCATTTTTAGGTATATATATGGTTCCATACTTAAATTAAATGGAATTTTCTGTATTCATATATACTTTAAATATAAGAAACTTATACCTTTGATTTTCACATTTGAGTTTTTCTTTAATCGAACAACAATTTTAATACGGAATTAACGTTACTTAATTCAATCGTGTCCATGCACCAGATTACAAGATTCCTTTTGCATGTACACGATACATTATCTATCTTTAGTTTAAGTAAAAGGGAACCCAAAGTAGTAAAATTGACGTAGCTTAAAAGTAAGGATTTCAATTTTGATGTTTTGATATTAGATTTTAAAATGAATAAATGCTTTTAAAAAAGCATCTTGTGCATGAGAGGAACCGTGGCAGTGCATGTATCATCTTCTCGTTACAATAGAATCTGTTGTTTTAATTTAAACCCTTTAATATATAGAAACATACTGTATAATATTTCTTTATAATTTCCGGAAAATATATAAAAGTCTGACTCTGCTCTTTTTTTAATTTGTTTATAGCATCCCACATGACAGCCAACGGACTCTGCTCATTGGTGCGTAATTATTTTCTCTATCTCTCAAACCTTTTTTTATTTGATACTATAATAATATAGAGAAAAAAAAGAGAGTTAAATATATAAATATTGTAGAACATGATTTGGTTCGTGGTTCTATGATCACACATTCGGAGGTACCCTCGAGACACGATGGATTTAATCAAATGGGTATAACTTTTTTATGGGTTAATATTGGTCATAGCTTAGAGATGTGGTTTCTTTCTTCTACTAATTTAAAAATTCGTGATGATAATTTAAAGAAGAAAAAAACAAGACAAAGTCCTGCAGTTTTCAGAAATCGAATCCTGATGGTTATATTCAAAATTATATATAGATGTTAAAAAATGTTTTAATTTTAAACTGGAAGAAAAATAGACTTGATTAGTTATATTTTAGATCACTGAACTGAACCAACCAATCTTCGAAGAACAATTCGAATACTTGAGTTTTTACATTTGTTCCATAATACAAGTAAACCGGATGGACAGTTGTAGTGTTGACCGGATGGGTATTTGTTAGATTTTTTTTCTCAAAAGGTTTTCTAGGTCGGTGAGGTTCAAAAATACTATTACAAGAAAACAACGTTTTGAAAACAAGAAATTATAAAATCTAAAGAGTGAAGAAGTAGAAAAAGAGGAGCTAAATTGTTTGTTTGCTATAATTCTTAATCTTTCTTCATCCCTTTTTTTTTGTTTTTTAAGTTGATATGGATCTGTCTAATCCTGTTTTTGTGAAGAATAAGTACAAAAGTTATTTTGACGATAATTATGGAGTGAGAGTATTCTGGGAACTGGATACAACTCCCGTAGAGAGCGTTTATCAGAGTATTTTGGGAAAGGGTATCTTTGATAATATTACTCGATCACTCCAAAAGGTCGATCCACAGTTTTTTATCCGTATGTTTACCATTTATGGGGAATTTTTTAAATATGGAGGTAATACCAACATATTTAATAAAGGTAATTATAAATTTGATTTAGTATTATGTAATCTCCCAAAAAGATTGACCTGCTGTGACAAAGAAGGTTGTAAAAAAAAGATTCCCGTTAAAGAAAATTTAGCAGCCCTATGTTTGAATTAGGACATTACTTACCATACCATCGTCAATCCTATTCCCTTCAATGTTTTGGTGATAACTTCGGATCCTAGTTTTGAAAATCTCTTCTTCGAATTGGAGGATGAAGGATTCATCGTGATGCTGTCATGTAGCCGTAACGCAATTCGTTCGTTGGGTGAATTGCATATTACATGTGGCATTGGGAGGAGATGAGGAATGTAGGGGCACCTCTTGATCACGATATACACTACCATTTACGGGTTGCTGGTACACGTTGAAGATCAATTTAATTAATAGATGGTTTTGTTTATGTTTATGTTTATGTTTGTATTTTTCTAGTTTATGTTATAAGGTATTCTGTCTATAGTAATGATAATTGAATTGAAAAAAAAAACTTTTTCAAAAAAAAAATTGTTTGTTTGTTTGTTGACTGATGAAAACAGAGTGGCGGTTTGGTCGGTCCGTAATATTAAGTGACTTGGTACGATTTTTTCCCGGTGCCTCCCTAACTCTGACTTCTTCCTTTTCCCCTTTTTCTCTCCTTACACACTTTCCTTTATTTTCTTGTAACGTTTTTTAAAATTCTTTTCAATGTTTTAAGATAAAGATTTTCAATCAGCTTTGAGTTGACTTATGACCTTTATTTTCGCGTTTTGTGCCAAATAATAAAGTTATACATTCCTGAATTTATTTGTTATGGTTGTTGAGATGATTCTAACTGTACTTGAAGACTTGAAAGTGTTTATTTTAGGGGCAATGTACTTGTTACGCCGACACATATATAGTTTTCTCAAATTGGGTTTAAAGTGGCAAAGAAAGCCCATGGGTTGTACAACTCTATACACATTTAGGCCTATTGATTTCTATTTTTCTTTTTGCTGATTAAGGTCTAATGGTCTATGTGCGCTTATGTAACTCGGCATTATAATAAAACCTCGAATTTGTAATTTATTTACAAATAAAGTTTTTAAAAACAGTTCTAGTGTCTTCTTCCTTGTCCATAAGAAATGTGGTTGTGAATTTCTCTGTTTTTTTTTCTTTGGTAGGAAGTGAATTTCTCTTTTACGAATCGGAAAAGTAAAGAAACTCGAAAATGAAAAATAACAGTTGTACAAAAGAGTAGGAGAGATTGTTTTGTCTATAATTTCTCTCATTTATTTTGTGTACACAACCTCTCCCTCTCTCTTTCTCATCATATAAGGAAGTTTAAATAAATTTTGAAATAAGATATATGTAATGATATATACCTTTTTTTAATAAAATGGAAGTACATGACTTCAAATTGAAGTATAAACTATAATTTGAAGTACATGAATTCAAATTGGTAGACCATATAATATTAATATAGGTTATAACTTATAACTAAGATTCATTATTTGATAGGTTATATGGATTAATTATTTGATAGTTTATATAGGTTTAGGATTATGATCCTCTTAAAGAAGATATTCCAAAGAATAAAATAAAATCTCAAAGAATATTTAACTAACCATATATAGACAAAAAATCTCAGAAATTAATAGAAATTAATCACTCTTCCGTAAATTAATAAAATCTTACCTAACTTTATCAGAAAATTTTGACTGAGTAACGGGTCAAAATTTAAATATTAAATTCATTTCATATATTTCTTTTGTTAAATTATATAGTTTTATATACTATAATAAACTTTTTAAATAATTTAATTTGGAATCTCTATAAATAGTTTAATTTGATAGTTTTAAGAATATCATAAATATATGATAGATCAAAAAGTTAAAAATTATAAACATTCTAATTTGATTTGTTATAGTACGGGTCAATAATATATCACTATAAAATTAAAAAATTCAATAAATATGATTTCTTGCTAGAGCACAGATTAAAATTTCAAAAATATGATTTCTCGGATTAAATTTAAGTTTGAAATAATGTTGTTTGGTAAGCTTTCTCGGTCACGATGATTTTGACAAACATATGTTACATATTTGGTCCTAAAATTAATATGCGCTATACTATAGGTTAAGTCATATAATTAACAATCAAAATACAATATATAATTTTAAACACTAAACAAATCAAAATAAAATTAACAAACAAAAATTAATTTTTTTATTATACAACTTAATCCGCGTTATACTGCGGGTCAAAATCTAGATATACTAGAATATATTTTCTACAGAATAGATGTTATTTTCATAAGTCATATTCAGTATATGATTTCATGCCATAGTATTCCATCCAAAAAAACCTTTTAAAATAAATAAAATAATTATATATACAATGTTTTAAATAAAAATTACCAAATAAATAAAAGGAAGGAATTTCAAGCACGGGTCATATTCTAGTTATATTTTAAATTTGAAGTAAAAATCGAAGTAACTCTAAAAATGAAAATACACAAGTGTAAAAAAGACGGTGGAATCAGGGCCTTCTAAATCTCATACTGTATATCAACAAAAAGAAACTAAACCATAATTCTAACAAACAAAGGGTGTACTAAGTTATTATTCTTACCATGAACTTAATTAACAAGATACAAAAGAAACATGAACATGATGGAAAACAAAACATGACGAATACAATAAAGAAAAAAGACAAGGAAGAGCATGGAAAACAATTCAGGGAGTGAGGGTTTTGTAATTAGGATCAGAAACTCGGTTCTCGTAGAACCTAGCGATAAAAGAAGTGGCTCTTCTATCGACCCCTGGCTCAGCGATCCAAAGCCGACCATCTTCATCACTGGTCATGATTCTTGACCTTATGATCACTCCTTCCTCGCTCCAATCATCTCCACTGTTCGAACAGCACGGTAACAAAGCTCTTATCACTGAAAATGTTGACGTTTTCTTGCTCTTACCCATCTCGATTTATCTTATACGTGCAATCACATATATGTATACATCTAAGTTCACATATTTATATATAGGAAGGTAGAAAGAGAGAATATAGGAAGTTGCTACGAAATGGTGATATACAAATACAACCTCTCGTGTATATAATATGCTCTTAACACGTACGTACACATTTGCATATCTCATATATAATATGATCTATACGAGGTTTAAAATAACATTATTCTCTTAGGAAAACGCAACGGAGACCGACCGATGGATGCATGGCTGTAAAAGTGAAGAACTCCTTTTGAAATGAGAATAAATTCTCATCCTTTGCATGTATGTACGACGGAGGAGAGGACTCAAGCACATAGTTTAATTAATATACAAGTATAAATAGATTAATAGCAACTAAAGTATGAGAGATGTATGTTCTGCATCATATATTTTAGTCCTAAATATCTATACTACCAAACTATATTCTTCAATCGTCAGCTTTTTACCTTTTTATTTTTACTTGTGTATATGATTGATTTGTAATACCCAATATTGATTATCTTCTACATAAGTTTTAATGATATTTTGTCATTTTTGTTGATGTTGATCATATCAATATTGAATATTTTTTGTCGTCAACCTTATGCAATATAGCGTTTGAAACAACACAAATCGACGATCACAAAGCTAACACAAATTCAAAGCTAAATCATGGTTATTATTTTGTCACCTTTTTCAGTTAATTTTTGAACTGTACAATATTTAATCTAATTAAGGATACATATCCATTGCAGTAGGACGTTTTAATTAGTGGCTGATAGTGCTACGTACATCTATTCCATAAAGTATATGATCATGATGTATAGCCACTTAAAAGTAGATTGAAGAGTTCGGTTTGGGTCCAAAATATTTTCCAGGTGTAACAGAAAAGTACGCAAAGTAGAACCAAGAAAGATCGGGGTATGTATACTGTTATTTGGAAATCAAATATTTCGTGAGTTTTGGGCTTTGGATTGATCTTTTATGAAAAACCATACCAGGATTGATCTAATTTGATGTGATGGTGACTAAACCTCTCATGAACAATGTATTTTGAGTAAAGATCATCACCAAAAACAAGAGTTTCAAAAGCAAATGAGAGCTAAAAAGATAAACTAAGGAACGTCAGCTACTCAGTCAAGTAACTAAACAGAGACAAATCAACCATAGTTAATCCAATTAGATTGACTATAATTACCTTTTTCTTTTGCATCCGGGATTCACTTGACCTAGCTGAATTTGAACCAGACTTGGAGCATAGCTGACGAGACGTGGCCAATAGCAAAATGATTCCCTTGTAGTAGTCTCTTTATAGATTTCTTGGTATATATTCTCTCCGACAATGTAAGCTCTTGCCAGGTAAACATCAGTGTCTGTATCACAAAACACGACCATTTTTTTCTCCTCATCCACCAAAAAACTACTCACATTTGTCATCCTTGTTACCATCAATTTAGGGAAATCCACTACCAAGAAACTGCTCCACGACAAGTCTTTGGCCTCCTCGATTTTAGTATTGGTCACCCATATCTTCATCTCGGAAAGATCATCCTCTGTATTCTCATCAAACCTCTCATATAACAACGCAAGCTTCTCTTCTCTAACAACTGATAGAATCGCAGTCTCCACAACACCATCAGCATCATCAGTTTGAAAAGGAAGAGAGAGACGTCCAAATTTTTTTGTTGTGAAATCAAACCTGAGTACGAATTTACCGAAGGGCTCTTCTGTATCTGAAGCAATCCAGTAAGTATTCCCCTTCAATGACACGCCCTTGGATTGTAAGGTACACATAGGAGAGACGTCATAAAAACTACTCCATGAATCAGAGTTAAACTCATAGATTTCAAACTCCGCACCTAACGGGCCTAACGAATCATATGACTTATACCTCAAGACCTTGTAACTGCAAGAATCCTGTTCGTACCCTAAAACAAACTTATGGAACAGTGCGTTGCTGGATCTGTTTGGGATCCACCTGGTCTGACCAGTATAAGGGTTCCAAACCACGAGTCTCCTGTCAGTAGTGGTGCACAATAATAAACCGTTGCACTGAAAGATATCAGATATCTTGACATCTTCTGGATCATTCTTACTGACAAGTACACCTGTTACGTCAAAGGACGGATCAACGCTGTTGTGGATGCCAGGTAGATTGATACTAATTGAACAAACCCTGGAATTGATCAGAGAGAGGAACCCTCTTTCAGCTCTAGCCAAGTTCTTCTTGAGGAATCCCGGATCTTTGAACAAAGTGTACCACCGCTTGCAAGTAGTTTTCAATTGTTGAAGATATCTGGCCGGAACCCTTGAGAGTATCTCTGCTTGTAAATCCCGTGGAAGATCCGAAAACATCATTGTTTGTTTGTCTTGTGTCCTGAATTTACATAGAAAGAAAGCAACAGCGGGTTAGATATTAATGAGGGCTTTAAGTAAACCTCTAGGCTTGTACACTAATAGAAGAATTTTAAGGACATTTCATTGCAAAGGTTAAGGAAGAAAACATGAGATAAACATGAGATAAAGAGCTGCTAGAACATGACTCATAACCTTTCAAAAAATGACAAGGAAGAACACTAACAACTTGGAGAAAACAGATATGAGGTCCAACTAAACTACATATAATAATGTCCAAGACCAGATTCCACATAAAGTTACTTAACCGGAGATTAATGAGTGTCTAAAGAATCTAGAAACAGATTATAACCACTGTTCTGTATGATGATGATGATGATGATGATATTGATCCAATTAAAATCTCAGAAAGCAAAAAAAAATCATCAAAAGAATACACAGAAGCATAATGCCTAAGCACAATTACTGCTGCTAAGCTTTCAAATAAGCCTTTCTAATCAAATTATAATTTCGTCTTCCATCAAAAGAAGCTAAGAAATAATTTAGGTTTCCATAGTCCCAAGTCCCATTTTTTCTTGCTCTTTGAGCTCCATGAAGCGCACCAAGCAGAGAAACAACGATTCAAACTCATTATCAATCAAAACAGATAGCTAAAATTGAACAAAACAGTAGCCGATTAATATCTCAACAAAGCATCACAGATCAAAGAGATCAGTTAACAAACCCTAGAAGACGATGATGGAACACGAAATCGAACAAAAACAAGATCGATACATCATTAAATTTAGAACAATCGAAGAACAAGGAATCAAAAAAACCGAAAAAAAAAAAAAAAAAAAGAAGAAGAGGAACACTTAGTTAGAGGAAAGAGCTTACACAAACGAAGAATCGTAAGTATCCGACGGAGAAAATGTGGGAATCAGTGTCTTCGATTCACCGGAGTAATGAAGCAAAGCAATGAAAGAAAGTAGAAAGAGATCTAAGGTCCAAGCAAAGCGATGATAATTTTGATAATCCTCCAATATGATTCCAAGGGTTTTGGCCACCCGCTTCGTTTGGGCCTAAATATTTGCACCGCTTCGTTTGGGCCTATGATATTTGTATTGCTTATTGTTTGGGCCTAAATTTTTCGTACTGGTCTAACAAAAAAAAAATCGTTGCATTGGAGATTTTTAATTGATTAAATAAAAACTGATCTCACATTAAACCAATCTTTGGATCATAACCAAAGAGAGTGAGGCAACAACATGTTATGCCTTCAAAATCTTAAAAAAAAAAAAAACCGGAAGATACTTGTTATATCTTCTCTCACAATGTATACTTTGTTATCTCTGTCACAACACACGACAACTTTCATATCCTCTTCAATGAAGAAACTCATTCGACACGAAAAAAAATAGGGAGCTGAGGTTCTATATCAATTGTTAAGAACTTTCTCCATGACACAAATGTGGTCTCAATCTTATTGGTCATCCATATCTCCACCTTTAGCGTCTGATACTGCTAGTGCTACATCTATATATATCCATAAAGGATAGGATCAGAATGTATAGCCACTTACAATAGATTGAAGAGTTCGGCTTGGGTTCAAAATATTTTCCAGGTGTAATAGAAAAGTAAGCAAAGTAGAACCAACAAAGATCGGAGTATGTTTATTGTTATTTGGAAATCATCACCAAAACCTAGAGTTTCAAAAGCAAATGCGAGCTAAAAAGATAAACTAATAACAAGGCCAATGGAGGGTTGTTATATACTGTTTGCATTTTTTATGAATTAAATTCGTATTGTTTTCAAAATAAGAATCTATGATCTCTCTTAGAGAATATTTTCCCATCTATCGGTAGGTTCTAAATTTGGGTCTCTTATTTTTGAAAAAAAATTGTTTTTTGAAATTTAAAAGTTTTAAATAGAATAGAAGAAGTATAAATGTTTAAACATTTAAGATTTTATAAAAATAGGAAAATATTGCATTTCATTAATTTTTAAACATACAAAACATAATAAAAACATTAATACATATTACAATAGAATTGCAATACATAAATGGAGAAAAAGATTAATTATAATACTGATTTGCTCCTTTGTCGGATCAAGACTTTGATCGCAAGAGAAGGAGAGAAAGGAAGAAAGAGAGAAAGTGAGAGACGAAAAATCAATATTCTGCGTCTTATTTTTTTTTTTACCCTTTTGTAATTTTCAGCTCGACCAACGAAATAAGAACACGTAGCGTCTCTTAAAACCGAGTTGAAGCTATTAAATAAGAGGCTCCCTTCAATTTTCTTTTCTTCTGATTTTTTTTTTCCTACTAAACTCTAACAACCCCACTAACAATCCCCGATGGAGAACCCTTAAAACTGAGTTGAGGCTATTAAATAAGAAGTTCCCTTCAATTTTTCATTTTCTTCTGATTTATTCTTTTTTCTACTAAACTCTAACAACCCTACTAACAACTCCCAATAAAGAAGGTCTAAGGAATGTCAGCTACCCAGTCAAGTAGAGTAACTAAACAGAGACAAGTCAACCATATTTAATCCAATTAGTGGCTGATAGTGCTACATCTTTTTATATCCATAAAGTATAGGATGGATAGCGACTTAAATTAGAGTTTTATCGGACTATGTTTATTGTCATTTTGGAAACCAAATATTTCGTGAGATTTGGGCTTTGGATTGATCTAATTTGATGTGATGGTGACTAAACCTCTCATAAACAATGTATGAGCAAAAATTATAACCAAAACCTAGAGTTTCAAAAGCAAATGAGAACTACAAAGATAAACAAAGGAAGGTCAGCTACTCAGCAAAACAGAGACAAGTCAACCATTGTGAATCCAATTAAATTGACTAATCACCTTTTTCATTCGTGATATGCTCAAATTTAACCTTGAGCTACTCTTCCAAATTAAGAGATCAATTATAGGACTTAGAGATCTTATTCACAAGAACTCTAGATCACACAATACATTTAATAATCTTTTAATTATGTTAAACCAAAATTGTAATTTAAATAGCAATGCAAAAACAGAAAATAAAAGAGTTGTGAATTCAAAAGGATTAAACGCTAGGCCTAGAAAAATTCTCAGGAAATCATGGAAAATCAGATCAATTAATTAATTAAGCAGGATTCAATAATTAAGCACCGTTTTTGAACTCTAAACACAATTGTAAAATAAATCATTTCTCACTGCAAATATTATCTAAGTTTTAAAACCCGAAAATCCAAATCTCTTTGCAAAATTCAAGTTAAAAACCAGCAATAAAATCAAGTTTAGATAAATTCACAAAATCACTAATTCAAATCTCTTTGCAAAAAGTAATTTTGCTCACCAAAAGTTTTGTCAGGAAAATCAATTATATTTTCATATCAATTTATTTTCCTAAGTTATTAATTCTAGATGGCCAATCAATGATTAATATGAAGAACAACATATGGTGAAGAACAAAAAAGATAATGAATCCAAACAATTAATCAATCTAACAATCCATGTAATCCCTAATGAGAAACCCTAAACCTAACAAGCAGATCTACTCAGACATAATTGCAAGAACACAAATCATGAATAAAATAGATGGCATTAAGAGATTAAAGGAAGAAGAAAAGAAGTTCTGAATCTTCTATGGAAGGAGTCTTGATTCTTCTCTCCAAAAGCTCTCTAAAATCTCTCAGGGTTTTCTCTCAAAAAGTTGTAGGGAAAATAAAGCTTAGAAAATAACTTAGGTCTAAACAATGACCATAAAAATCCTATTTATATTCCTAAAACACGTCCAGGGACTAATGATGCAAATATGGAAAATTTTGGGGCAGCTTTGTAAATCTCCAAAACTTGTGGGAAAACTTCTGATTCTTCTTGTGGCTCTGCATCGATCGACACCATCATTTGCATCGGTCGATGCTTACTCTTGAACTGGTCTCCCAACTTCGTAGCTCAGTGCTTGATTATGCTCCAAATCTTCCTATTTAGCTCCATTATGCTCCCATCCATGCTAAATCCTATTAAGACTCAAAAGATTCTAAAAATACCAAAAAGACACTATAAATAAGACTTATATTATGGCTAAAAACACCTAAAAACCATGATATATCAACTCCCCCAGACTTAGCTTTTGCTTGCCCTCAAGCAAAACATAAACTTAATCTGTGAAAGAGGTTTGAAAACGCAGGAACTCATTTTCTTTTTAAAGTATTGTCATGATCATCCAAACCATAATTCATATGCTTAGCAGATAAATCCAAATCGAACCACCATGTACTTCTCCGTTGACTTTCATACCATCCCAAATTCAAACCAAATTCCACTACTTCCTCCATTAAGCCTTCATTGGTGGGTCTCATCAATTTGATCAATGTCAAGAACCTTCTAGACTCATTCTCGTACAATACCATAACAAGCAAGATATAACTTTAACAACATGTAATACTCTTTCTCTCCCCCAGACTTATTCTATTTAATCTTCCTTAGAGCTTTGCTTTGTTTTTTTTTTTTTTTATTTTTTTCTCAAAGTTGTAGGCGAATAATGGGGTCATCGGTAATTTACCTACCCCTCGCTTCCAAGCTTTGTGTGATCATTTGACTCAAGAGTAGAATAATGAGGTCACAAGTAATTTACCTACCTCTCTAAACTGATCAAAATCATCTCATCTTTTATTCTCTCTTTTTTTTTAACAAAGCTCTCAGGAAAAATATTTCAAACTTTAATAAGGGAGAGAAGTACCATTTTGTCTTTTCTGAAATCTCACTTGTCAGGTATGAACAAGGAGTCAAGCTCTATGAACATCGATTTCCTTGATGAGGTAAAAAGAAAAGCGCAGAAATTACCTCAGGTTTTTATGGATTCTGTTGGAAATTCTGATGTCACTGGTTTACTGGTCAGCCATTGGATTTTTCATTAGTCGGATTATGGATTCAATCTGCAGCATTAATCAACCACGGCAGTACACTAAAAAGAAAAATCATAGTTCCCAACAAAATTTTGACTCAATAAAACCATTTTTTTTTAAACCCTCAAAAACAAAAACGTAGTTAATAACTGCCTCCCTCAGACTTAAACAACATTCTCCCCAGTGTTATCAAGTAAGACATTGGCGAAATAAAAATAAACAAAAACGAATAAGTATTGAAATTATGAACAAAATCATGTTACCAATCTGAATGTTCTGTGTCGACCGATGGTGATGGTGTGTCGGTCGATGCATTCTGCAGATGCAGAGAGTTCGAACATTACTCCTGAGTTAGCTGCGATTAATTTGTGTTTTTCTCATTCCGTGGATGTTAGCACTGCTAAGAATCACTTAAACACAAGATTAAATGCAACATGATAGATAGAAGTTCATAATTCAATACAAATTCAAACTGACTCAAAGCAAGAATAAAGATGACTCAAAGTGGAAAAGAAAAACCTATGAGTGGGTTACCTCCCACTAAGCGCTTGTTTTCAGTCATTAGCTTGACTGTGTCGGATCTCAGGCATCCGGTGGATCAGAACGTGGCATTGAATGCTTCTGAGAGAATGCCCTCCTCATCCAAGGTGGTGTATAAGCTTTAGGTGCATGAGGTCTGCCAAGGATGTGAGGAACAGGACAAGGGCGGGATTTAGGGACGTGTTTGCTTTTTTATTTCCTGCAAAATCATCAACAGAAGAAACAAGCGCTCTACGATAATCTCGTGGCTTGGTTAACTGCAAAACAGTTTTTGTCCCTTTGAAATTCTTATTGATGATAGGAGAAGGTTTGGGTGAAGGAGATGCATACCTTTGCCTTACTTGTGGCTTCTGGACTGTGGAATGGTGAGATTTCAGCTTTACAACCGGTCTAGGACTTGCAGCTAAAGAATCTACTCGAGAATCTTTGGTTTTGGACAAGTCTGGACGTTCTTGTGGAGGTGTGTTGATCGATGCAACAGCTGCATTGATCGATGCTGAGCCTGCAACTCGTGTCTCTTCAACGGTTCTGCAACTTTCCTCAGCTATCCGTGTTTCCATTACAAAAACGTCATCTACCAGCGACTTGTCATGGATCAGAACTTCATCATGGTCTCTAGTACTGATTAGATGATCTCCACTCCAATCTTCAAGCTTAACAGCTTGCTTACTCACTTTCTCAACAATCTTCATCTCTTTGACATACCCAGCAGTAATGTCTCCATGAAGCTCTAAGATCGAATTGTCATCAAAAATAACTTCCACATAAAATGTCTGACCATCAAAAGTGGGAACCCTTCTCAGCTTGTCCATCTCAAAGTTCATAACTAATTCTTCTACATTCAAGGTTATGTGTCCCTTCTTAACATCAATAATGGCACCAGCTGAAGCCAAGAAAGAGCATCCTAAGATGAGAGGATCATTAGGCTCTTGGTCATATTTCAGCACCACAAAGTCAGTGGGAATCATGCAATCTCCAATTTTGATTGGAATATCTTCTAAGACACCTTCAGGAATCCTTCTGGACCGATCAGCTAAGATAAGAGAGATCATAGTTGGCTTGAAATCTGTCATCCCAAGTCTCACAGCAACAGAATGTGGCATCAAGTTTATACTTGAACCGAGATCGCAAAGAGAGTGAGCAAACTGTGTTGAAGAGATAGAGCAATCAAGTACAAAGCTTCCAGGATCTGGCACCTTCTCTGCAATCCTACTTTGAATCACTGCACTCACTTTCTCCGATACAACCACTTCTTGCTTCCTCTCCTTCTTCCTCTTTGGAGGCTGATTCAACAGAATTGAGCTGACATCCTTGGTTAGCAAAGCTCCTTCCTCAAGACTCAAACCATTGCTGACCATTCTCTTGACATACCGCTTAATCCCAGGAGAAAATTTGGCAGCATCAATTAAAGGGATCTCAATCATTACCTTGTCCATCATAGCCTTGCATCTAGCTTCTTCAATCTCCTGTTTGGACCTTCTTGGCTTAGGAAAAGGAACCTTAGGCTTATAATCTTGCTCTGAAGCCGGTGGAACTTGAGGAGAAACCATAGCTGGTCATGGGGTGTGTCGATCGACAATGGTGGTGCATCGATCGACGCTAGATGGTAGTTGCATCGATCGATGTTGATGTGTATCGGTCGATGCTGGTTCCACTTTCGTCGTCTCATGGTTTTCTCCTTCATTCACCAGAATTGCATTGCAAGCATGCCTTGGATCCGTCTCCGTTCTTCGAGAAAGAAGTTCTTCTTGTCTTTTAACAGACCCAACACTCTGAATTACTTGATTTTCCAGCTTCTTGACATGAGTATTTAATGCATCAAACTTCCCAGTCAGCTCAGTGTAAAAAGAATCAATCTTTCCATTGAAGTCTACTGTTAACTTCTGTTGACCTTGAAGAATCTGCTCAATCATTGATTCCATCTTGCTCTCTGAATTGGGTGGAGGGAGGGGTTAATAAGAAGGAGATCCATAGGTCCTAGTGAAGTTGCTGTTTGGATTTCCTGAGAATAAATTCTTCTGACCAAATCTCTGATTTTGATACCCAGCTCCATATACATAGTTGACATCTTCTGTAATTTCTAGCTTTGGCTCAAAAGTCTCAACATCTTCAGCAAAATGGACAGTCTTCTTTCCCACAAGAAGATTGTGCACTGTATCCAACTTAGCATTCATCGCAACAAACTGATTTGAACCATTGCCTTCATGTGCTCTTCTCCGCTCTAAGTCTGCATTCTTGGTATTGTTGCTTGATGCTAGCCTCTCTATCAACTTTTCAGCCTCATCTGGTTACCTTGTCTTGAAGTTCCCATCACTAGCAGCATCCAAAGCCATAGGATACCTCCAGTCAATACCGCTGAAGAAGATACTAATCAACTGCACCTCTGAGAACCCATGATGCGGACAGTCTCTCTGGTATGCTTTGAACCTCACCCAAGCAGCTTTGTAAGATTCAGTTGGTTCTTGTCTAAAAGTGGAGAGCTTAATCCTCAGCTCATCAGACATCGCATCATCATAGAAGTAGTTCAAGAATGCCACCTTGATGTCATGCCAGGTTGTCAGAGATCCCGGTTTGAGTTGTCTTAGCCAATGAGAAGCTTCCCCAGCAAGAGAGTAGGGGAAGAGCTTGCAATAGAGATAGTCCTCTGTGACCCCATTAGCCTTGATGCTTGTGACTATATCCTCAAAGTGTTCAATGTGGTCTAAAGATTTCTCATGCGGCAAGTTCTGGAATGGTCTTTGGCCGACAAGAGCAAAGTAGGCAGGCTTCAGCTCAAAATCATTCCTTGGGAAGGGAGGAGGGACAATTGCGGAGCGGTTCTCATAGAATAAGTCTGGTCTGTTGAAGTCTGTAAGAGTCTTGACAAGCTCTCCATTGTCGTCTCGTCGCCTCTGAACATTCTCCGCATCGGCTCTGGCATTGCATCGATCGACGCCAAGATTGCGTCGGTCGATGCCTTCCTGGTTGCGTCGATCGACGCAACGTGCATTCGCATCCACAACGACGAGTTCCTCCTGAATGACCCGTCCTTCAGCATCAAGTTTTTGGCCTTGTTCGTTATGCACATGACCCTCTTGATCCCTCAAAACTCCAGCCTCATCTGGTCTCAATATCAATGTTCTAAAATACGCTAGGCGCTAGCCGGACGTTGGACCGCCGTTTAGCGTATAGCCGTATACGCGGTTGTATATACGGGATATATACAGTAAATATATTTTATTAAAAATATATATATATATGAATATATTACATATAAATAATTAAATATATATAATAAAAACAAAATAAATATCAAAATCTTTGGAAAAATACTCATAAAATTGTCAAACCAATAGTATCAACCTTTATATACAAGAATCCATTGGAACTTGAATAATTTCTGAAAATAATTACAAAAGACAAATATGCAGTGAGATTCCAAAACAGAGTTTTACGATTTCAAAACTCTATTTTACGATACCAAAACAGAGTTTTACGATATCAAAACTCTGTTTTACGATTTCAAAACAGAGTTTTACGATATCAAAACTTTGTTTTACGATATCAAAACTCAAACTCAAACATAGTTTTACGATATTAAGAATTATAGTTTTCTAATCAACAAGACAACAACAATAGATGATAAAGCCAAAAAAAAAACATATAATCAAAACAAGAGAAGGAGAGTAAAGAAAATCTGAAGACTCTCTGTATATAGAATGAAGTTTGAGAAACAACCTAAGTGTCACGGCAGTAGAAAACGATAATAAAGCTTAGGGTTTTATCAATTTATAGGTCTATAGCTTGATTGAAGGTAAAAAAAAACTTACCGTATATACGCTAACTGTATAGTCGTCCGTATATACGCTGGATAAACAACCGTATTCAACTAACCCGTATTTGTTAAACGCTTAGCCTAGAAACGGTACAATGGGTCACCGTATACCGTATTGTCACTGTATATACGGCCGCCTAGGCCATATTTTAGAACATTGCTCAATATGATTGGGTTGACCATCTTTGTTGATTTGGCTGCTTTCTTGTTGTCACGCTCTAGTCTTCCTAACTCTTGGTTTGTAAGATTCAAGGTAGGACCTATTTGATTTTTCCTGGTGTTGGGCTTAGGCATATACCTGAAACACACAAGAGAAAAGAAACAAAAGCGTATGAGTAAAACAGAAAAATAAAAATCTAGACAAAATCAAAGACTTTAATCTAATGGTGAATAAAAAGAGTCCCCGGCAACGGCGCCAAAATTTGATATGCTCAAATTTAATCATGAGCTACTTAGACATAACTGCAAGAACACAAATCATGAATAAAATAGATAGCATTAAGAGATTAAAGGAAGAAGAAAAGAAGTTCTGAATCTTCTCTGGAAGGAGTCTTGATTCTTCTCTCCAAAAGCTCTCTAAAATCTCTCAGGGATTTCTCTCAAAAAGTTGCAGGAAAAATAAAGCTTAGAAAATAACTTAGGTAGGTCTAAACAATGACCATAAAAATTCTATTTATATTCCTAAAATACGTCCATGGACTAATGATGCAAATATAGAAAATTTTGGGGCAGCTTTGTAAATCTTCAAAACTTGTGGGAAAACTTCTGATTCTTCTTGTGGCTCTGCATCGATCGACACTATCACTTGCATCGGTCGATGCTTACTCTTGAACTGGTCTTCCAACTTTGTAGCTCAGCCTCAATGCTTGATTATGCTCTAAATCTTCCTATTTAGCTTCATTATGCTCTCATCCATGTTAAATCCTATAAAAACTCAAAAGAGTCTAAAAATACCAAAATAATTCTATAAATAAGACTTATATCATGACTAAAAACACCTAAAAACCATGATATATCAATTCGAATCCGGGCTGACGAGACGTGGCCAATAGCAAAATGATTCACCTGTAGTAGTCTCTTTATAAACTTCTTGGTACACATTCTCTCCGACAAAGTAAACTCTTGTCCTGTATTGAACATCGCTGTCTGTATCACAAAACACGACCATTTTTTTCTCCTCATCCACCAAGAAACTCCTCGCATTTGTCATCCTTGTTACCATCAATTTAGGAAAATCCACTACCAAGAAATCGCTCCACGACAAGTCTTTGGCCTCCTCGATTTTAGTATTGGTCACCCATATCTTCATCTCCGAAGGATCCTTTGTAAAATATTCAAACCTCTCATATAACAAAGCAAGCTTCTCTTCCCTAACAACTGATAGAATCATACTATCCACAACACCACCAGCATCATCACTCTGAAAAGGAAGAGAGAAACGTCCAAATTTTTTTGTTGTGAAATCAAACCTGAGTCCGAATGTACCGAAGGGACCTTCTGTATCTGAAGCAATCCAGTAAGTATTCCCCTTCAACGACACGCCCTTAGATTCGAAGGAACAATTAGGAGAGACGTCATAAAAACTACACCATGAATCAGAGTTAAACTCATAGATTTCAAACTCCGCACCTAACGGGCCTAACGAATCATATGACTTATACCTCAAGACCTTGTAACTGCAAGAATCCTGCTCGTATCCTAAAACAAACTTATGGAACAGTGCGTTGCTGGATCTGTTTGGGATCCACCTGGTCTGACCAGTATAAGGGTTCCAAACCACGAGTCTCCTGTCAGTAGTGGTGCACAATAATAAACCGTTGCACTGAAAGATATCAGATATCTTGACATCTTCTGGATCATTCTTACTGACAAGTACACCTGTTACGTCAAAGGACGGATCAACGCTGTTGTGGATGCCAGGGAGATTGATACTAATTGAACAAACCCTGGAGGAATTCATGAGCATAAGCAACCCTCTTTCCGCTCTACCCAAGTTCTTCTTGAGGAATCCAGGATCTTTGAACAAAGTGTACCACCGCTTGCAAGTAGGTTTCAATTTTTGTAGAGATCTGGCCGGAACCCTTGAGAGTATTTCTGCTTGTAAATCCCGTGGAAGATCCGAAAACATCATTGTTTGTTTTGTCTTGTGGCCTGAGTTTACATAGAAAGCAAGCAAAAGTAGGTTAGATATTAATGAGGGCTTTAAGTAAACCTCTATGCTTGTCCACTTATAGAAAAAATTAAGGACATTTCATGCAAAGGTTAAGGAAATAAACATGAGATAAAGAGCTGCTAGAACATGACTCATAACTTAAAAAAAAACGACAAGGAAGAAAACGAACAACTTGGAGAAAACAGATATGAAGTTCAAAACTATATATAATGTCCAAGACAGATTCCAGATAAGGTTACCTCGGAGATTAATTAGAGTTTACAGAATCTAGAAATAGATTACAATAACTTTTCTGTATGATGATGAAAAAGATCAGCAAGTAAACCCTAGAAGACGATGATGGAACATGAAAGTTTAGAACAATCGAAGAAGAAGGAATCGAAAACCGAAAAAAAAATTATTAAAACGAGGAACACTTAGTTAGAGGAAAGAGCTTACACAAACGAAGAAGCGTAAGGATCCGACAGAGAAAATGTGAGAATCAGTGTCTTCTCCGGTGAATCAATCGGGGAAACAAAGCGAAGCAATGAAGAGATCAAAGGTCCAAGGTTGAGGGGTAATTTTGATATGCAAGTGTCCGTATCAGCAAACACTCTAAACGATTCCAAGGGTTTCACCCACCCGCTTCGTTTGGGCCTAAAATATTTTTACCGGTCCAACAAAAAATAAAAATTCGTTGCATTGGAGATTTCAATTGATAAGATTAAAAAAACTGATCATCTCACATCAGCGGAAGGACATGACATGATGACAAAGGAAACAAAAGAAAAATTACATTGTCGGATATAATTAAACCAATCTTGGAACGTAACCAAAGAGAGTGAGGCAACATCTTACGCCTTCAAATTCTAAAAAATTAAAACCGGAAGATACTTTATATTCATCTTCTCTAACAATGTATACCTTGTTATTTCTGTCGCAACACACGGCAACTTTCATCTCCTCTTCAATGAAGAAACTCATTCGACACGAAAACATAGGGAGCTGCGTATATATATCCACTTTTAAGAACTTTCTCCATGACACAAACGTGGTCTCAATCTTATTGGTTATCCATATCTCCACCATTAGCGTCTCGCAGCTCTGATATAACAACGAAAGATGTTCTCCTTTACCAACCGAGAGAATCGTGGTATCAAAACAATCTGCTTCTTGATGAAAGGGAACACACAAATGTTGGAAACACTCTGTTGCAAAATCAAAACTAAGTAGAGAGTAGTCGTTGACTCCTCTTTGCTTAGACAAGTACACCCAATAAGCATTTCCCTTCAATGACACGCCATAAGATTTTAAGCAACCTTTGGGAGTGATGACATCAAGATTCTTCCATGAATTAGAGCTAAAATCATTTAACTTCAGCTCTAAGTCTTTTCGGGGAGTAGTAACACCAAGATATCTCCTCCTTGAATTAGAGCTAATACCATCGACCTTCAATTCTAGGTCACCTTTGGGAGTGACATCAAGATTCCTCCGTGAATTTTGGCTAGTTTCCAATTTTTGGTAATAAATATCCGGAACCCTCAAGATTTTGTAGCTATGGCACAAATAGCTGTTGTCGTATCCAAGAATATAGTTATCGTCTATCCTGCCACGATTTTGCTGTTGGAGCCATCTCTTTTGCCCCGTAAACGGATTCCAAACCACTAATCTATTTTCTCTGGTGGTGCATAGCAATAAACCATCACAGTGAAAGACTTGAGATATATCTGCGTTTGTATTATTACGATAGGGGTCGATTAGGCTAAGTTCACCTTCCGGAACGACGTCCATGCTAACTCCATGGAGATTGTAGCTCATCGAATAAACCTTAAAATTCAATAGCATAAGAGCATGGTACTGCCTTGTGTCATAATATTTTTTGATGAATCCTCGATCTTTGAGTAAAGCGTGCAATCTTTTGCAAGTAGATCGTAATCTTCGTAGACATGTGACAGGAACCTTAGAGAATATCTCTTGTATCACATCCTGTGGAAGATCGAAGATTAACTTTGTTTTGATTTCTGACCTCATCTTTGCATATAGGCGACGGTAACTTAGTTAGGGTTTTAAGTAATCCTTAACGTATATCCACTTTTTTTATTTTTTTTTGTCTCCTTTTCATAGATGAATTCGTAAACACTTTTTCTTTGTTAAAGATGAATTCGTAAACACATTAAAAATTCTTTTAACGTAAGAATAAATTCTTTTAATGTAAACACATTAAAAATTTAAAGAATTTATTCTTATTAATAAAAAAAATTATATATATAAAATATCTAGCAATAAATATTTCTTGCCTTCTTTTGTTAATGCAATAATTATTACCATTATGTCGTTAAATTTCAGAAAGTGAAATCCTGCATATCCCTCTTTACTTTTTTCTTTTTCTTTTCTGTACACTGTTGTAAATTTTCCTTTTTAGTTTATGGTTAGTTGTCTCGTAAAATAAGTAATAATTATTTTGCTCGTTTACCTTTTTATAACTTGATTAAGTTTTTTAAATTGTTAAAACGTGTCATATATAATCTGATTAAGCTTAGTCACATGTTGATGGATCAAATGTGTAGATTTTAGATAGATGGACAAATCAGAAAAAGTGTAATTTATATCCAATTTTCCCTTTACATTATTAAAAATGTAGAATATTAGATTAATAGTTAATTGTTTTTATTTATCCTACTATATTAATTGAGAAGTACAAAATATGAAACTACATTAGTCTTATCTTAAGACAAGTGTTTAATTTTTCAGTAAAAGTAAAAATATAATTTTAATATTAGACTAATAAAACCTGTTAAATAATTATTAATTTTTAGAAAGATAGTTTCTCTCTCAAATTAACTATGGACGAAATTATTAATTAATTTTAAAAAATTGTAAACCAATCAGAATTTTAAATAGTAAGATTTTATATATAAGTATTCAAATTATTATTAACTATACTAGAAGATTTGGTTAAGATTTTAAATTTTGATTCTCCTATCATCTTTTTTTTTATTTCATTTACAAATTGTTTTGAATTATCATATAATACATATAATAAATAAATATGTATATTTTTCTGTATATGTTGCGATTTGGATTTAAAAAATCAATATAAATTACTTAATCTATGAAGAAAAGTTATGTGTTTTAATGTTTAACATTGGTGGCTTGATAATTAATACTTTTAAATATTTTACAAAATAATGATGCAAATACAACAAACAATATAAAATAGTAATACAATGGTAATATACATAAAAAAAACTATAATACTGTAAAATAATTAGTATTTAGAATCTGGCCGATTAAAATTTTCGATAACTTCAAAACGAGTTTGGTATTTATCCTCAAAACTATATTCTCCTCTTTAGTTTTGCTCCCAAAATCTCTGATCAGTGCTAATATATTTTCAAATCAAGGGTTTTCTTTTTTCTTTTTTTACTAAAGGAAGGAGAAGGACTATACCAAATCAATCGAAGAAAGCATGTTTGTAGTTGAAAGTGATTACATGGAAGTCGCACCGTCGATCAACGAGTCGTCCCCGTCACCGTCGTCATCTCGTAGTTGCGATCACTGGTACGTTCGTTACGGAGTCTGCATCGCCTGTAAATCGACGGTGAACAAACGCCAAGGCCGAGCATTCAATTATCTCATCAAAGGTTTGCAGCTCAGCCACGAAGCAGCCGTGTTCACGAAGCGTTTTACAACGCAATATCATCTTGTCAACGAGAAGAAGCTTCACCTTGTCCTTGACTTGGACTACACGCTTCTCGACTCTATTAGGGCTTCACTTCTCTCCGAAACAGATAAGTATCTACTCGAAGAAGCGTGTTCAAGGGAAGATCTATGGAGGGTGGACACCGGATTCTTGACAAAGCTACGGCCTTTTGTTCACGAGTTTTTGAAGGAAGCCAACAAGATGTTCACAATGTATGTTTACACAATGGGTAATCGAGTATACGCCAAATCCGTGTTGAAGGCGATTGATCCCAAGAGAATCTATTTTGGGGATAGAGTGATAACAAGAGACGAGAGTCCGTATGCGAAGACGCTTGATCTGGTTTTAGCTGAGGAGCGTGGAGTGGTCATTGTGGATGATACGCGTGATGTTTGGACCCATCACCAGAGTAACCTAGTGGAGATTAATGAGTACCACTATTTCAGAGTCGTCGATGGCCCAGAAGAGCCAATTTCTTATACGGCGGAGAAGACAGACGAGAGTAGTAGCGATGGTGAATTGGCTAAAGTTCTGAATATACTCAAGGAAGTTCACTGTGGATTCTTCAGAGTCAAGGAAGACTTAGAGTCACAAGACGTGAGGTTTCTGCTTCAAGAAATAGATTTCAAACTTCTCACAAAAGACGCTTGATTTGGTTTATGTTTGGATCCATCACAAGAGTAACTTAGTGGAGATTAGCATGCACAACTAAATCAGAGTTAATGGCCAACGAGAGTAAAAGTCTTACTCAGAGGAGAAGAGAGACGAGAGTAAAAACGAAGCTGGATTGGGCAAAGTGGATTCTCCAGAGTTGAGGAAGTGTTTAAGAGTCCCTGGACGTGAGATTACTACTGTTTATGTCTTTTTAAATGAGATTCATTATGTAGTAACTTCATTTTTTTTATGTTCAGTGTAAGAAACAGGGTACGATTTGTAATGTTTCATCTATTGATGTTTGGTTTCTCTAATATTTGGTTTCTCTAATATATGAACAATGTTGTGTTTACACCTAAAAAGCATACAATCTTAAACCATTGTGTGGATTCCATCGGAAATTAAAAGAATAATAAAGTCTGTTTTCTATTTGGATTTCACGGAAGGCTGCTTTTATTTAGTAGTAACACAAAACCTTTAAAATTTCAGTTTCCGATTTGACATATAGTACCATTATAGTCTTCAATGTATCGTTGGTCTGTTTTACTTACGAAACAGCATGAACATATATGTTTTCTGTTTGTAGAGACAATGCCGAAACCTTTAAGAACAAGAGGCTGAGAGCTACTCTCCAGGACAGGGAGATCAACATTTCTATGTACAGTTTTGGTTAAATGGTTTCATTATATAAGATTCTGATGATAATCTCTCGAAGATGTGAAACTGGCTATAAGAAGAACAATGTATACGAGTAAAAGATAACTAGATAACCCCTTGAATATTTGACTACTCTTAGCTCAGAAGCACATCGTCAAAACTAGAAAGAAACTAAGTAGTTCATTTAACTAACAAACCTCCCTTGATTTCCTTTTCTTTTGCCTTTTGGGTGTAGTTTTCTGACTGTTAACCAAACTTGGAACATAACTGAGGAGAAATGGCCAATCCATATCAGAACTCTGTGTAATATCTTTATAAACTTCTTTATGTTTATCCTCTCCAACAATGTAGATTCTGGTCCTTGCTCCAAATCTAGTACAACAGATTGCTGCCTTGTTCTCCTCGTCCAACAAAAAACTCATCACAACCGTCACAAACGGTAAAAGAAATCTTTCATAAGCCACTGTCTCGCTCCAGGAAATGTCTTTGGCCTCACCAATCTTGTTTGTCACCCAAATGTTTCACCTCAATCAAGAAAGCGAGGAGGCTCTGATGAAGCACCGCGATTTTATCTTCACCAACGACAGAGATTGCGGCTGTATCTTCAGGATTGTCACTCTGATAGGGAAGAGGAAGACTCCCAAAAGTCTCTGTTGTGAAATCAAAACTGAGCAAGAAAAAACCACGTTCGATGATATCTGCAACAACTAGGGGTGTCAATCGGGCTGGCTCAGCTTGGTCCGGTCCGAAACTTATAAAACCCGCATATATTTAAGTCCGGTCCGACAGGATCCGAAATATTTCCGAACCTATATTTCAAAGTCTGAGCCCGGCCCTAACAGGACTACAGGACTTTTCGGACTTTTTCGGACTTATCTTACCAATCAAAAATTCAAACTTATAAGTCTTACAAAACAGTGTTTGAAGATGCACTATAAAACAAATCAATCAAAAATTTAATAACTCTTATATATTCATTACAACCAACTTAATTTAATATAAAAAATTTAAAACTAAACAAAATTTCGATACTTTAACCAAATAAACTAATATATAATTCATATAAAATATCATAGATAAAAAATTTTAAAATATTAAGTATGGTTTTTAAGTAAATATAAAAACTAGAATTAGAGTTTAAAACTTTAATTACAATAAATTATTAATCAAATATTGCAATCAAACAAAAATATTAACAAAAAAGTACAAATATATTTTTTAAAGAGCTTTTCGGGCTGGTCCGAGCCCGATCGGCTAAGTCCAAAAAACCCTATAATCCAAACGGACTGAACTCAAAAAAGCCGATTTTTTTTGGACATATATATATATTTAAGTCCGAGTCCGCTATTTTTCAGGGCTGGGCCGGATTACCCCATGGGTTTCGGCCTTAATTGACATGCCTAGCAGCAACCCAGTAAGTGTTTCCTTTCACAGACACGCCACCACAACATAAGCCCCCATGTATGATTATTCATTATGCCATCATCAAGAACCCTCCATGAATCAGAGCTAAAATCATATATCTCAATCTCAGCAACCCGGAGGAGGAGGAGGAGCTCCTGGTCCTCGCCGTGGTTCTTGTTCTCATACCAAAACCTCAAGATTTTTGTAGCTACGGGGACAAGAGTTGCTGTTTTCGTATCCAATAGCAAAGATATCGTCACTCTTGAAACGAGTTCTGCGTTTAATCCACCGTGTTTGACCAGTACAAGGGTTTCCAAACAACGAGGCGAGTGTCTCTCTTAGTGAAGCATAAAAATCAAACCGTCGCAGTGAAAGATCTGAGATAATTTAACCTGTTTCGAGTTCTTTAGCAAGCTGAGTTTACCTGAAACCTCGATAGTTGGATCAACGCCTTCGTGAATCCCACGGAGATCGACGCGAATCGAGTTAACCCCGTACGATCATGTCCCTTGCGGCGGCTGCTATACCACAATTCTTCTTGACGAATCTCGGATCTCTCAACAAAGCGTACCATCGTTTGCAAGTAGAGTTCCATTTCGCTAGAGACTTCGCCGGAACCCTAGATAGTATCTCCGATTCCAAATCGTGTGGAAGATGGGGGAATCACCATCTTCGTTCTCGTAGCTTCGGAAACCATCTCACTCAAGCTCACTAGTTTTGTTATGAAAAAGCCCATGGGTTTTAAACGCCCATTTAGAAAACCACTCACTGAACATAGATCAAACAAAACGTTTGGTGACATTTGCTATGGTAAAATTATGATTTGACATTGAATCTTTTATCCTGCAAATCACTCTCCACACCTCTTGAAATGCAAATTGAGAAATCCATCATATGTTCTTCTTTTCAGCCCTTTATTCTATTTGGTATTAGCAACCGTACAGTAGTTCTTAAATGGTGGTGAAAGAAACTTAGAAGTTACTTATGGATATAGTAGTCTAGTCTCTAATTAGGTGAATGGGATAACGATCAAACACATTCTCTGTTTTCTTTTCTTCAATGTTGTTAATCAACATGACATCGTAGTACTGTCTTTCAGTTTTATCAGAGTGCTTTTTGCAAATACCAACCTTCCACTGGATGTGCTAGAAGAGATACTCTCTATTCTCTAAGGTTCCCGTGACATCTTTGAGACGATTACGATCCTGCTTGAAATTTTTTTTCCGTTTTCTTGTTGGTTTACTTTCTAACGCTTGAAATTACTAACTTCCCAAAAAAAAAGCTAAGGGAAAACTGTAAAACCTGTACCGTTGCAAAAGACGGAACAACATGTAATCTATCCGGTCTGGCCAAAAATATTTTTTTCTTTAAAATTCACCAGCAAACAAACTTCAAGATACAACTCTTGATATTTACTAACCTGGGAAAAAAGAAAAAAAAGGGGTGAGTAAACAAGTTTACTCAGTAAGGAGATCAAACTCTGTCCACTGGCCATACAGTAATAACGTTCCAAATATAATCAACAATCATTACTTAGCATAGATTTAGAATATCTATTAATCAAACAAACAAACAAACATCTTATTTCTCCTTAATAACTTTCATCTTATTTTATGCACTTTTGTGGTAACTACCACATTCAAACATTTATGTTTCTTTACATTACTTAAGAAGTTTTATTTTATTTATAGGTTTGGCCATCAACACTTTTTCTGGCTCCCAAACCCCTTTCTTAGAAGACCACGGCCAATAGCTCGATTCTTCCCTGCTCGTCAGCGATTTATGACCTGCAATGAACCCATCGGTCCATTACAGTCCAACATCCTCAAGTATCTTTCCCTTTCTCATTCTCATTCTCATTTATATTCATAATTATATTTATAATATAATATATATAAGTTAATTCATAACATCAAATTATGTAACTAAGGTGCTTCACATATATCATGTTACTAACAAGCTATTTTACCATGCACACAAATTCACACAAACACTTTCAATCAACAAACAGTTCTTGAATCTATACTCAGCAACTATCGAAGAGTACATAAAAAAAAAAGATTACTATTATCCGCAAATACCACCCTCACCTTAACCAAACGGGTCAAATCCACACTTTAGAACACGTAACAACAATCTTGATCTGCAACAGTTTAGATAACAACAATCCATTAAACCAACTTTTAAGTCTTGATAAACTGACCTGCTATTCCTCCAATCAAATTAATTAGAATGATTTAATAGTTAACTAAACCAATTCTAATTAATTATTTAATTACACCATGCAAGGACGTAATAACACCCAACACCACAAATCAGTTCATGTGACCACGTTTCTCTTCCGGTTCAATAACCCCAACTCCCCACAAGGCCACAACCATATACTGAGTTTAAACGATAAACAAGTTTAAAACACTAACAAACGACACCACCGTTTAATACCCATGACCACAAACACCACAAACCAATTCCTTCGTTCATGATAATTAAGTGTCGGTTCTGGGAATTAAACTACACTTAGGATCTCTTGGTTTAGGCTGGTTTAATTGTCGGTTCACTAATCAACAAAACTACACGACACAAACACGAGACTACGGCTTCACCGTTACCTTTCTCGGCGGACCTGTTCGGTGGCTCCACGAGACGGTTCAGCCCACGGTGGTTACGTCCTCATGACTCAACAATTAAACAACAACAAAGCAACAATCCATCAAGATAATATTAGAAACTTATCCCGCAAGTTACAAAATAAATCTAGGGTTTCCTTACCCTTATCAATCTCTGCGACGGCTATGGCTGCTCCGGTGACAGCGGCTGAAATCTCTGGTGATACACGGTGGGTGACTGACCAACAGTGGTGACCGGTGGTGTCCGACGATGGTGAACGGCTAACGTTGTTTAACAACGCATCTCCTCCACGACACGCCAAGACAGTCGCCAACGTAACATCGCCTCTCCATTACTTCCTTTTACAAACAACGACACCAACACGGCTTTAGCATTCGGAGGCTCAAAGATCAAGCTGCTGGTCTGATTTTAGGGTTCACAACTCTCCTCTCTTGCCAACACGAAGACGGCGATATATGTGCACACACACTCACACCATAAACCCTTTAGTCGTTCTAGTTCTTTTGAAAATAATTGGGCCTAATGGGCTGCAATTTTCAAATTAGCCCACATCTGAATTTGGGTTGTTACAGAAACTATACATTTTTTTTATTTTCTCAAGACCAAGGTTCCATAATAACACACAAAAAACATGGATGTAGCTAAAGAAGGAAAAAATAGTATTGGAATGCATATTATTATTATTCGCTACTCGCAGATTTGCAAAAATGACAATATCTTTCTCTCATGATGATTTATGAAGCTATTTATTACATGGAGATTAGTTGGAAATAGATGATGATGAAAAGATGATATTCATGAGGAGGAAGATGAGCAAGAACAACAACAACAAGAACACGTACGCTTTATTTCCGAGATTTTCGATGTCGAAAACGGTGGTTTCGAGACAATGAGCAAAACAACAACAAGAAAAACTCTCGTCTCTTCTTCATTTTTTAACATTGGGCGAGTCGGCAGGAATATTTTACTATTTTCCTAAAATTCAATAATACTTGGTTATGTAACACCTGTAAAGTAAAAAAACAAATACAATTCATGGAAAGTTCACCTAGTTAGTATTTTTGTTTAAAAGAACATTAATTTCACATATGTATGTGTGTGATTTGAAATCTCTCTTTTTATAAACATTAGCGCGAGTCGGCAAAGAGTATTTTACCATTATTCCAAAAAATCAATTGTTGGTTACACAACACGTGTAAAGAACCACTTAACACGAATCCAAGATCGAGAAGCCAAAAGACGCTGGTACTCTCCACGTGGTTAGCCACGCGTCTCAAGCCTATCTCGTTTTCCACTAATACATAACAGGCACCATTCCTCGGAGAACACCACAGCACAATAAACTGATCTTATTCTGTAAACTGATCATATACTTCATTCCTGCGAGTAGAAAAGAGAGCTACGTTGTAAGTTATTTTGTTTTCGTTTAGTGTTGATAAAGTAAGAATGGGGTTAGAGAGGAAAGCGTACGGTTTGGTTATGGTATCTTTGGTACTTATGGCTGTTGCAACGATGTTTTGTGTCCAAGCTACGATCGAGGAAGAAGCGGCTAAGGATGAATCATGGACTGGTTGGGCCAAGGAAAAAATCGGTCTCAAACACGAAGACAACGTCCAACACACCGTCGAAGACGACGCTTGGAGAGCGAGTGAAAAAGTCAAGGACGACGCAACTCATCACACCGTCCAAGACGACGCTTGGAGAGCGACTGAAAAAGTCAAGGACGCGAAAGACGAGGCCAAGCGTAAAGCAGAGGAAGCAGTTGGAGCGGCGAAGGATAAAGCGGGCTCGGCTTACGAGACAGCTACATCGAAAGCTAGCGAGGGATTTGGTTCAGTGAAAGACAAGGCCTCGGAGAGTTACGACTCAGCTGGTCAAGTCAAAGATGACGTGTCTCACAAGTCAAAGAATGTCAAAGACAGCTTGTCGGGGGATGAGAACGATGAGTCTTGGACAGATTGGGCAAAAGAGAAAATCGGAATCAAGAACGAAGACAGTAACCCTAACTTGGGAGATACGGTTTCCGAGAAGGCTAAAGAAGCTAAGGACGCTGCCAAACGCAAAGTGGGCGATGCTGAGGAGAAGTTGGAGGAAACGGTTGAGGCAACGAAAGAGAAGGCGAGCGATATGACGAAGGCGGCTAAGGAGAAAACGGAGAAGTTGAAGGAGAAAGCAGAGAGAGATAGCAAGAGTGCGAAGGAGAAAAGTAAGGGAAGCTACGAGACTGCGAAATCAAAAGCCGATGAGACTTTGGAATCTGCAAAAGATAAGGCGTCCCAGAGTTACGACTCAGCTGCGCGTAAATCAGAGGAAGCTAAAGACACCGTGTCACACAAGTCAAAACGTTTCAAAGAGAGCTTGGCCGACGATGAAGCGGAGCTTTAAAAAAATAGAGGAAAAATAATCGTCGATATGTTGAACAGTGTTGAGATGTTGATGTTGTTTTCTTGTTCATGATCTTTTTATATGTAATCATGGTCTAATCTTTTCATGTTTTTTTTTTTGGTTTCGTAGTGTATATGTTGATCTCTTGGGATATATACACATATCGCACCTTATGAATAATTTAGTCCATGTGTGAATAGTCTACTCGGATCCGTTAGTAAGTTTGAGAGGCCCAATCCTTAGAACCTTATAAGCAGAAAAAGCCCCAAAAAGACGCCGTTATTTAATAAGAATACAATAATTTTTCCAAACGACGTTTGTAAGCTGTGATTTTACGTCGTTTCGTGATATGGAGAAGAGGATCCAACTTAATTTACCGATTAGCCAATTAACCTTAAGCCCTGAGTTTCCAATTATTAATTGAATTTAAAGTACAATATGTTAGTAATTGGAATCTCTCGCCATATGCATTAACATAAAACAGAACACGTATAGATCGTATTAAACTACGCTTTTTGGGTCGTTCTGGCTTTTGCCCCCACTCCAGTGGTCGAGTAGTGTGGCTGGTGAGAGGAAGTTGATTGCTCACATCACAAACTTATAATAACAATACACTACGCTCTTTTAATCATAAGGTGGTTCACTTTTAAACTTATAAGGTGGTTCACTTTTTTCATATTAAAATATATTAATAACCTCGACAAAACTCTTTGGTCCCCACTTTGCTTATAATTGTTGGAATTATAATCATCTTTGGTGAAAAATAAAATATATTCTAGTTTCACTTTTTTTGGTGATGTCAAAATGTGATACGACGCTTTTTGCTTTCTTCTTTCTTGTTCCCAAGGGTTGGAGATTCGCATAAAGCGTCAAGCAAATGTATTTTTTAGCGTAACATATTATATCATGATCACATCACATCAGTTTTGAATTTGGTAATGTTACTCATTAATTATTAGTGTATCACAAAAGAATATTATTACATTCACCTTTAAGGGCATATATTGCGTGTACTTGAATTATTATTTTTTTATCTGTTGCTGTCTATTCTAGTTAAGTTGATGTTATGCGTTCTCATAAAAAGTTTGAAATGGAACAGTGAAACATGAATTTGTAGCATAAACTAGTCGTACCAGCCTTAAACGTAGAGCGTAATTTTCCTTTTGATTTTTAGTTGGATTTCTCCGTAGAAAACCCAAAATTGTATCTCTTCAGTTTTCTTCCAATAGATTTTGTATTAAGTATATCAAATAAGCAACCAATTTGGCCTTGTTGGGGTAGACGTAAACCAGAATTTGCCTCTTCGTCAATGGAAAGGTCTGTGTCATGTCTCTTTTTTATAAGTATAAAAACATTGATAGACAAATACTGTATATGTAGATTAGAGTTTGGATAAGATTGGTAAGAGAAGGAGACTCGTTTATCCACTTAGGAATTGTTTAATGGGTCGCTTTTGGGAAATCCCTATAAATTTTTTAAAATATTAACCACAATATGATATTTAAACACCGTCTAAATTGACGTGTAACTAATGTTGTGGAATCTAGGATCCGATCGTATACGAATTTACGTTATTGCTTATCGCAAAGTTTCCCTTTTCTATATAATAATTAAGCGCGCTAACGTCTCGAGATAAAGAATATTCTCCACTATTCAACATGGTATTTAAAAACCTCTAAAACAAAATTCAACATGAAAACTTGGAAAAGGGATAAGGTGAACATTACACAGTAAGCAACTTGACATTAATTTAAAGAAAGATATATCAAACTTAGCACCGATGAATCCAATTACTATAATTTTAGATCCTTGCAGTAGCTTTATTATATTTATGCTATAATAATGAGAATCATTAGTTTTTCTTGTCAAAAACAGAACAATAATTATTACTTTTCTGAGTGAAATATAATGTAAGGGATCAATTACTTTTCATAATTCATTGTCATATCATGAATCATCAGCTTAAAGCATAGAGATCATATGTAATACGCTAGGACCCGCTTACGATTACTCAGACGACCAAATTTAGATGCGAAGACATTCTACTCAAACATACATACAGGGGCCACTTAATTAATTTAGATACCATTATATAACATATATCACTCTCAACATGGGCACACAAGATGTTATATGTGTTCAACTACCAATTTTGAGGTCAAGAATGTCAAGATGTGGCTACTCTAATTGCCTAGCTATTGTGCTTTATTTCTTCTTTTTTTTTTGTTGTTAGAACGGGATAGGTAGCCTAGTGGTTTATGTTAATGTTATTACTGTATCACATAATGCATTAGTGTTGTTTAATTTTGTGTTACAATTTGAATTCAAATTCGCTAAATATGTTTACAAATATATATACTGTAAAAAAACTCACTTGGATAAAGTAGACATATAATAAACTTATAAATCCATTTAAACAAATTAGGCATTGCCCAACAGCACAAGAAACGAAGTACTATATATATCCACCGGCCAACTAAGTAACAATCTATTTGGTAACCCTTAATTAATAAAGTTAATGACTCGCCATTCAATTTTATCCTCTATATAATAAAACGGAAGTACACAATCTTTTTTGGTACACTATATAATTTTTATAAATTGGTTACAAAATAGGTTATACATTAAATATATGTTTGTTATAAAAAAACATTATAGATTAATTGGTCAATCTGTGGACTATATGAATATACTTAAGAATATCCTAAAAAATCTTCTTAAAGATAATATTCCAATGATTTATACAATTTCCTAAATAAATTTTTTAGTATTCCATATATTGTTACAAAATATATACTGTTAGACATAAAAATATATTCTTAGGTGTAAAAAGAAATAAAATATTGACAACTTATCACACTTAATCGTGATTTCTGAGATCTTATTGCACAACTGAAAAATAAAATATTACCTAAAACGATGAAACGTTGATAAAAGCCTAATAGTATTTATCACGTTAATTGTGGTGAAACATAGGTGCATGGAAGAACGTTGAAATTTATTATATATATATATATATTTACACAAGACTCATAAACCAATTTAAAAGAATGTAGCAAATGAAAGTTTAAATCTTTAGGCAAATCTTGAGAAATATATTTGGTAACATTTTTGTTTTGTTTGCTTGATTAATAAATATGAATCTTAGAAAACATATTCAGAAGTATTAAACATATATTCATTTAATTGTAACCATAGGATAAAAAAAACGATGAAAAATAAAACATTAAAAGGAGAAAAATCCTGTCACCTGAATTCGAGTAACATTGACCACGGAAATTTGAAATTTAACATGATTTTTTCTAATTTCAGGAGATTAGTCTATAGGCCTAGAAATTTTTTAGGATTGCTCTTGAGTAAAGACATTAAAATTCGATTACTCTCTCTTTTAGAGAAGAAAATAAATAAAAATAATTGTGGTTAGAAAAAGAAAGAAGAGAGCAACCACATGGCTGAAATGGCCACACCCGTCAGTCATCAGTTGGTTGGTTGAATTCACGTGGTATTGCCGCTACTTCCACTCTCATCATAAATCTCATTCTTGTCTTCTCTTTTTCCCTACCACGTCATTAATATTTCCAAATCATGGTTTTATAACTTAGGAAAATCGAAACCGTATTAAATTTTGTTATTTTCGGTGTGGACCAAATTATGTTATTACGATAAACTTGAAGAATACCGATTTTGTGTATTTCAAAACAGATGGTCCGCTAATTTAACATTATATATATATTGACAATCACATATGATATACTGTATATATTTGGAATATCTTCTGCTATTTGTGAACGGAACCATTAGGTTGTGAGCTTCCGAACATTGTCATATATGGTAGTATAAGTTTGTTCTAGTCGTCAGATTATATGGTATATATGGTTGTGAGTTTAAATTTAATATCTTTTAATTAAGGTTATAATTAGGCTCGTATGTATGTAGGACGAAACGTGTATTCTCATTGTTGTTATACCAGTCACAGACTATAGACAGGAAGCTAGAACTGTAACACGTAGAATCACAGACTCTTATTGATGTGAGGGCAGGTCGGCTAGCGGTACGGACAGAAGGTCGGATCCTCGGGTCGTTTAGTTTTGCGAGAATTTCTTTCGGGTCAAACGACGGGGGAAGAGAGGGGAGAAGTAACAAACGAGGGAAACAAGTTTTGGTGATGAACAAACGAGGGAAATGTGAGTTGGTACAGTGGTCGCGACTATACGGGCGTTAGCGGTACGGAACGGTTCGTCGGGAACGGCCAGCTGCTAGCGAACCAGGGACTGGTGAGCTAGACGAAATGGAAACGAGGGTGGATCGAATGACGACACACGAGTGGTGGCTCGACTTGTGATACGGCCAAGCTAGTAGATTACGAACCCAGTTCGTGAATCTACTAAGGTTTCTCAAAAGCTAGTCCCGGACTAAGACTAAAGAGAGAGAGTTGAGACAAGAAACAAAGAATCACTCTTTGGGAAAATAATTTCATTCAAGTTTGCGTTTTACAATAAAGAGAAGAGTTTAAATAGTATGAGGGTTTAGAGGGAGCCTAGGACACGCGGACTCGCTATGGTCTGCACACGTTTGCCCTTGACGTGTTTCCTTTGATGGAGAACACATCGCCCTCTAAGTGGTTTAAACAGAACCACAAACACGTCACACAACCCTAACGTTACAAAAGAAAGTTCTAGACAAAGTTCAAAACGCAATGTTTAAACAAAGATAACACGTCCTTTGGCTTTGACCCGGGAACCCCGTCTTCAGCTTCAAAACGTGGAGTTTTGCGTTAGGACTCGTTGCCTCATTAAAACCTTCTCCGGTAAACCTTGTGGGACAAACCCGATGTAAGGAAAAAGAGTACGGCATGATCCTAACGGCTTGGTCGCCTTCATCCTTGGGTAAGGATGAAGGCCGTGCGAATGGTCTCCACTTGAACTACTTTGACCGGGTCGTCTTGCTGAACAAAGGCTTGCACGAACTGGTTGATCTTCTGTCTTGCGGCCTTAGACAAGCTCTTCAAACGTATAGTGGCTCCTGGCGTGATCCTTGGTGCATCGGCTCGATGTTGTCCCACGGGTAAAGCGAGCGTCTCGGCAGCGTTCTGGGCGTCTTGGTCCGGTACGGTCATTCCTGGTCGCGAGTCCTCTTCCGTGCTCACATCATTCCCTCCCCCTTGAGAAGGTTTTGTCCCCAAAACTTCTTCGTCGTCACTTGCGTCAAACGGAAAAAGATCAGTAACGTTGTATGATGTAGACGTATTGTAGTCACCTGGCAGTTTAAGGCGGTAGGCGTTGTCGTTGATCTTCTCTATGACTTGGAAAGGTCCGTCTCCACGCGGGCTAAGCTTTTCTTTCCTCTTTTGTGCGAACCGCTCCAGCCTTAGGTGCGGCCAAACCCAATCTCCTAGCTTGAAAAGCATAGGTTTACGTCAGCGGTTCGGGAATCGTGCATATTGTTCGGTCCTCCTCTCGATGTTTGCTCGAACCTCCTCATTAAGCTTCTTGACCAATTCGGCTCTTGCGTCCCCATCTTGACTTTTGACCTCATCCGGTGGCAACAGTAGTAAATCCATCGGCATAAGAGGTTTAAATCCGTAAGCGACCTCGAATGGCGATTTCTTGGTGGCCGAGTGAACGACTTGATTGCATGCGAACTCGATGAGTGGGACGCATTCTATCCATGTCCCTTTGTTGCTTGCGATCGCCGTCTGGAGTAAGGCTCCAATGGATCGGTTCACGACCTCGGTCTGGCCGTCGGTCTGCGGGTGAGCGGCGGTAGAATAAAGCAGCTTGGTTCCAAGTTTGTTTGATAAGGTCTGCCAAAATTCCCAAGGAACTTCGGATCTCGATCGGAAATAATGGTTCGCGGTAAACCATGGAGTCGAACCACTTGACTGAAGAATAGGTCGGCCAGTTGCACCGCGTCATGGCTCTTGTTACATGGAATGAAATGCGCCATCTTTGAGAACCGATCGACCACAACCATCAAGCTATCCTTCTGGTTTATAGGGGGCAGGCCGAGGACAAAATCCATTGATAAGTCTATCCAAGGTCATGTCGACACCGGTAGTGGTGTGTATAGGCCGTGCGAGTGGGTAGTTGACTTGGACGCTCGACACACGACACATTGTCCGCAATGCTTCTCGACCCTGCTTCGCATCTTCGGCCAATAGAAGTGTTCTTGGAGCACAGCCAAAGTCTTTGTTATACCAAAATGCCCGGTCAGTCCTCCGCTATGCGCTTTTTGGACCAACAAGTCGCGGATCGAGCCGGTTGGAATGCATAGACGTCGGCCTCGGAACAGATATCCGTCGTACACGTAGAACTCGGTGAACGTGCCTTTGCCGTGGTTATTGAAACAATCTCCAAACTCAGCGTCGTTGGCATATGATTCCTTAATGCTTTCGAACCCCAACACCTTGGCGTCCATGGTGGTGATCAGGGTGTATCGTCGTGAAAATGCATCGGCACTGATGTTCTCCTTGCTTTTCTTGTACTTGATTACGTAGGGAAAATACTCAATGAACTCCAGCCACGTAGCATGCCTCCTCTTGAGATTCGTTTGCCCTCGCAAAGTCTTTAGGGTCTCGTGATCCGTGTGAATCACAAACTCTCGGGCCAAAAGATAGTGCTGCAAGGTCTCCATGGCACGAACCAATGCATATAGCTCTTTATCGTACGTAGGGTAGTTAAGAGTGGCGCCGCTGAGTTTCTCACTGAAATAGACCACAAGTTTGCCGCCTTATGTGAGAACCGCTCCAATACCTACGCCGGACGCGTCACACTCTACCTCAAAAGTTTTGTTGATATTGGGTAGGACGAGTAAGGGAGCTTGAGTGAGATGCCTTTTAAGCTCTTTGAAGGCTCGTTCTTGGTCCTCCTCCCATTTGAACTCCTGGTTCTTCTTGATCACCGTGGTAGGAGGCGCCGCTATCGTACTGAAATCTCTCACGAACTGGCGATAGAAGCTGGCGAGGCCATGAAAGGATCGGATGTATGAAACGCTGGAAGGCGCGGGCCATTCCTCGATGGCTCGAATCTTCTCACCGTCCACCTTGAGTTCCTGTTCACTAACAACAAAACCTTGCTTGGTTTTGAATGCGGTTTTCCACTCGTCACCTTCCTTCATTCTCACTTGGTGGTAACCGCTTTTGAGGTCGATCTTGGAGAAAATGCTCGAGCCACTCAATTCGTCCAGCATGTCGTCAAGTCTCGGTATCGGGTGCCGGTACTTGATCGTGATGTTGTTCACGGCTCGGCAGTGGACACACATACGCTAGGTTCCATCTTTCTTCGGCACGAGTAGGACAGGAATGACACACATACTAAGGCTCTCTCGAACATATCCTTGAGACATGAGCTCGGCTACTTGTCGCTCTAACTCCTTGGCTTCCTCCGGGATGACTCGGTACGCAGGACGGTTCGGTAATTGAGCTCCAGTAACTAGATCGATCTGGTGTTCGATCCCTCGGATCGGTGGTAGTCCTTCGAGGAGTTTGTCCAGGAACACGTCCGCAAAGCGTCGAAGAACATCTCGTATAACGTACGGTAGTGCATCCATCGAACCTTCAAGCCCTTTAACCAACAAATCTCTAAAGACCATCAATAAAACTTGGTTGGAGTCCTTATGGGAATTTCTAACTTCGCTAGATTCAATTAGAAAGTTCATTTTAGGGTCTGAATCCTTACACAGTTTAGTTGCATTTCACGAACTTGTGTTGGCGTCAAAGGCTTTCAACTGATACGTTTGTTATCGTGTACAAACGTATACTGATTCGTGCGACCAGAATGTGAGGTTCCCTTATCAAACTGCCATGGCCTCCCTAATAAAAGGTGGCTAGCTTGCATCGGTACTACATCGCATAGGACTTAATCCTTATACGGCCCGACACTAAATGAGACAAGGACTTGGTCACGGTCTTATCATCTAACCACTTGAGTTTATAGGGTCTGGGGTGGCATGTAGTTGGCAAAGAAAGTTTCTTGACCATATATGAGCTTGCAACATTCGTGCAGGAGCCCCCATCGATGATCAAGCCACGCACCTTCCCGCTTTCTGTGCATCGCGTGTGAAAGATGTTGTCACGCTGATTGGAGTCGTCCACTTCTGGGCTGGTGCTGAGGATACGCCGGATCATCAGGAGCTCTCCGACTTCCGGCTCGGCTACAACTTCCTCCAGTTCGGCTGTCCGGATTCGGTGATGATCATGTTTCGGGCGTTCGGGCAATCTCGAGCATAATGCCCTCGACCTTGGCATTTGTAGCAGATAATATCCCTGCTCCGAATGTCATTAGTCGTCCTTTCTCGGTTGTCGTTGTTTGGCTCTTTGGGCTTGAACCTTGAGTCGACAAAGGCTGTCTTTGGTTTCTCTTGTGGCCGGTTGGAGGGCGAAGCGTTCGGTGACCAGTTAGGCACTCCCTTAGCTCTGGTGCGGCTTGTACCGGCGATCTTCTTCTTGATTTGGGCTACGATTTGCACCGCCAAATGCAATAGTTCTTCGATCCTTGGTACGGCTGTCGCTCGACCTTTCGCGCGATCCGATCTTGTAAGCCGTCGAGGAACTGTGCCATGAGAGACTCCCCGGTGTCTTCTACTTGGAATCGGTTGCTTAGGTGCTCGAACTCCTCGTAGTACTCTTCAACGGACCGCGAGCCTTGAGTGAGTCTCCTAAACTTCTTTTGGAGCTCTCGATGATAGAACGGTGGAACATATCGTCGCCTCATGACGGCCTTCATGACCTCCCAAGTAGCGATCCGCCTGTCATGGATGCGACGTTGCTCGGCTACTAAACGATCCCACCATGTAAGTGCGTAATCAGTGAACTGGGCCACGACGTAAGAGATCTTACGAAGCTACGTATAGTTGTGACAGGAGTAAAGGTGGTCCATTCGGCTTTCCCAGTCGAGGTAGGCCTTTGGGTCGGATTTGCCGGCAAAGGTTGGGGCCACCATCTTATGTCCTGGTTCGTTCGGACGTGGTGCGTCCTCGTACTGATCGTCGCGTCGGTGCCGTCGCCTCGGACGTGGCTCATAATCTTCATCGGATTGGTCGCTCCGTTCTGGGTCTTGTCGTTGACGTCGCATGGGCAGTGGTTTTCCCTTGGAGGGTTAGCGAGTTCAAGACCTGTCATCCGTTCGGTCAAGCGTTCTATGCCATTGCGAAGGGTCGTCAAGGTAGCGCCGATCTCCGGTGGTGGTAAAGGGATCTCCGGTTGATGTTGTTGTTCGACCATGTTGGTTGTACGGATGGTCAATGGGGACGAGTCTTGATCCGTACGTGATGCGCTGTCCGATCAATTTTAAACCTCGTTGAAAACAAACGAATATTCTTGAGTAAAGCAAAAAGAAACCTATGACTAAAGCAAAAGCAAAAGCGAAAGAACACTACAAGACAAACTTTTGGGACCACAACACAAACACAAAAGCAAAACAAGCTACTTCATCGATTTATCGGTTTCTAGACAAGAACAAGGATGAACAATAATAAGAACACGATGAACAAATGATAATCTAGACGAACTATTAGCAATACTAAGCATAAAACAATTTAAACCAATCACTCTAACTAAGCAAAGGAAAACAAACGAGACTACTAGAAACACTAAAGATTCAAACTTTAAACAAATAGAAGCGAGTTCTGGGTTCAGAAAGATACAACCTTTAGGTAGAACCTTTTAGCTCTGATACCAGCTGATATGAGCGCAGGTCGGCTCGCGGTACGGACAGAAGGTCGGGTCCTCGGGTCGTTTAGTTTCGCGAAAACTTCCTTCGGGCCAAACGATGGGGAAGAGAGGGGAGAAGTAACAAACGAGGGAAACGAGTTTTGGTGATGAACAGACGAGGGAAACATGAGTTGGTACGGTGGTCGCGACTCACGGACGAACGGACTATACATGCGTTAGCAGTACAGAATGGTTCGTCGGGAATGGCCAGCGACTAGCAAGCCAGGGACTGGTGAGCTAGAGGAAATGGAAACGAGGGTGGATCGAATGACGACACATGAGTGGTGGCTCGACTCGTGATACGACCAAGCTAGTAGATTACTAACCCAGTTCGTGAATCTACTAGGGTTTCTCAAAAGCTAGTCCCGGACTAAGACTAAAGAGAGAGAGTTGAGACAAGAAACAAAGAATCACTCTTTGGGAAAATAATTTCATTCAAGTCTGCATTTTACAATAAAGAGAAGGGTTTAAATAGTATGAGGGTTTAAAGGGAGCCTAGGACACGCGAACTCGCTATGGTCCGCACACGTTTTCCCCTGACGTGTTTCCTTTGATGGAGAACACGTCGCCCTCTAAGTGGTTTAAACAGAACCACAAACACGTCACACAGCCCTAACGTTACGAAAGAAAGTTCTAGACAAAGTTCAAAACGCAACGTTTAAACAAAGATAACACGTCCTTTGGCTTTGATGCGAGATCCATGTCTTCGGCTTCAAAATGCGGAGTTTTGCGTTAGGACTTGTCGCCTCATTAAAACCTTCTCCGGTAAACCTCGTGGGACAAACCCAGAGTAAGAAAAAAGAGTACGGGTCATGATCCTAACGGCTTGGTCGCCTTCATCTTTGGGTAAGGATGAAGGCCGTGCAAACGGTCTCCACTTGAACTACTTTGATCGGGTCGTCTTCCTGAACAAAGGCTTGCACGAACTGGTTGATCTTCTGTCTTGCGGTCTTAGACGAGCTCTTCGAACGTGTAGTGGCTCCTGGCGTGATCCTTGATGCATCGACTCGATGTTGTCCCGCGAGTAAAACGAGCGTCTCGACAGCGTTCTGGGCGTCTTGGTCCGGTACGGTCATTCCTGGTCGCGAATCCTCTTCCGTGCTCACATCACTTATCAATGTTTCTTAATGAATGGTTAAGTATCTTTTTAGTTTAACATTAAAGAGAAAAAAAAAACAAAAGAATGGAACATAAGAAAATTGTGGTATAAAATATTATTTGGTTTAAAGTTAAGTAAGTGCCTCGTGTAACTTTTTAAAATATTTAAAATTATATTACATACACACCCACACACACACACAAAAAAAAAAAAAAAGAGGTTCTGAATTCTGATCGCACTGACTAAATTATCAATGAATAAGTAACTCACTGGCGGCAGCCGGCAGCAGCACTATCACCGGCCATTCATACACGTTCGAGCCTCGAATAATTTTAAATTATTGGTCTTTTCTCCTTCTATATAATTTATCTATTTATTCCAGCCACATACCTTAAAAGAAAAATCTCTACAACTTTTCATATAAAAAAATTGGGAAAGGTATGCCTTGAGAAACATGAGACACATATGACTTTTTCTGTTTTTAATTAATTACCAAAAGAAATGTTAGAAGATACTTAGGAAAAAAAGAAAAAAAAAACTAAGAACCACTAAATCTTTAATAATCCGTGCTCTCTATATCTAGGACCTATGTTTTGCAATAAAAAGGTATATCGAGTGGAAAGTATGTACATATATGGTGTTTTCCAAGTTCAAGAGATTAGTGTGGTTTCATTTTGGGGGTTTTTTCTTGATTATGAAGAAAAAAAATGATATTTTTGAATACAAAATATGCATAAGATAGAAATCATATAAATTGAATGGAACCATGCATGTGATCTAAACGTGAGCCGACAAAAACATAGAAATGAGATTTAAAATCACCAAAAAATCTTAATTCTGTAGTCAATATATTTTTAAAAATTAAACTTAAAAAGTGTATCCTAAACGATTGTGTTTCTAAACGATATCGTGAATTGAATTAAAAAATTTGAAAAGTCTACAACCGAAATAATTAGTCTACAAAGACAGAAACAATATAAAACTCTGATAGCGTTATCTTTTCTTCCCCAAATGGAAAGCACTACCGTAACAAAATGTTTTTAACTAATTAATCAATCATGCACGAGAATATCTACGTCTAATTAAAACTAAAACACTTATCTCTTAATATATATATATATATACCACGACAATGAATACGGAATACCGTCGGCCTATAGAACCAACTCGGAACTTGAAGCAAGGTTCGACCGTTCGAATTTAATTTCTAGAAACTATAGTTAGACTTTAAATTGTAGTTTTATGTATATAATAAGTTCTTTATTAAAAAAATTAATGATTCCTCTGATTGGGGTATTGTTCATAACCTACTCACCGATACATCTCTCGGCAAGCACCGTCTTTTCCTCCTGCGATATGCATTTCAGCTACTTGTGTCCTCGTTGTGGAACGAGCGTAATGGAAGGCGTCATGGGGACCCTGCTACTTCTCCATCTCACCTACTTCGATGGCTAGACAAGGATGTACGCAACATGATTTTATCTATTGGGAAGCAAGGTGACAGGAGCTATACATAGTGTTTGGAGATTTGGTTTGCTACTCCCTAAGAAGATTTTCACTACTTTCATTCTTTTACTTTACTTTAAACAAATGATTTGCAAAACACATACTACAAACCGCTGCACTCGATGTAAAAACACTTTTTTCGAATAATTTTACATTTTATTAAAAAAAAATTAATGATTAATTTACTTTGTATAATTATAAAATCCGAATGCCAAATCAAAACTGCTCCAGTAACAAGATCTATAAAAGTACGACAAATTTTTTTATATAGCATTTCTTTCCGACTTAAACCCAAGTTCTTGTAATTGATCTTTTATAAAATTAATAATTAAAGAAATTCAACATGAAACAACAGCAACAAAATGAAGTGGGCCTATAGATGGTTACAAGTACAAACACACAAAACACACACATAAAAAATCCGCATATACATCCTATCTAAAACATATTATTCTGACAAATCAATATACTCTTGCGTATATTATACGTATAATTTTAATCAAAAAAAGAAAAAAAAGGGGAATCCTTATAATAATGAACTGAGACATATTTCAATTTAATAGGAGTGTTATTTGACCAATAATAATTTATCCCCAATAATAGTACGTAAAAAAGATATTTCGATAATAATATATCTGTATAGTTTGTTAGATTTATATTGTTGGTTATTTAATATGTTTATTGTTGTTATCCAATAAAAATCTGGCTAACAGAACAAAGAAGATTACTTTAGAAAAAAAAAAAGAGAGATAAATATATTATTATAAAAGGAGGAATTAAAAAAAGAAAAAGTGAAATATTATAAAAGAAGAGAGGAAGCAGTTGACAAAAAAAAAAGAAAAGAGAGGAAGCAATAAGAGAAGTAGTGTCCTCTCTTCAATTTCAACCGGCACTTTCTTCTCTTCTTCTTCTTCTTCGTCGTCTCTTCGAATATTACATACACTTGTTTTCTTATATATATATATATATATCTCCTTTCTTCCTGCACAGCACAGAGAGCTAGAGAGCCTTATATATCCATACCATAACAGAAATAAGTCATCAGGAGATTCAAGAATCGATTTGGTTTCTTTTGTCTAATACATATTAAAAGCGAGTGATATTGGATGGTGAGAAGAGAAGAGATAAAGGAGGAGAAGAAGGTGAAGGAGGAGGAGGTGAGAAAGGGAATGCGTCTTGGGAAATACGAGCTAGGGAGGACGCTCGGCGAGGGTAATTTCGGTAAAGTTAAATTCGCTAAAGATACCGTTTCAGGTCATTCTTTCGCCGTTAAAATCATCGACAAGTCTCGTATCTCCGATCTCAACTTCTCTTTACAGGTTCCCCTATTCTTGCGTTTTTTTCGTTTTACCATTTTCTATATTTTTCTCCGAGTTTGACGGATCCAATTATTTAATTTAATTTATATTTAATTTTGTGAACAGATAAAGAGAGAGATCCGGACTCTGAAAATGCTAAATCATCCCAACATTGTTCGATTACATGAGGTGCGCTAGCTCGCTTATCCCATTTTTAATCTTTAGGTTTTTATCGCGTGATTATGACTAGTCTAGTAGTATAACAATGTTTTTGGATTATTATTGGTTCGTGTTTTTTTTTTGTTTTTTTGTTTGCTTGCGGTGTAGGTTCTGTTTCATTTTTAGTACTTACCTGAATAATATGACAGAAAGTATTTTACATGTTTGAGATTAAAAATTTAGTAAACTGTTTTTAGTTTCTTTTCATCTATCAAATCTTGCTGACGAGGATTAAAAACCATCTAAAATCTTGGATAAAATACGTTTGTTGCTTTTTTTTTTTGTTTTGGATTTCTTTGAGTACTGTTTGAGAATATCCTTACAAGACTATTCGATTTTTATCACCTTTAAAAAAAAAATTGTACTAAACTTTTGGGTCTTCGTTTTCGTACCCAAACACATGTTCGTTAACCTTGTTTTTCACGTTTCCCAATTAGCTACAATTTTTTGGAGTATATATTTTTTAAAAAAATAAGTTTCTTTGATATGGTCGCTGGCTTTCATGGCTTGGATGGCCGGTAACACAAATCTGACCTATTCCATTCAATTCAAGGGTGGGTCCTTAATCGTGAAAAATGCAGGATTTGTCGCTGAATCATTTTATCATTGCTTAATCTTAGTACCTTTTTAACCTTTTTTTATCATGTGGACCCACTTTGATCTTATGTATAGTTTAATTTAATTTTTAAAATTTATTCTATACTCCACATGATTATTGCTGTATCTTTGGGGTTTATTGTTGACGTGTAATTATTTTTTATGAAATGATTAGTCTTGACTTTTTGGTTAAGCAACCTAACCTACATTGTGGATTTCACCTATTCGATACACGTATTCGTGCGTGGTCCACTTTTTTCTAAGTTTGAGGCCGTGACTAACTCTGTCCTGTTGTGGTTACCTTTTTATTTGTCTGTTTCTTGTAAATTGTGGACACCTAAGTCTTTTAGTCAATCTATGGATATGAATGCAACTCCAGTTTTAATCTTCTTTTTTTTGTTTCTTTTCGTTTTCTTTTCTGACTAATCTTTTGGATTCTCATGGTCATCATGCAGGTATTGGCTAGCAAAACGAAAATTAATATGGTCATGGAACTTGTCACTGGGGGAGAACTGTTTGACAGAATTGTAAGACCCCTAACTTACTAGCCTCTCTCTCTGCCCAAACCAAACCAAAGCTTCCTCTTTATTACGAGTGTCCTTTACTAATTTTAAGCGAAACTCACACTCTGATTATAACTCTGATCAGGTCTCCAACGGAAAACTAACAGAAACAGAGGGAAGAAAAATGTTTCAGCAGCTGATCGATGGAATCAGCTACTGTCACAGCAAAGGTGTTTTCCACAGGGATCTCAAGGTTCGTGCTTTTCACTATCTTTCAAATCATGAAAACCCTATAGAATTAGTGCCCTGATGTGTTTTTTTCTCCTATATTGCAGCTAGAGAATGTTCTTCTTGATGCTAAGGGACATATAAAGATCACCGATTTTGGCCTCAGTGCTCTGCCTCAGCATTTTAGGGTACTTAGAAAATATCACGATCTTAAAACCATAGCATATATATCACAGCAAAAACATAACTTGTTGAATCCATTTGCTAATTTTCTCTCTGGCATTGTAGGATGACGGATTGTTGCATACAACTTGTGGAAGTCCTAATTACGTTGCGCCTGAGGTTTTAGCTAACAGAGGCTACGATGGTGCAGCATCAGATATATGGTCGTGTGGTGTAATCTTGTATGTTATTTTAACCGGATGCCTTCCTTTTGACGATAGAAACCTTGCGGTTCTTTACCAGAAGGTAAAAAACCGCATCATCTCTTAAACATATTCCAAGTCAAGACACACATATTGAAGAAACTAACTTGATAAAATATTTTTTTCAGATATGCAAAGGAGACCCACCAATACCAAGATGGTTATCACCAGGTGCAAGAACCATGATTAAGAGAATGCTCGATCCAAATCCAGTCACGAGGATCACAGTCGTTGGTATTAAAGCCAGTGAGTGGTTCAAACACGAGTACATTCCTTCAATTCCCGATGATGATGATGACGAAGAAGAAGTTGACACAGACGATGATGCTTTCTCAGTTCAAGAACTCGTAAGAATCTGTCGCCTCAACTCTTTACTACAATTGCATTTGATTCGAGTACAGTATGCTCATTTCTCTGTTTCTTTTTTTTGAATGGTGTAGGGATCAGAAGATGGGAAGGGTAGTGATTCACCAACCATCATCAATGCGTTTCAGTTAATCGGAATGTCTTCCTTTCTTGACCTGTCCGGTTTCTTTGAACAAGAGGTAAATAGTCTTTTACTCTGTTTCAAAGATGTGCTCTCTGCTTGAGATAATGCATAGTAATAACAATAATTGTACTTTTTTGTACTCTCAGAATGTATCAGAGAGGAGAATAAGATTCACTTCAAATAGCTCCGCAAAAGATTTACTGGAGAAGATAGAAACAACGGTAACAGAAATGGGATACAGTGTACAAAAGAGACATGCGAAGGTGAGTCTTCAAAAGAAACACAACACGTTCTGTCTCTTCTTTAGCTACTTTGGAAATTTAAAAGCTGTAGAGGATCACTAACATGGAACTGCATTTTGTTTCAGTTAAAAGTAAAACAAGAAGAAAGCAACCAGATAGGTCAAATTGGTTTATCAGTAACAGCTGAGGTATATTAACTACTAATTACATTATATTATTTCACTTTTTATACTGTTTTAAAGATTATGTTTTAACTAATGGAAGAAATTGTTATCCTATTGTAATAGGTTTTCGAGATAAAGCCGTCACTGAACATGGTTGAGCTAAGAAAATCTTATGGGGATTCATGTTTGTATAGACAGGTAGGCTACAAGTTGTCATTTCTTAACTAAGATTCAATGGTTTGGATTTCTGACTACTAAACAAACATATCAAAGATGCAAACTGAAGGTTAATTTTTTTGGGTGCAGTTGTACGAGAGACTATTAAAAGATGTGGGCACATCCTCGTCGGAGCAAGAGATAGTAACATAGGTGTTGGTATTTTCGGCTGAAGAGATATAGCTCTAATATTTTTTATCTTATGGTACACCATCCATGTTCATAATTCATTATCTTTATATACTTATATGAAAGGAGCTCGATTTATATAATGATTAGTGCAAATAACTGCATTAGTTACTAGTATAAACCGTGGCGTAGATCATTAAGAAAAATTAGAGCTTTTTTATTCACTAGTAATACCTTTGTATTTGCTCTTTATTTGGTGTGGCAAATCAGCTTATTAGCCAAAATCCCAAGAAGATCTCTTCATTTATTTTTGTAAATACCCAATGCGATGCATTGATGCACATATATAAATTTGTAATAGTATGCTATGATGCTTGGTCTCAATTAACTTTACTCTCACTCATGGCCTATCAACATTTTGCGTCTTGTTAATGAAACAATTTCAGTTTTAAAGTCGAAACTTGAATGTAGTACAAAGAAGCGAGTAATCAAAGAGTAACGAGATTGAAGAAATTACGTCTTTATCTGTATCGACTAAACCAAACCAAACTTGGAACATAATTGAAAATAAATGGCACACATGATTTCACATAAGGATAGAAACGATATTCTTTAAATTGGATTTTCATGCATTCACGGTCCTCTCCAACAATGTATACAAAGTGGTTTCTCTCATCACTGTATTTTGGCTCACAAACCACGGCCATTTTGTTCTCCTTATCGACGAAGAAACTCACGTAACGCGAAAACATAGAACAACGGGGACTGTCTATATCTACCGTAATGAATTTGCTCCACAACACTGCTTTAGTATCAATCTTATTAGTCACCCATACATCCACCTTTGGAGCATCATAACGCTGAAGTAACACTGAGAGATTTTCTTCTCTAACAACTGATAGAGCTATAATTTTATGATCAGTGACCGCAACTTTTAATGGGAAACAGAGACTTTTAAATACCTATGTAGTAAAATCAAAGCTGAGTAAAAATGTATAGTCGTGGTTGTCCTTATACAAACCATAACAATAAGTATTTCCCTTCAAAGACATGCCATTTAGTTGCGGGATACAGTTGCAAGTGACGTCATTGAGAACCCTCCATGAATCAGAGCTAAAGTCATAGATATCAAACTCCACAACTTGTTTGCATAGCTTGCCATCATCCCAATACCTCAAGATTTTGTAGCTACGGCAAGACTTGCTGTTTCCGTATCCAAGGAAAAACATAGAGTTTCTCTTTTTAAGTAAACTGTGTTGGATCCACCTGGTTTGACCAGTACAAGGGTTCCAAGCCACGAGACTATTGTCCTTGGTGGTGCACAATAATAAACCCTCGCACTGAAGATTTCGGATACATCGACTTGGTCTGATGATTTAGAACGAGAATCCTTTAGGTCAAATCCCTCCTTAAGTTCTATAGATGGAGCAGCAACGTTTTTGTGAATTTCATCATGGAGATTGCCTACACTCATCGGACAAACTCTATAGTCCTTCAACATGAGGACCCCGAACTGTTTCGCTAAGTGCTTGTGCTTCACAACGAATCTTTTGTCTTGGAATAAACTGTTCCATCGTTTGCAAGTAGATCTTAACCGACTCAAAGTTGTCGCCTGAACTCTAGAGAGTATCTCCTCTACCAATTCCGGGGGAAGATTCGGCAGCATCATTGTTTATCTTGTGATCTTTGGTAAAGACGGCTCGAGATCTATATACAGTATATATATATAAACAATTAGGGTTTTGGTTTTAGGGTCCAAATTTTTCAGTATTTATTATCTATACAAGACTCTATTTATAACAGAGACTCTATAGTATTTTTAAAGAACACTAAATTAAAAGGAACATAGCACAAGGTCTCTATATTGAGTTTGAGCCGGCCGTGGAGGTAATGCGAAGAAGGTTATTAATATTAAAAAAAAAAAAAAAAAAAAAAANAAGACTCGTATCAATAGTAGTAGATCAAAACGACGACAAAGAAAAAACAAAAGAGATCAGATGCTTTTTGTTTTTTCTTGACAAACTAATTTCGATATTTCCTTTGCGCCTAGGTATTATTACTGCTTGGGGGATTTGACCAAACTTGGAACATAGTTGAAAATAAATGGTCCGTATGATGTTTTTGGAGAATCTCAAACAAATATTTCTCTCTAATATTTATCCTCTCCAATAATGTCGACTATGTGTCCGCTAGTCTCATTGATGCCTTTTATATATAACCTTCACAACGGCCATCGTCTTGGGTCGTCTGATCAATCTTATCATTGGTTTTTACCCAAATCTTCATCTCATGACTATCAAGCCTCTTATTTAACACTGAAAGTTGTTCTTCTCTAACAACCGATAGAGCTACCTACAGTATGATAATTAGATTTCTGATTCAGAAGATTCAAGCGTTGATATCTTTCCGTTGAAAAATTAAAACTTAGCATGAGGTATTTTTTTCGGGTTTCGTCCGAAGCAAGCCAGTAAGTATTTCCCAATTCAAAAACACTTCTCTTTTTGTGAGGCATGGTAGGGATTGACGTCATCAAGAACCCTCCATAAATCAGAACTAAATTCATAGATTTCAAACTTACTTACAACTCGATAGCCTAAGTCGTAAAAATTCAACACCTTTAGATTTTGTAGCTATGGCAAGAATTGTTGTTTTCGTACCCAAGAACAATCTTATTGCTGTTCTTGTAACGTATACTGTGTTGGATCAACCTGGTTTTACCGGTCTAGTGTTACGCTTCGTTAAGCATAATATAAAACCATGCATGGCCGAGAAATATTTGTGATATTAGGAATTGATCGTTCAAATCGTCCGTTATTAGACTGCGAAGGTGAAGTCCATGTAGATTTGCGCTCATTGGATAAACTCATAAAGTAATGCAAAATTAAGAAGAAAAGAACCATTACGTAACAAATGGTATAGGATGATGGGATACAAAAAAAAAAGAAGAAGATGATTTCCCCATAATTAATTAGTCGAAGGACAAGACAAATGATAACAAAAACGAAGAAATTAATATGATATTGCTAGATTCGAACCAAACTTGGAGCGTAACAAAAGTACATGTGTGGCCAAACTACGGGTCCATCTTCAAGATCCACAATGCTGTCATCATCGTCATCGGCATCTTCAAGATCCACAATGCTGTGATCATCGTCATCGGCATCGGCATCGGCATCTTCAAGATCCACAATGCTATGATCATTGGCATCGGGTACATTCTCACTAAGCACGGTGGCTTTATTCTCCTCGTCAATGAAAAAAGTTATACGGATACGCATGGCTTTACTTATACCATTATTAAAGCCATGAGCGCGGGTGTTTATATCAATGCTTAAAATTTTGCTCCAAGAGATGACATTGGTCTCAGTTATATCATTTGTCATCCACATATCCATGGCTATAGCATCTTCGCCGAGAAAACATAGCAAAAGGCGCTCTTCTCTTACAGGCCATAATAACATCACATCACAGTCATCCCTATAACCTTCAAACGGAAGGCACACATGTGGCCCAAATCTCTCTGTTGTAAAATCAAAACTTATTAAGAAACAATTGATTAGTTCTTCGTCTACGTTGACACTGACAGAAGTGATCCAGTAAGTATCTCCCTTTACATACAGACCAGAACCAACTAAATGTAGTTTGAAGTCTGGACCGAAACTATCAACGACCCTCCATGAATAAGAATTAAAATCGTAGATTTCAAGCTCAAAAGTTTCATAATCCAAGGACCTCATGATTTTGTAATCATGGTAAGATTTTGTGTTTTCGTAACCGAGAGCTTACTTATGGTGTATAGTGTTAGCACTTCTGGTTTGGATGCACTTGGTTTGACCCGTACACGGGTTCCAAACCACGGTAGTGCTAGTGTTGGTGATTAGCTATAACCCGTTACAGTGGAAGACTTCAAAATCAATCCCGACTTCATCTGAATGACAAAGGAGACCTTTTAGGTTAAGTTCACCATTGAGCTTTATAGAAGGATCAATGGTGTCGTCAAGTCCATGGAGATTGTCACTCATCCAACAAACCCTAACATCCGTCAAAAACATATCCGAATACTTCTTTTCTGCTTTATCAAAGTGCTTCTTGGTAAATCTTCGATCATGTAATAATGCGTTCCACTTTTTGCAAGTAGACCGTAATCGAAAGAGAGATCTAGCTGGAACCCTAGAGAGTATTTCCTCTACCAAATCCTCTGGAAGAGCGGACATGGGAGAAGACCGTAATGTTATCGTTGTGATCTCACAAGGAAGAAGGAAGCTACGTACGTAGAAGGGGTTTGCAAATTAGAGATTGGGGTTGTATTTTGTTTTGTTTGACGTGCTCGTCTTATATATAGACAAAAACAAAAAAAAGGAGTTCATAATTTGGGCTTACTGAATCATGGATTAAATTTATTTTTAATGATTTTAGATTTCGTTGGATTTTGATAGGATTAAAATATTTTGTATAGATTTTGGCTAGACTTCAGGGTTATTGAATCTTGAATTCACATTAACTTGTAATTATTTTAGATTTGGTTGAATTTTGATAGGACTGAAAGGCCTTATCGTATTATATAAAGATTGAATCATCTCATAAAAATTCAAGTCAAAATTCTAACTAATAAATAAAAATATGTGTCAATGAATTAGATGTTATCACGTGTAAAGAAAAAACTAACATTTTTTTTTATATATGTTAATTTACTTCTTTTTGATTGTAACATGTGTCAAAAAAATATATTCAGTTAGCATGGATTTTAACAAAGAAAAAATGTAAGTTATTTAATAATAATTTAAATGGATGTAATCATGTAAAATGTGCTTATCGTCTCACTATATTAGTATATTATGTTTAATTCGCAGGTAAAAATAAAAATATGAAGAACAGAAAAGATCTATATAATATGAAAGAACATAAAAGATCTATATTCTTTTTAGAAATTTTACTGAGATGTTATACATTTTAGGTAATATTAGCAGAATCTACTAAAAAAGAGTATTACTAGAATATTTCGGGTATTTTTAAAATACCCAGCGTACCATTGTTTTATGTTACCAAAAAAACGTTATTATAAAAATGTCATTGCCACGTCAGACGCCACGTCAGAAATCGCTGACGTGTATTAAATAACTCAGCCGTAACTCGTTATAGAGGTAATGACGGCTGAGTTATAGTTATGTTGCGGCTGATTTATGAAAAAAAACATTTGAGTAAGATCGGACGGCTGATTTAGAGCATAACTCAGCCACACATAATGGCTGAGTTATTAAAATCTGGCTGAGTTATGCTCTAACTCAGCCAAATGTTTTTACATATCCAAGTACAAGTCCTACCAAAAGAAATACAAATGTTTTTTACGCAAACTGATTCATAAAATCAGGTGCCTCATCGTAGTTTTTTGCTGTCATTTTAACACGTAGAGCCTGGATATTTTGATCACAGATTCCATCGAAAGACACACTAAGCGCTAGACATTCTATAAACTTTAAAGTGTACATGCCACAGTCACCAACCTGTACGTTTTGCGGGACCTTGGATTTACTCCTCCTCCTGAAGGTAAACTGTTTGTACGTAGGTGTACGATATTCGTGAGGAACGTTTTCGTTCATCATTGTTGGAATCATCCGCGTAAACGTCCTACAAGCATCGAATATTTTACCCTCACTTTCTTTGGTTACTTATCCGACGATGCTATCATAGCAATCAATATTCCCCCTAATCAGATCCACGTGCAGCGCCACCCAGTGATCGCCTCCAGTTTGTGGAGCAAGATACATGTGATCCACATCTTTATTCCACTTCAAATTAGTCGTTTGATCTGAAGGTAACAAACCTTTCACTAAATCTTCATAACTATTGCCAGTGAATTTAAACAGCTTGGGTTTCATCTCGAACTGACGATGATCACGAACCATCGTACTGGTGAACCACAGGTCTACAAACGCAATGCGTTTGTTGTGATATGGGAAGGGATCTCGGTTGTACCTTTCCCTAAGGAGTCTCATAAACGCGGCCATGTGCTGTAAAAAAGGTAACTGAGTAAAGAACAGCAACTCAGCCATTATGTTTTAAATAACTCAGACAACAACAACAATAACTAAGACATTAAGACAAACTTACTTCATTAGAAAGCCACCCATAGGTACCATATTCTTCCGGCCTCACTGGCCAGTCCTTTCGTTCGGTGATTAGCTGCCTATAAAATTCAATTTCGATTCCGCCATTGCTTAACGGAATATTCCTAACAAACAAATAAACACAAGTTAATATAATGTTAACAAGTTGTGATTAACTTGTTAAGAAAAAGGGTCTAAAGGGTCATACTCGGCGCTCTTTAGGAACTCCAAAAGTTTCTGCAACTTGACCGGATCAACAGGTGCCAGAGGATCATATATTCCAGGTCGAGGTGAACAGTTCTTCCTCATGCACGTCAGTCTGTTGTCTCCAATATAGGGGAAAATCCTGCTTGGATGAGCTTGTTGTGTATTCAATACACTCCCATCCGGGGACAGCTTAACACTCTCCAGCCTTAAAGCTTTAATTCTATCAAGCCTAATCTCTTCCTCTACATCTTCCTCAGATTCAGGTTCAAGTTTGTTGGCTTCAGCAATAAACTGGTCTGTAATATCACAAAAACTGCTTTCAGCAGCTTCTGCACCAGCTTCTCCCTTATTAAAACCTCCATATGGTACAATAGACAACGACCTAACAGCAGGAGGATTTTTAGGTTTTCTACCTCAACCTCTTTTCTTTTCCTGAATGTCTCCAGCCGCTGCTTCTTTGGCCATTTTTGCCGCAGCTACTTCTTTGGCCTTCTTTGCCGCAACTACTTCTTTGGCCTTCTTTGCCGCAGCTACTTCTTTGGCCTTCTTTGCCGCCTCTAACTCTTTGGCCTTCTATGTCGCCTCTAACTCTTTGGCATTTCTCCTCGTGTAAGGCCGTGTTTTCGTATCAGCTGGTTTCTTAGCAGCTGGAAACTTTTTAGCAGCTGGAGACTTCTGAAGGAAACCAAGAGGATTATTAAAATCATCCATCAGATTCTTACTGATCCCATCCAAACCACTGCCATCAACAGATTTATTTTCCTGTATAACATAGCGAAGACAATTAAAGATAATGATAACTCAACCTAAACATTCTGGAAACTTAGCCATAAAATTAACATAAATCATACATTACCGGAGGACTGTTGACAGAGTAGTTTTGTTGCATTTTTCCTGGAATGACTGGTGGACCTTTTAGTGATTGTAGTTTTGCCTGAAGGCCTGATGATACCAGATCTTTTATTTTGAAATTTGAAAACACAAATGCCATGTTTTGGCCAGTTTCCCCAACACCCATGGAAAGCACGTGATCTTTCATCTGTTTGAGATCACGCGCAAAAGATCCAAACCTGGTATCAATCATTTCATTCATCCTCTTTTCTATTTTATCTCCAATCTTCTTCTCCAGATCCAAAGGCATATTTGCAATGTTTGTATCAAAGGAGTCAAATCTTGAGTTTAAACTGGACACTGAGTCAACGAGAGTTCTAACCGACACATCTTCCCCCGCATCTTCCTCCTCACTAGCTAACTGAAACAAATACAGAAACTGTCGTAAACAGACTAACGAAAGGTTACATAAAATATAAACTCACTATACACCATATCACTTAACTTTTTTCCTTTCTTCTTCTTCTCTTGTGCAGCTCCTGCTCCTTCACCAGATTCACCACCCTGACTGTTGGAAACTTCCTCCTTCTGGACTTTCCGCTTCCTTGCGGGAGGAAATTCAGACTCAACAACTGCTTTAGCTTTCTTTTTCCTTTTCTTCTTATCACTCTCCTTAACATCCCAAAAACCTTTAACAAACTGATCCATATGTATGTCTTCGATCAGGCGATCAATTGATGGGTCGTCTTCTTTGATCTGGCCACGTATGAAATAGATCGTAGCCATTTTCCTTCATAACCATTTTACAGACACGCAATTGTAACATAAGAGATTATGAAACCCATCAGTAAGTTTTAACTCAACCATCACTAAACCATAACTCAGCCATCTATGACCATAAATCAGCCATCAAAGAACCATAACTCAGCCATAAAAGAACCCTAACTCAGCCATAACTAAACCATAACTCAGCACTTACTATACTAAATAATAACTCAGTCATTACTAAACAGTCACTCAACTATTGCTAAACCATATATCAGCCATCATTTAAACAATAATCAGCCAGTAACTATCAGTCTATCATAACACAATCAAAACTTTACCTCACCCAAGCGCTTTGATCTCTTCAGCAATAACCGTTTCCATCGTTGAACGTGTACGGTTTCCATGTCATCAAAGCAACGATATGACATCATCTTCAGCTGATGCATTCCCAAACCGATCTCCAAAGCATTTGATGGACTCATACGCCCAAGCCTGTAACACGGGTGTAAACCCACTAAGGGTGTAGAATTTCCCCGTAGGCCTCAATAACTTTATGTCATCAACAAGGGTTTCAAATGCTGACCGACCCCACGGATAAGTCTTCATTGCTTCATCATCAAAAACTCTTTTGGCACTTTTATATGGAAGTCTAGAGTTATGATGCAAACCATAAAGTCCAATGTGTTGAAGAAGCAACAGCCCCAACCGTTTACGATGATCATAGTTTATCCATTGCCGGCACACTTTCAGTCCTTCCCTGAGTTCATTTAATGATGGACCTTCCCCACCAGGCACTTTCAAAAGTCTGAAGAACTCTTTGTGTTCCTCTTCAAGTTCAAACCGTTCTGTCGGCATTGGGTCTATGTTTAACCCCGTCACATGAGCAAATTCATTCAACCCAAACCTGATAGGTTGACCACCGACCACAAACCAAAGCTCCTTCTTATGTACCCTTAATTGGTTACATAGTAGGAAATGTACTATCTTACCAGACCAAACGAATTGGCTATCAACTAGCTTAGAGATTATTCCAATAGGTACATCCTTCGTTTTTTCCACACATCCTGTCCTATTGATTCCTTAATCCCAGAGAATTCTCCCATCCTGAAATTGGTATTAATTTTTCTTAACTCTAGATTAGAGTTTCCTTGAGCGTATAGTCTTGGAGGGTAATCCCTTGCCTGTTCTTCAGAAATAATCACCATCGACATCTGATAAATAATATAATTCANGTTTACGATGATCATAGTTTATCCATTGCCGGCACACTTTCAGTCCTTCCCTGAGTTCATTTAATGATGGACCTTCCCCACCAGGCACTTTCAAAAGTCTGAAGAACTCTTTGTGTTCCTCTTCAAGTTCAAACCGTTCTGTCGGCATTGGGTCTATGTTTAACCCCGTCACATGAGCAAATTCATTCAACCCAAACCTGATAGGTTGACCACCGACCACAAACCAAAGCTCCTTCTTATGTACCCTTAATTGGTTACATAGTAGGAAATGTACTATCTTACCAGACCAAACGAATTGGCTATCAACTAGCTTAGAGATTATTCCAATAGGTACATCCTTCGTTTTTTCCACACATCCTGTCCTATTGATTCCTTAATCCCAGAGAATTCTCCCATCCTGAAATTGGTATTAATTTTTCTTAACTCTAGATTAGAGTTTCCTTGAGCGTATAGTCTTGGAGGGTAATCCCTTGCCTGTTCTTCAGAAATAATCACCATCGACATCTGATAAATAATATAATTCATAAGTAAATCATAAAATAAATCAGAAAACAAACTCATACACAAAGCATAACATAACTCAGCCACAAATACATAACTCATATCTAAAGCACAAAATAACTCAGTCACCAATACAAAACTCAGCCGTAACTCAGCCGCAAAATAAAACAAATCAGCCATCGAATCGAATAGATCTAACAAATCAGCCGTAAACCCTAAAAGTAAATAAGCCATCAAATCGAATAGATCTAACAAATCAGCCATCATTAACGACGACGACAATCATTCGTAAATCATCAATAAAAACCCACATTCAGCCAGAAAACTCGAAACTAAACACTCGACACATACCAGAACGTTTAAACGAAGACGAACACGACGAAGAGAGAGAGAGCGACGACGAAGAGAGAGAGAGCGAAGACAAAGAAAGAGAGTGCGACGACGAAGAGAGAGAGCGAGCAAAGACGGCGAGAGATGACGGCGAGAGATTGACGGCGACAGAGTGGACAATGACAGAGTATCACCGGCGATGAGAGACGACGTAAAATAGTTTTTTTTTTCGCGGTTTGTGAACAGTGAAAACTGTTCACTTTCCCTCTCTTTGATATAAACAAGAAAAAATAACTGTTGATCTGAAAAAATAACTGCTTAATGACATGTTAAATCATATATGATGTGTATTTTAATTTGCTGATGTGTATTTTTTTTTTTTGACCAAAATCGAAAAACTAAATCCAAGGGCTAAATTGTAATTACATCCAAGGCAATAAACATTTGAGCAATTTCAAGAAAATTGTTAGATATGAGGAATAAACCAACTTTTGGATAACATTTGAGTAATTCTTTCTTCTTTTTATATTTTGTACTTCATTTTTATCATTTTTTCTTTCTTTTTGACCTCTTCTCCATTATAATTTGAAGCAATCCAATAGGTATTTCCCCTTCAGATTGAAGATAGAACTAGCTCACTCTACCACCAATGAATTAGAATGTTTAGGCTTTCGAGTCCAAAAGTACTTGTTTAGAACGAGATGAGACAAGAACAACATCGAAAGCAGTTTCAGATCAAATCGTATTTTTATTAATTAATCAAAGGACATGAAAACGAGAAAGATAAATGAGCTGCAAGAAATTACGTTTTATTTTAAACTAACTGTTCTCCATACTGGCCATTTATTGAATAAGCCATGTTAGTAATGTTGCCTATTGCCTCCATGCTGAATTTGAACCAAGCTTGGGACACAGCTACTGGAGCTGGACAATCAGAAACGTCTATATACACTTTTCCAAAGTCACGATTCTCTCCAAAAATGTATGCAATTCCGTTGTCAAAACATATGGCGACTTTCTTCTCCTCGTCCTTGATGAAGAAACTTACATCATACGTAAATTTATGGTAAAAATTATAAGTGTTTAGATCAACTGCCAAAAACTTTCTCCACGACAGTACTTTGGTCTGATCAGTCTCATCGTTGGTCGTCACCCAAATCTTCACATTCGATGTATCCTGACTCTGTTGCAAAACTGAAAGTTGCTCTTCTCTAACAACTGATAATGCCAAAACCTCGTATCCAAGACACTGATCAGAGGGAAGATTCAGACGTCCAAATGTCTCTGTTGTGAAATCAAAACTTACTAGTACAAAGTCTTTGACTTGTGAAGCAATCCAATAAGTATCCCCATTTAAAGACACCCCACGAGACTGTATGACGCAGCTGAGGGTGACTTCACCAAGAGCCCTCGCATGGAAGATCTGACATCGCCATTGTCTGTGTTTCTTCCTCTTGTCATATCTCTCAGAGGAAAGTTAAAGAATGCGAGAGAGGTCGGCTACAATTTGACAATAGGGTTTTTCTTTTTGGTTTTAAGTTGAATGAAACATAAAAATTAAAGAAACACCCAATAGATCTATGTCAACAGATGATTAGGAATTCGTATATAATTTACACATTTATATATATTAGATTGTAGAAAAATAGTTTGATATTTAATGGGTTGAGAGCCGATCCTCAAGCTCTTTGTTGTATAACTGAATCAAACCTGTGGTATCTTGATGTGGGAGATCATGAAGCTTCTCGTCTAAAATACTCTTGTACTCGTTATCTCTATCTTCCCATTTACGCATGAACTCAACCTGCAAACTCACAAATGACAAACCCCATCAATAAGTCATTTATAAAAGAGAGGAAGTACGATCATGTTAGAAAACAATAATAAACGGACTTGTTTCTGAAACGTATCGAATTCGTCTGAACTAAGAGATCCATCGCTGTTAGAGTCAAGAAGCTGCATCATCTCCTCTGCGTCTTCACCTGGAGCTCCAAGCTCTTCCATCACTTCCATTAGTTCCTCTATGCTGATCATTCCGTCCCCGTTTTTGTCTAGAAGGCAAAACACTCTGTCTCTTTGGTTCGTTGTTGTCTTGAAGCTTTGCTGTTTATTTGATGCGAGATCTTTGAGACGAATTGCAGCAAGATCCGCTGCTGCCATCATTATCGCTTTAAGCCTCTTCGCCTGAACATGATTAAAACAAATAACTCAACTTCCTCAATTGCTAAACTTAAAAAATCACACAAGTGTTTACCTCTTTTGGGTCGGTTAGACCGCCTTTGTACAAAGAATGTGATGCTGTTCCAGCATTAGCGGATCCATCCATATCCATTGTCCGTATTTGTATCTCCATCAAAGGTCTTCTCTGATCGCTGTCACTAACATCAACCGCCATATGTAGACTCCTATACCCATTTTCCTTTGGCCGAGCAATGTAGTCTTTTGTTCTATGCGGAATCTCCTTCCAAAGAGACCGGACAATCTCACTTGTTCGGTAACAGGCTTTTTCGCCAACTTCAACATCGTTTGCGTCAGAATTTGGCATCAATATGACCCGTAGACCAAGCACATCATTCACTTCTTCCGGTTTACGCCCATCTCTTAGAAGCTTCTTCATCATACTGTACCGGCTTTTATACCGACCTTTCACATACACATCATCCACCATTTCAGTCAAAACCAAATCAGCCTTCAAAGACAGATGAAGCTGCTCTTTGTACACATCAATCATTGGTTTAGACCCGTTCTCATGAATTCTTAACCACGAATCTAAGTAAAGATACGAACACGGGAAAAGATAACGGAAAGAGATGTCCTCAAGCTCAAGTGACAAGTGATTAGCCCCAACCGCATGAGCTAAAGGAGAATAAATCTTCAACACTTCAAGGGAGAGAATCTGCTGACGGTACTTTGGCAACTGCTCCAAATGCCTCATCTCATCAAGCTTTGAAACAAGGTACATGATCACAGCTCTGATATCATAATAGGTTAGATAGAACTTTCTCAGAGAAGCAGCAGTTTCATCGTCCAAGACATCAACTTTAAAAGGGATGTTCTTCACACGGAAAATCTCATGAAGCAGATGAGCAGTTCCAGTACCAATCTGGTCTCTAACTTCATATATTGATATCGCTTTCGCCTCAACCACCTCACTCAATATACTCGCCGAGATAACTTCTGCATCCATCTGCCATTTACAATTATATAATGCTTCAATTTCAATTTCGCCACAGAATCAACAACAGCACCTAATCATCTACACACGAAACTATGAAGATGCAGAGAGATAGAGAGAGAGAGAGAGAGAGAGGAACCTGGAGATCTGCGAGGAGGATAGAGAGTGAGAGAGCCTTAGAAAGGGGAGAGCGACCATCAGAGGCAAGAGGAAGAGATTGTAAAATCGGAATCGAGAGCTTAAGAGCTTTAAAGAGTAACCTAGAAGAAGACGTAGACAGCCAAACCGAATTCATCCTCGCCGTCACTTCGTTGAAAGCTCCGACAAGCTCCACCACCATTTTCCCTCCCGCTGCCTCCGGTGACCGTGCCGTCGATTCAACCGCAGTAGTATCCTCCGCTTCCGACCTCGGATTCCACCGTCGACGCCGTCGTTTAATCAATTGAATCGAATAAAGATGACGATGCTGTACCTGAGAAGATCTCCATCTCGGAATCGGAATCGGTGATGGACGAATTACATACATTTGAGAACTTTGAGATTGATTTTGAAAATTGAATCCAAATTTTTATTTTTATTTTATTATAAGGGCTTGTAGCAATGGATAAGCCACGTAGGATTTTGTTGTTTCGACCACATACATAAATAAATAAAATACTATAATTTTATAGAACTATCTGCGAGAGTGAGAGGGTTTGGTTACTTATGAGTGACGCTGACGCCTCCATCTAAAACCCTACGCAAAAGCCTTGTAGTTCAGGTTTCTGCCATTGAAGGATTCGTTTCGCTTCGGATTCGAAATCATGGCGGCCGTACCGAGAGGCCTCATTTCTCGAATCAATCAGTTTTTATCAATCCGGTCTGTGACTACTTCTCCATCTGAATCTCTACCTCATTGTAGCTTCTTTCTCCTCCAACGATTCAGCTCCGATGCTGGCTTGTTCGACGGCGGTGGATCTGATATTATCGGGGATCCGACCCGAATCATCGAGGCGAAACAAGGTGAGATGTCTAACAGCTCTAAAAGGAATGGGATCATCGCCGTTAAGTGTGGGATGACTGCGCTCTGGAACAAATGGGGAGCTAGGGTTCCGGTTTCTATTCTTTGGGTTGATGATAACATTGTCTCTCAGGTTAAGACTGTTGAGAAAGAAGGGATTTTTGCGCTACAGGTAACTCCATCGCAGTTTTCATTTTGGATTTATTGATAGTTTCTTAGTGACTAGTTGATCAATAGATTGCTGTAACGTTTATTGATGAATTTAGTTTGTGAAGATACTGGTTTAGTAATGTGATTGGCATGTGTTGTTCTGTTAGTTAGATCGGATGTGGGCAAAAGAAACCGAAGCATTTCTCCAAGTCTGTGGTGGGACATTTCAGAGCAAAAGGTGTGCCGTTAAAGAGGAAGTTGAGGGAGTTTCCTGTGACTGAAGACGCTCTTCTTCCTGTTGGTACTTCACTCGATGTCCGCCATTTTGTTCCGGGACAGTACGTTGATGTCACTGCGATCAGTCGAGGGAAAGGTGTTCAGGTGAAACCATTCTCAGGGTCTTTCATCTTTTACTTTGGCGTTTCTTAATAGTCTTAGAGCAGAACTTGAGATGATAACTTGAATAGTCAAATAATAATGTGGCAGATATATAACATGGAGAGCGAATGAAGCAGTGTTTGTGCAAAGTAACGGCTGTGTTAATGTCTTTTCAGGGTTGCATGAAAAGATGTGGTTTCAGCGGAATGCCTGCAACACATGGTGCTTCATTGTCCCATCGAAGTGGTGGTTCCACAGGGCAAAGAGATGCTCCTGGAAAGTTATGTGTCAAATCGCTATGCTTGTCGGGAATTTTCTCAAAAGCAAATGACCAATACTGACTTGTTAAATACACTCGAGTAGGTGTTCAAGGGGAGAAAGATGCCTGGGAGAATGGGTGCAGATCAGAGGACAGTAAAGAACGTTTGGGTTTACAAGATCGATCCTGCGAGGAACCTCATCTGGGTGAGAGGACAAGTAAGTATCTCAACCTGAGTTCTGGTCCCTGGCTAGGATGTGTCGGTCACAAAACGTGAGTGCCATTGCTCTTCTCTTATTAGTAGTATAGGTCATGATTGTGATTGGTGGTCTTGTTGTAGGTTCCTGGCGCAGAAGGAAACTTTGTGTTCATAAGAGATGCTTGGTACAAGAAACCAGACATCTCAAAGCTTCCGTTTCCAACTTACTTAGCTCCAGACGACGAAGATCCATCAGAATTAGAACCAGTTGTTGCTGATCTTGGAGAACTTGACCTATATTTGTTGGCGGAGTGATGAAAACAACATGATCTTGATCTTCATTTTGGTTTCTTTTACATTTATGGGAGACCAGAAAGAAGCTGAGGAAGTGGAATCCCAGAGCTAAAAGCTTTTTGCAGATGAATGAAATTGTATTTTCGTATTTTCAGTTGTTTTAATTTATTTTTATGTAGCAGTGGATAAGCCACGTAGGATTTTGTTGTTTCGACCACATACATAAATAAAGGGAGATTCTAAACATATCAAATCATGGTGGAGGTCCTCCTTGGCAAAATAGCCGAATCCGAAAATCCGACTCAAACCTGTTCCGAAAAACCCGATCCGAATCTGTATCCGAAGTTTTAAAATATCCGAATAGATATAGGATCTATTAAAATCGGATACCTGAACCGATCGGGTATTATCTGATATCCGAACTAACCCGAACATATATAAATATTACTATTAAACGAGTGCAAAATAGTCCTCCAAAATAGTCATATAGTAAGTACATTGTAACCATTTTGCCACTTTAATCTTTTTGACTAATACTAAAACCTCAAGTATTTAGATATTACTAAATGCAACTTTTTTTTTTGGAATTTTAGATACGAGAGATTTTACTTATTATATTTTTAATTGCATTTTTTTATTTCACACTCATGAATTCTGGATACCAAAATATTATTTTTACATATTAAAAAATATATAAAATGAAAAATACAAAACAAAATAAGTCATTTTCAACAAAAAATGTGTTTGCCATAGTTTTTTTCACCTTTAATATTGGAGTCTGAGAGATTTGAATTCAGATTTGTTTGGAATTCAAATTGAATTCAAGTATTTTGTTAAGTTTAAGATGTAAATATTCAAAACCAAACTCAAATCTAAAATATATTTTGGGTAATCGGGTACCCGAACCCGATCTGAATTCGATGGGTGTTTATCTGAATCTGATGGGTGTTTATCTGAACCCGACCCGAATACTAGAAATACCCGAATGAGTCTAGAACCCCTTTACCGAAATACCCAAAAATCCGAAATACCCGACCCGAACCCGAATGGGTACCCGAATGCCCATGACTAGTGGAGGAGGGAAATATTTAGGTCTGCCTGAACAGTTTGGTCGAAAGAAGAAAGAGATGTTCACTTATATTATAGACTGGGTGAGAAAAAGAATGTCTCATTGGAGTGCCAGAACGCTATCCCCTGCAGGAAAGGAGATAATGATGAAATCGATTGCGGTTTCCATGCCCGTATATGCTATGTCATGTTTTAAACTACCAAAAGGGGTCACTTCAGACATCGAAGCTTTACTCATGAACTTCTGGTGGGAACGTAATACTAACCATCGAGGTATTCCTTGGATATCATGGAACAGACTAAAATATTTAAAAAAAGGAAGGTGGGTTAGGATTCAGAGATCTTGAAAAGTTCAATGATGCTCTATTGGCAAAACAAGCATGGAGACTACTAAAATTTCCTAATTCTCTCTTTGCAAGAGTCATGAAGGCACGTTATTATCCAGATGATAAGCTTTTGGATGCGAAAGAACAGAAAAATCAATCTTATGGATGGTCTTCTTTACTACATGGACTTGACTTGATAAAAAAAGGAACACGATACTTGATTGGAGATGGTAAATCGATTCGACTAGATATTGATAATGTCTTGGAGGGTACGCCACCCCGACTGATAAGAACGATTGATCCAAACTGCAACCTGGCATTAGATGTTTTGATAAAAAAGACGGGAACTTATCGTACTTGGGATACACAACAACTGGACACCATTGTGAACCCATATGATTGTGAAGCTATCAAAAAAGTGAATTTATCTCAAGTAGAAACAGAGGACAGGTTAATCTGGAACTATACACTCTCTTGCGACTATACAGTAAAATCAGGTTACTGGTTTCTTACTCATAACCCCTTTGATCCAAATCCCGCACTAGATATTTCTCATGGTTCGATTGAGCTAAAGAGCAGGATTTGGAAACTACAAATATTACCAAAAATCAAACACTTTTTATGGCGGGTTCTTTCTAAAGCTCTACCAACAACAATCCGCTTACGTACTAGAGGTATGTGTATTCCTGCACTCTGCCCAATATGTAATCAAGAGGATGAATCAATTCTCCATGCTCTGTTCACATGTCCTTTCGCAAGAATGGTTTGGTGTATGTTAGGCATTTCATCACAATACATTAATCAACTGAACACGGATGTGGAATCTTCTATACAAACTATTCTTAATCTACAGACACATGACAACAACACACATGAATTTTATTTGCCTTTCTGGATATTGTGGCGAATATGGAAAGCTAGAAATACCTTGGTCTTTGAAGGAATTCGAGAAGGACCTACAATAACAGTTTTAAAAGCTCATGCTGAAACAAGAGACTAGACAAACAACCCCTTACTCTCTAGAAGTCCCAATCGGAACAATTTGATGCCAAACATACGGATGGATAATCTGTTCACCTCCTACTTTTCCTATGATAAAATGTAATTTTGATGCAGCTTTTAATGCCCATAGCCATACCACAACAGGCGGATGGATAATCCAAAACCATCAGGGGGATCCTCTGGTTTGGAGTGCATCAAGACTACTACCTTCAGAATCAGCTTTAGAAGCAAAAGCAAAAGCCCTTTTACTGGCGCTCCAACATGCATGGATTCGAGGTTATACTTCGACAATATTTGAAGGAAACTGTGAGACCCTTGTAAAACTTGTAAACAGACAAAAAGAAAATGTTTCACTATCAAACCTGCTAAGAGACATACAACTTTGGCGTTCGAAATTTCGGTTTTGTGCTTGAACTTTTATAAAGAGATCATGTAATTCAGTTGCTCATTCTCTAGCAAAATTTGGTTGTCAAGATGTTGAATACTATGTTGATTCTGTAACAAAGCCTGTTTGGCTATTCCAACAACTTTGTAATGACTCAGTTTAAATCAATATTTTTTTTTGGGAAAAAAATAAAAATAAATAAAGGGAGATTCTCAAAAATAGCATTAAAATAAGCTTTTTTCTAAACTTAGCACAACATCTCTAAAATTATAAAATAACACCAATTAATCTTTTAAAATTAAATCCTAAATTAATAATTTTGGCAGGAAATTATAAAGTTAATGCATCAATTAATTCACTCACTTCTATAACATATTTATTATTACTAAAAATAATAATTTAAACTAAAATCTAAACCAAAAACAAAATGAAAAAAATATACAAAAAATATATAAAAGTAAAATATGAATATAGATTAAATAAATATAAAATTAGATATTTCTATCATAACATATAATAATCGTGTAAATATTTATAAAAGACTAAAATTGGGGAAAAGTAAAGCTATCATATAGTTAATGGATAAAGAAAATAAGAGTTTTTTTTAAAAAAACAAACACAAAAATTTAAAGTTTTTTTGATTAAGGAGGTTATTTAATTATTGGTATTACATTATAAATTCATGTTATCGATTAAAAGTTGGTGTATATTTTTATTTTCAATTATAGTATAATATTATTAATAATATATATATGTGTGTGTTTAAAACTTGAGAGTATGTTTGTTAGTGTTAAACTACAAATTCATGTTACCATTAAAACTAGAAGGATTTGGTGCATTTTATTATTTAGAATTCTAATAATATAATAATTAAAATACTTTGAGTTATCTATGTTATTTACTGTTTTCGAAATTGAAAAATGGTAAAATTTGTTAAACAAAAGTATATCCAAAAAAGGAGAAAATATTAATCAAGTGCTCAAAAATGAAAATAATGTATATATTTAGATAATTTGTTAGAAATACCCTTACATGAAAAATATATTAATCAATAATATAAAACACTAAATTTTCCCGACAAAAAAAGTTCTGACATATTTTCCCGCCAAAAAATTTTCGAAAAAAATTTCCTGCCAGAAGAATGTTGTCAAAAAAACTTGACAAAAATTTTCCACAAAAGAATTTTCCCGCCAAAAAAAATTACAAGGCTTTCATAAGATTTTTATAAGGTTTTCAACCCTGTAAAAGCGTTTAAAAGGTTTAAAAACCTTATAAAAACTTAAAAAAACCTTGTAAACCTTTTTAAAAGGTATAAATTTAAAAAAAAATTCAAATTTCGTAATTTTGGCGGGATTTTTTTTTTTTTTTGGCGGAAATTGTTTTCTATTTTGGAGAAAATTTTTTATTTTGACGGAAAAAAATAATTTTTGGCGGAAAATTTTTCATCTTTTGGTGGAATTTTTTTTGATTTTTTTGGCGAGATTTTTTTTGATTTTGATGACTGTACATTCTTGTTGTCACAGTGTCACTCAAAGAAAGGGTAATTTGGTGATTTTGTATATAAAGAGGGGTAGTTTTAAAAATGTTCAATATGGAGGGGTATTTTTAAAAAAAGATATGGAAAAAGGAGTATTTTTAAAAATGCCTCGTATATTTAAGAGAAACATATAACTTTACTTGAAATAAAATATATTAAAGAAAACTTATTATGAACATCACACACACAAAAAAGGCGGTGAAAAATACTAAGAAGGAATTTGAGAAAACTATTATAATAGAATGTGAAAAGAAGATGAAAGAGATGATGAATCTATACTGGAAAATAAAGAAAGAATCAATTGTGAAAAAATGTTATAAAAAAAAGTTATATATCGCTTAAGAAAATAAATTTGACATTTATATAGATTTATATTTTAATATTGAATAATTATAATTATATTCAAAAGTTTGTATTAATAATAAAAAAAATTATAGTCTCGTGTTATAAATCTAATATGGTAATAAAGATGTCTTTTATTTAAAAGCAATTTATATGGATTGCATAAATCGGAATTTGGATGCTACATTATCATTACTACAAAGATATGAAAAGATATCCTCAAGCTATATGGCTATTTTGTATATTTTTTATTTGTGTTGGATGCTTTAATTGTAGTAAACATAAAATGAATCGTTTTAAATGGTATTCTTTTTCAGATAAAATTTCAACTATTAGAAAAAGCAATGATTTTGATTCGTCACTTCAATATAAAAGGAAGACACTTTCGTTAAATGATTTTTAAATTTATTTTTAGAAAAGATCATATAGTTGCATTTGTTCATTGTAGAGCTGTGTCTTTTACGATATAATATTTATCTAAAAAAAATATATTGAAAAAGAATCATACGGTTGCGTCTGTTTATCGTAGAGTTGTGTCTTTTACCATAAAATAAAATCATATGGTTCCTTCTGTTTATTATAGAGTTATGTTTTTCACCATATTTTAGATACAACTTTTCGTTTCAATAGTTATGGTTATGTTTTTTGAACTATATATATATATATATATATTTGTCTCTTCTTAGATAACTAACTAATCAATGAAACATTGTTTGCTAACAAAAAATTTTCGTTTCATGCTGAATCTAAATAATAGGAATTTTAATATTCAATATCTAATATTATTCTATAATCTAACTAAAGATTTTAGAAATGATTATAGTAATATAGAAATTTAATCAACTTTAGTTATGCAATTTTTATTTATCGTAACTTTTCGTAAAATATGTGTTTTTTAAGATTTAACTATTTCATCTTTTATTTTTAGAAGTTGTGTATTAATTTATAATTATTAGTTGATATATTTTCACTCAAAATGAAATTTATTTTATTTTTAAAATTATTTTATCAGTAAATTACATTGACTTATTATAATCATTCGTTTGATATTCTCACTTAGGACCACTTCGTCATAATATTTGTTCATGAGTAATATAAATATCAAATTTTGTTGTGATGTTTGTTACTCCTTACAATAAATTTTTATATAATATCTTATAATTATATAATACATAATTATAAGTAGAGTTGTCTGGATTCATTATGAATTTTCATTTAATAATTTTTCTACTTAATATTTATTTATTTTGAAATAATTTTTAATTTTATTATTTACCATATATTTTCAAATAATTTTATAATATATAATTCTAAATTTGGAAATCTGGAAATTTAATTTAATTTTTTTGAAATACTTACGTCAGTAGGGTCTGAGTAGGGCTGGGAAAAATAACCGATAACCAAATAACCGACCGAAACCGAACCGAAAAAAACCAAACCGAACCGAACCGAAATTCTTCAAATACCCGAATGGTTAGTAAAAATCTATATCCAAACTAACCGAAACCGAACCGAACCGAACCGACAATTAAATGGTTAACCGAAATATCCGAAAACCTAGAAGATATCAAATATTATATACTTAATATTATGCAAAACTATAAAATAAACTTAAAATATAAATTATTTCTAGATTCAAAACAATTAAATATTTTAAATAATCAATATATGTAAATGTTATTATTTTGAATTTACAAAGTTAAATACTATTTTGTAAAATTGAATCAATATTTTTCCTTTTTTTGTATTTTTGTTATTGTATATTTGGTTAATTTTGGTTATATTCGGTTAGTTTTGGTTATATTTGGTTTATTTGGTTAATGTTAATATAATTTATGTTAGTTATGATTATTTATTTAAATAACCAAACCGAAACCGAACCGAAAGAAACCGAACTGAACCGAACCGAAATTTCAAAAATATCCAAATAGTTACTATATTACTATATCCAAAATAACCGAAACCGAATACAACCGAACCGAAACCGAATGGTTAACCGAATGCCCAGGCCTACGGTCTGAGTCCTAGTAAATAGTACTGTATAATTTTATAGAACTCTCTGCTTCAGCAAGAGGGTCTGGTTATGAGTTACGCTTCGAGCAATCATCTCAGAAGTCCCCCTCCAGCCTCCATCTAAAACCCTACGCAAAAGCCTTCGAGTTCAGGTTTCTCCATCTGTTTCCTTCTTCGTCTAAGCCATTGAAGGGTTCGCTTCGCTTCGGATTCGAAATCATGGCGGCCGTACCGAGAGGCCTCATTTCTCGATTCAATCAGTTTCTATCAATCCGGTCCGTGACTACTTCGCCATCTGAATCTCTACCTCATTGTAGCTTCTTTCTCCTCCGACGATTCAGCTCCGATGCTGGGTTGGTCGACGGTGCTGGATCTGATATTGTCGGGGATCCGACCCGAATCATCGAGGCGAAACAAGGTGAGATGTCTAAAAGCTCTAAAAGGACTGGGATCATCGCCGTTAAGTGTGGGATGACTGCGCTCTGGAACAAATGGGGAGCTAGGGTTCCGGTTTCTATTCTTTGGGTTGATGATAACATTGTCTCTCAGGTTAAGACTGTTGAGAAAGAAGGGATTTTTGCGCTACAGGTAACTCCATCGCAGTTTTATTCATTCCCATTTTGGCCATGTAGTTTTGGTATCTGCTGGATTTATTGGATAGCTTCTTAGTTCCGGGTAACTCTTGGTGATTACTTGATCGATAGATTGCTGTAACGTTTATTGATGAATTGGGTTTGTGAAGCTCATGGTTTAGTAATGTGATTGGCATGTGTTGTTCTGTTAGTTAGATTGGATGTGGGCAAAAGAAACCGAAGCATTTG
>NC_025703.1:8696651-8746026 GCF_000633955.1 Camelina sativa | reverse complement strand
TTTTTTGTATTTTTGTTATTGTATATTTGGTTAATTTTGGTTATATTCGGTTAGTTTTGGTTATATTTGGTTTATTTGGTTAATGTTAATATAATTTATGTTAGTTATGATTATTTATTTAAATAACCAAACCGAAACCGAACCGAAAGAAACCGAACTGAACCGAACCGAAATTTCAAAAATATCCAAATAGTTACTATATTACTATATCCAAAATAACCGAAACCGAATACAACCGAACCGAAACCGAATGGTTAACCGAATGCCCAGGCCTACGGTCTGAGTCCTAGTAAATAGTACTGTATAATTTTATAGAACTCTCTGCTTCAGCAAGAGGGTCTGGTTATGAGTTACGCTTCGAGCAATCATCTCAGAAGTCCCCCTCCAGCCTCCATCTAAAACCCTACGCAAAAGCCTTCGAGTTCAGGTTTCTCCATCTGTTTCCTTCTTCGTCTAAGCCATTGAAGGGTTCGCTTCGCTTCGGATTCGAAATCATGGCGGCCGTACCGAGAGGCCTCATTTCTCGATTCAATCAGTTTCTATCAATCCGGTCCGTGACTACTTCGCCATCTGAATCTCTACCTCATTGTAGCTTCTTTCTCCTCCGACGATTCAGCTCCGATGCTGGGTTGGTCGACGGTGCTGGATCTGATATTGTCGGGGATCCGACCCGAATCATCGAGGCGAAACAAGGTGAGATGTCTAAAAGCTCTAAAAGGACTGGGATCATCGCCGTTAAGTGTGGGATGACTGCGCTCTGGAACAAATGGGGAGCTAGGGTTCCGGTTTCTATTCTTTGGGTTGATGATAACATTGTCTCTCAGGTTAAGACTGTTGAGAAAGAAGGGATTTTTGCGCTACAGGTAACTCCATCGCAGTTTTATTCATTCCCATTTTGGCCATGTAGTTTTGGTATCTGCTGGATTTATTGGATAGCTTCTTAGTTCCGGGTAACTCTTGGTGATTACTTGATCGATAGATTGCTGTAACGTTTATTGATGAATTGGGTTTGTGAAGCTCATGGTTTAGTAATGTGATTGGCATGTGTTGTTCTGTTAGTTAGATTGGATGTGGGCAAAAGAAACCGAAGCATTTGTCCAAGTCTGTGGTGGGGCATTTCAGAGCACAAGGTGTGCCGTTAAAGAGGAAGTTGAGGGAGTTTCCTGTGACTGAAGACGCTCTTCTTCCTGTTGGTACTTCACTCGGTGTCCGCCATTTTGTTCCGGGACAGTACGTTGATGTCACTGGGATCACTCGAGGGAAAGGTTTTCAGGTGAATCCATTCTCAGGGTCTTTAAAGTTTTGATCTTTTACTTGTCGTTTTCTTAATAGTCTTAGAGCAGAACTTGGGATGATAACTTGATTACTCAAATAACAATGTGGCAGATATATATAAAATGGAGAGCGAATGAAGCATTAATATCTTTTGCTATGTGATTTTCAGGGTTGCATGAAAAGACATGGTTTCAGCGGAATGCCTAAATCACATGGTGCTTCATTGTCCCATCGAAGTGGTGGTTCCACAGGGCAAAGAGATGCTCCTGGAAAGGTATGTGACAAATTGCTATGCTTGTTGGGAATTTTCTCCAAAGCAAATGACCAATAATGACTTGTTGGTGGATGCACTTGAGTAGGTGTTCAAGGGGAAAAAGATGGCTGGGAGAATGGGTGCAGATCAGAGGACAGTAAAGAACGTTTGGGTTTACAAGATCGATCCTGCGAGGAATCTCATCTGGGTGAGAGGACAAGTAAGTATCTCAACCTGAGTTCTGGTCCCTGGCTAGGATGTGTCGGTCACAAAACGTGAGTGCCATTGCTCTTCTCTTATTAATAGTAGGTCATGATTGTGATTGGTGGTCTTGTTGTAGGTTCCTGGCGCAGAAGGAAACTTTGTGTTCATAAGAGATGCTTGGTACAAGAAACCAGACATCTCAAAGCTTCCGTTTCCAACTTACTTAGCTCCAGAAGACGAAGATCCATCAGAATTAGAACCAATTGTTGCTGATCTTGGAGAACTTGACCCATATTTGTTGGCTGAGTGATGAAAACAGAAAGAAGCTGAGGAATTGGAATCACAGAGCTAAAAAGCTTTTTGCAGATGAATGAAATTGTCTTTTCGTATTTTTAGTTGTTTGGATGTATGATTTGAAAACGATTAATAGAGAGGGAATATTAGGCTCGCATTTGTTATATCAAACGATGCTTAAGAGTTTGCAATAAGCAATGAAGAAACACAAGATTTATGTTTCCTTTCCTCTTCCAAATATATATACGTGTATATATGATATGTACGTATTTACAGAAAAGAAAAGATTCGATTTTTAATTGAACGAACAAGAATCAAGATCCATTTTTTAATCTCCCATATAAGTTTTTCAACTCCCAATAGAGTTAACAGTTGTGCTCTCGCCTAAGATCTTGAACATTTTGAGAGAACACAAACGCTTCTTTCTTTCACCTCTCTCTCTCTCGCTCGCTTAGGGTTACCGTTGAGAGAGAGAGACTTCTCAATCTCGTTGACTCAGCCATGAATCCAGAACAGAATCCTCGCGAATGCGTAGTATGCGGTGAAGCAGAGCCGTCGTTCATCCACACCGTCAGCAAAACCGGCGTTCTCCGGCGACTCTGCACCGATTGTTTGCTCAAGGAACATCGTGAACTCTTTTGCCCAGTTTGTTTCAAGGTCTTCGACAACGCCGCCCCTCCTCCTACTCGTATCACCTGCCTCAATTGCCCTTTAAGCACCCACCGTTCTTGCTCACCTAAGCCGCCGTCTTCCTCCGCCGCAGCATCTTCTTCCTCCTCCGCTCCACCGCCAGCTTCTTCTTTCACATGCCCCCCATGTTCTGACCCCAATTTCACCTTCTTCCCCAAATCTCGTGTCAATGGCGACGTCCCTGTCCCTGTCCCTGAAACGCCTCTCAGCAAGGTTTCGTCCAAGGCTCTTGTCGCAGCTGCCAAGATCTCGGTGGCTATTATGAATGACGCGGTGGTTCAGTTAAAGGATGAAGCTTTTAAGAAGATCGTAACAGCTCAAACGGCCAAGCTGAAAGCTAAAGCTGCATTGGAGAATCTTCAGGATCTTGTTATTAGACAAAAGGCTCAACAGAACTTGACCCCTAGCAAGAGAAAGGCCGATGATGACCGCTGATTCTGAATCTTCTTCATAGCAGTCAATCTTACTGGTACGTAGGGCGCTCTTGTATGATAGATCTCTTCTCGGGTTCAAGAAAAGACTACATTTTGCGGTTATTAGCCAACTATCTTGGTGATATTTTTAGTTCATTCTCTCAAAACGTGTTTGATCAAATGTCTCACAGAGAAAGCTGGAGACTTTGAGTTAGGGATACAGTAGGGCTTTCGTTTTGTATAATGGTGTGCAAGACTCAGTGACATTCATTCATATTAATGGGTTCCATCTTCAATCTTTAAATGTCTCGGTATGATTGTCTTGTTGTGTGGCTTCACTGGTTTGGAGATTTTCATAGAACAGAAGGTTATTTGTGTTTAGAATTTAGAGTTCTCAAGCTAATGAATTAGGTTTTGATTGGCAAAGAAAGTGACAATGCGTTGATGTTGTTTGGTTTGGAAGTTGTGATGAAAACACAATTGCTTTTGGTATGAGATTACATCATCAAGATAAGAATGAGTTTGTGAAATCATAGAATTTGTTTGGATTGGTAAAAAAATCTATGTAAAACTGGTTTTGCAACACGAAAATGGAAAGAGCAAGTTCAGGCATTTCCTAAGTTAGGTTTTGCTATATTTGTGAAAGAGCAAAACACCAGAAGAAGGCGGAAACAAAGAAGAAGATATATGGACTAGCGTCACTAGACTGCGAGAGTGGGTTAATTACGTCAATTTTTATTGTATAGGGGCTTTTATATAATCTTCAAAAAAGTATAAGCCCTCGTTTTGCAAATTCGTTTAAAACAACGAGTCAGCCGAGGACAGAAACCCTAGAAATCGTCCGAGTCGAGTTAATTCGCCTCTCACCCAGCTCTATCTCGTCCCGTGACTCGTCGTCACCTTCACCCGCGAAAACGCTTCTTCGATTCGTAGCTTAAATTTCGTACCTCGCCATCTAAAAATGTGTTCTAACTTCGCTTAAAGCTCTCTACCTCCATTTTCTCCGGTCTGAGAAATCGACGAAACCGGAAAAATCTCGTCTCCGATTACAAAAGTTCTCAGCTTCTTAGGTATGCTATAGAAGACAAACCCAGTTCAATTCTCTGTTCTTGCTTTGTAAAATTGATGGAACATGTTGTTTTAAATTTATAGTGTTTCTTGAATCCATGCATGTTGTTTTAAAGATTTGAGGCTGCTGCACTGGTTTGTGGAACTGTGAAAGTTTGAAGCTTGTTAAATGGTTTAACAATGGCTCCACTTGGATCAATTGGAGTGGTTGACCCTGGATGGGAGCACGGTGTTGCACAAGACGAACGTAAGAAGAAGGTTAAATGCAATTACTGTGGAAAGGTAGTGAGCGGAGGGATATACAGATTGAAGCAACACTTGGCTCGGGTTTCAGGAGAAGTGACCTATTGTGATAAGTCTCCAGAGGAAGTATGTCTGAGGATGAAGGAGTTTCTTGAACGGAGTCGTTCCACCAGAAAGTCTTGTTACAGTTTCCAACAACCTAACAATGATGATGAAGCCGAGGATGATGAGCGGCGTTGCTGGTCTAAAAGAAGCAAGGGAAAGCTAGGCTTGAGTGATGGGAGTAGTCTTCTTCGGTCTTCAGGTTATATTGATCCTGGATGGGAACATGGTGTTGCTCAGGACGAGAGGAAAAAGAAAGTGAAATGTAATTATTGTAACAAGATTGTGAGTGGTGGTATTAACCGTTTTAAACAGCACCTTGCGAGAATACCTGGAGAGGTAGCGCCGTGTAAAACCGCTCCAGAGGAGGTTTATGTTAAGATTAAAGAGAATATGAAATGGCATCGAGCTGGGAAGAGACAGAACAGACCTGATGATGAAATGGGAGCGTTAAATTTCAGAACAGTCTCTGAGGATCCTGAGCAAGAAGAAGACGGAGAAGAACATGACGTCTATCCAATTAACCAAGATAGGTTGATACTGGGAAATGGAAGGTTTAGTAAAGACAAAAGAAAGAGCTTTGATTCAATGAACACTAGATCTGTCTCTGAAGAAAGACCAAGAAGACCAAGGGTTATACCGTTTCAGTCACCTTCTTCGAGCAAGCAGAGAAAAATATACTCTAGCTCTTCAAACAGAGTTGTATCACGAAAAGACGTCACATCCTCCATTTCCCAATTCTTCCACCATGTTGGAGTTCCCACAGAAGCAGCAAGTTCTCTGTACTTTCAAAAGATGATTGAACTGATTGGTCTGTACGGAGAGGGTTTTGTTGTGCCTTCGAGTCATCTGTTTTCTGGTAGGCTTTTACAGGAAGAGATTTCAACTATCAAAAGCTACTTGAGAGAGTATAGATCTTCTTGGGTGGTTACAGGTTGTTCTATAATGGCAGATACTTGGACCAACACAGAGGGCAAGACAATGATCAGTTTCTTGGTCTCCTGCCCTCGCGGTGTCTACTTCCACTCCTCGATTGATGCCACTCATATAATGGAAGATGCCTTGAGCCTTTTCAAGTGTCTAGACAAACTAGTTGACGACATTGGCGAGGAAAATGTAATTCAAGTTATTACACAGAACACTGCTATCTCTAGAAGTGCTGGGAAATTACTTGAAGAAAAGAGAAAGAATTTGTATTGGACTCCTTGTGCAATGCATTGCACAGAGCTGGTTCTTGAAGACATCTCAAAGCTTGAGTTTGTCTCCGACTGTTTAGAGAAAGCACAAAGAATCACAAGATTTATTTACAATCAAACATGGCTACTTAATCTCATGAAGAACAAATTCACACAAGGACTAGATCTTCTTAGACCAGCGGTCATGCGCTACGCTTCCGGTTTCGCCACTCTTCAAAGTCTAATGGACCACAAGGCCGGTCTCAGACGTCTGTTTCAATCCAGCGGCTGGATTTTGTCACAGACCGCTGCCAATTCTGAAGAGGGAAGAAAAGTGGAAATGATGGTGTCTAGTGCTGCGTTTTGGAAAAAGGTTCAGTATGTTTTGAGCTCGGTTGATCCAGTGATGCAGGTGATACGCATGATGGATGATGGTGGTGAGAGACTCTCTTTGTCATATGCTTACGGTTACATGTACTGTGCAAAAATGGCGATCAAGTCTATTCATAGCGATGACGCTAGGAAATACGGACCGTTCTGGCGTGTGATAGATTACCATTGGAACCCATTGTTTCATCATCCTCTCTATGTGGCTGCATATTTCTTCAACCCGGCATATAGATATCGTCCTGATTTTATGGCGGTAGGTATGGTTTTCATTTATTTTGATTCAACCACTAAAAACTTTCTGCAATTTTCTTACTTTTGCTGTTAATGTGAAGCTGAACCTGCAGCATTCTGAGGTTGTGCGCGGAGTGAACGAATGTATTGTTAGGCTTGAGCCTGATAATGCGCGTAGGATCACAGCATTGATGCAGGTGAGATAATAATAAATCAACATTGTTCTCAGAACCTTGGGGCTAAGCCAAGTTAAAGTCTCTAAACTAACAATTTGTTGAAATGTTTCAGATTCCGGATTACACTTCTGCAAAAGCCAATTTTGGAACGGATATAGCCATTGGCACAAGAACAGAACTTGACCCAGCCGCGTGGTGGCAACAGCATGGGATAAGCTGTTTGGAACTCCAGCGAGTAGCGGTTCGAATACTGAGCCACACGTGCTCGTCTATTGGGTGCGAGCCTAAGTGGAGCTTGTACGATCAATTCAACAGTCAATGCCAGAGCCAATTTGGGAAAAAGTCAGCAAAAGATCTCACTTACGTTCATTACAACTTACGGCTCAGAGAGAAACAGCTGAAGCAACGGCTACAGCATGAAGATGGACCACCAGCGAGTCTTAACTATGCTTTGCTGGATCGGTTGCTCCCAGACTGGCTCGTGACCTCGGAGAATGACGAGGTATTTACTTCAAACGACCATTCTGCTGGTTTAAATAATAGGCTGACGTTGTTGTGTTCCTTTGTGAAGGAGGAGACTTTGCAAGGCGAAGAAGAGGGACGAGAGAACGAAGATCATGATGACGATGACGATGACGTAGAAGAGGCCGAGGAGGAGAATTGTTACATGGATTCTGGTAACGTTGATGGTCACGGTGAAGACAATCTTGATCTTTATGATGATGATCTTAGCGAGGATGATGATTAGTGTCGCTTTAGTAATTAGTGCTTCACTTCTAACAAGTAACGAACACTTCTGTATTTTGAATTCGACCATTGTATCCTTAAATACATTCGAAATTATTTTTGTTGGGAAGGAAGCCATCTTTGATGTTAAAAAAAGTAGAAGCCTTAACCGATTAGTCTTTAAACCGGATTACTCTGGTTTAACCTTCTCTTTCTCTGAATTTTTCATTTATCTGTTCAAGCTTTTTATTAGAAAGGCTATTAACATATATGTATAAGTTTGGAGAGCATATTACTTTAGCAGGTAAAGATAAAATGGGTGCATTTTTTTATTCAAGTACTAGAGAAAAACAACTAGTCTTATTGTCTTAACACCTAAAATTTATATTGCAGATGATACATCAAACCAAAAACTTTTGGTGTCAACATTAACAAGATGATCATCTTATGATCATAATCTAGTCATATAATACCTCCACATCTGCCAAAGAAAGGCATTGTCAATATTCTTCTCTAATGGTTTAGTTTATTGGCTAGTCTAAAGATACCAAGAAGCTTACATAACAATCAGGAGAAGTAATGTCACATTGTGGTGCTAGAATAAGATTTTCATTTATTCAAGAAACACACTGTAAATAAAACACAAATTCTAAGTTAGTGATTATATATTTTTCTTTTTACCATTTGCAGCCAACTAAATTCCAGATTGTGTACCTTGTCATAATCTTCAATGAGTTCCAAGCATTCTGTGTTAAGAGGATCTACAATAATATAGTTTCCTCACTTTCCTCCACAACTTGTCTTCATCGACTACAAAGTAAGAGTTTAGCAAACTACTTCACTGTTGTGACAAGAGACAAAAGCATCCTATATTATGTAACTATACCTCATATAGTTCATCAGAGATGAGTGCCATTCTATGAGCGTATTGAATGCGGGAGTTTTTATCAAGATCGTAGTCTGTTATCGGGCTTCCGAGCACATAGCCCTGTTGTTTGTAGGGGAAAAGAAAAACTCTTCAATTCTTAATGCTCCATAAGGTATATAGAAGTAATAGCAAATACTGATGAACCTGAAGATTTATTTGAGGTTTGCAGCATATACAATTCCCTGTAATGAATTGGTGAAAATAACTGATTAAGAAACTAAAAAGGGTTGCATAGGATAGAAATTAATGTGATAAAAACTTACCACTTGAGATTTCTTGAACGATGACCGGGATCACCGTACCGGCATAAGAATTACCGGTGATATAGAAAGGATTGGAGAAATACTCAGGATGCTGGGCTAGCCACTGCACAACAAACCAAACAAAAAACTCTAAAATGCATAAAGACATACATATATATACTTTAGTGGACCATTTGTGTTTGCCCTTTACCTTACGTACGAAGAAACTCGTCGACCCGCTTAGATGATCCTGTGTTACTTGGTATATCAGCAAGTGGATTTTTTGAGTAGGAGAAGCCAGTTCCAACAGGTTGATCCAAATAGATTACATTCGAAAACTAAAAAAAAAAAGAAAAGAAGCAATGATCCAAAAAACTTGAAGATGAAAAAGACTTCATTGAGATTGTAATGAGGAATAAAAATGGTGTTACCTTTGTCCATGAATATGTAGTGGAGACCAACGTGGGGATACTTCCATTGTAGGTCTTAACCTTGAAAGCAAGAGGCCTTGCTTTTCAAATAAGTCAGTGAATATAATGTAGAAACAAATAAGAAATGAGTGAGAGAAGATTTACCATTCTCATAGACAAGACCAAAGAAAGAAGAGCAGCCAGGTCCTCCAGTTAACCAGAGAAGAAGAGGGTCTTTTTTGGATTACTCTCAGATTTGATGAAGTAGTAGAACATTTGATCTTCATCTGCCTCTCCAACGCCAATGTACCTTCATGATATGATATAACTTGAAAACTCAGAATAGAGAGTCAACATTATAAGGGTAAATATAAAATGAAGATGGAGAGGAGGAGAACCCGGTTTCGAGCTCGAAGGGAAGAGGGCCTTCAAAACCAGGAAGATATCTGATGATAGAACTTGAATCAGCATGCTTGGTAAATAGAAGCATAAGCTGCAACAGCAACATTGGTATCCAGGAACACATTCTTTAATTTTGTTTTTTCTGAGTTTGATGACAAATATGTTTATAGTTAAAAAAAAAACAGAGACGTTGACCCAAACAAACATGTTTCAGTCTTTGTTTTTGTACCGTCTGCAACTGGTAAAAGAATAGAAAACTAGGGGTATTGTTGGGCCTATTAGTATGATATTGTCCGCTTTGGACCCAGGTGGCAAAGTCCGCACGAATTTTTTATTGGGCTCCTTCCCAAAAGTTCTCATACTAATTGGAGTTGGTCTTGGCTTACAGATTAGAAACTTATTTTCTAATCTTCAGATGTGGGACATTGTTTGTATCCCAACAAACCTCCCCTCAAACTATGTACCACGATACTTTGGCCTCCCCTTCAGTGAAACCTACGTACCTAGGCTCCGGTACCCCTTTATTCCTAAAGTATTCTTGAGTCACCCTTAATCATGTCATCTTTTTGAGAGATCCTCCCACATCGAATATAGAGCCCACACCCACTCCCCTAGGTCCACTTTTCGACCTAAGCTCTGATACCAATTGTTGGGCTTTCCAAGCCCAAGCCAACTCCCCTATTAGTATGATATTGTCCGCTTTGGGTCCAGATGGCAAAGCCCGCACGGATTTCTTATTTGGCTCCTTCCCAAAAGGTCTCATACTAATTGGAGTTGGTCTTGGCTTATATATTAGAAACTTATTTTCTAATCTTCAGATGTGGGACATTGTTTGTATCCCAACAGGTATAACATCTTTATAGTCAACTGGTTGAAATTAAGTGAGAGCATGATACTTGAGCTGGAGGTAGAAATATAAATGGTTGCATTCTTTTATTGAAAGTATTAGAGAACCAGAGCCTCTAGCTCTGGTGGTAAAGGATCATCAGCTGAGGTACCTGCCATCACGAGTTCGAACCCCGGCCACTGCGGAATTCACATATAGGCTGCAGCGTTCCATGAGCCGACACGTGGAGTGCCATTTGACCGCGCACATGGCTAGTCCAAACAAACCGATTTATTTCAGAGAGCGTTGGAATACCTGGGTTATCAAAAAAAAAAAAAATTACTAGAGAAAGAAAACCCACTAGTCACGTAGGCATAAGTTTAAATATTTAGTATTGTTTTCTGGTAAAGAGTGTAAACATGTTCTTGCATTTGAAACAACAAAACAAACACTGAGACGTAAGGCTTCAAACATTATTATGTGCTCCTACATATTATAAAAGTTCACTCCAAGATTATTTAACTAAGGTTTGTGTAGAGTTAAATTTTTTTTTATAGGTGACGATCGAGGGATGGATGATAGCCTTCGATGATCAGACTTTAACAAAGACAAAGACTACGGACGAGAGAACGAAGACAATAAGTGTCGTCGATTTAGTGCTATATCCTAATCCTAACAAGTAACGAAGAAGACTCATGTAGTTTTGGACATAGAAATTGAAAAGAGAAATTAAGTAGTAGGTGGGAGAAACTAAAATCATTTTTCTATCCTTAAAAAACAACGGATATATGGGAACAAAAAGGTTGGCGCCGCGCTGTCGTGAGCCAGTTTTTTTTTTTGGTTATTTATCAACTACCGAATATATCTGTCTTTTTAAAATATTTTTTTATCAGTCAAAATAAAAATAAAATACTGTTATAGTTTTTTTTTTGAATAAAAAAATTAGTGAAAAAGAAAAAAAAAGGAAAAAAATTAAGAATTAATACAAGACACACCTGACAGAGAGACAGCTTCGCTTTTCCTTTTCCGTTGTTCGACGCCTTCTCTTCTCTCTGTTTCGTCTTTCGTTCATTCAATTCTCCCAAAAGTCCTTAACTACTACTCTAAACACCTAAGATTTTTATCCTTTTTTTTTTTTTTGGGTCTTTCTCTTTTTGGAGAGTTTATAGTTTCTAGGGTTTTTTTTTTTTTTTTTCTTATTAAAAAAAACACAAACTTTGGGGGAGAAATTTGGTTTTCCGGGGAGTGGGGAGATTTCTTTCTTTCTGTCTGTATCTCTTTTAGGGTTCTCCGGTTGAGGTGAGTTGGAGGAATTTCAATCTCCGGTTTAATTTTTTCTTCGGTTTTCTCCCGGCGGCGGAGTCGTCATGGCTTCCAATCTCCCTATGAGCCCTAAATTGGAGCAGATCCATGGCGAAATCCGTGACCTTTTCCGTGCCCTCGCGTATGCCTTTTCTCTCTCTCTCTCTGTGGTCGTGGTTACCAAACACTCTCTCATATATATATATTTTAGGGTTATTGACAATTTTTTTTAAAACAAATATAAGATGCTTTTGAGTAATCAATCTCACTGAACCTCATGTGCTCAATTTGATTTGATGCCAAGAACTAGATTTTTAAGTCATCACTTCGGGAATGATGATAATAGTTCGTTTAAATGGTAACGAAAGATTCACCCTTTTATCATCTTTCTCTGTTTTGCAGGAATGGTTTCCAGAGGTTGGATAAGATCAAGGACTCTACTAGACAAAGCAAACAACTCGAGGAACTTACCGAGAAGATGCGAGATTGTAAAGGGTTCGTTTGCTTTACCATCTGAGCTTATGACATCCAGTTTTGTTACTGTAAAAATCTTCATCCATTGATTCAGTTTAATCTTTATCTAATGTCTACTTCATGTCAGTTTGGTTAAGGAGTTCGACCGTGAACTTAAGGTTGAGGAACCTAGGAACTCTCCTGAAGTTAATAAGCAATTGAACGATGAGAAACAATCTATGGTCAGTAATTCATCTCAGGCCTTCCCTCAACAATTATACTACAGTGTTATGTATCTCAAGTAAATGTATTTAATCTTCTTACTCAGCATCTTCTTAAAGTTCCATTTTGCAGCATCAGTTTGGTCAATCTTTAGGTGTATTCTGTAACAAAATGAATATATTAAGGCAGATATTGAGTGTCTTTCGCTCCCCACTGCACTTTGTATCTGCTACCATTTTTGTCTGTATGTATTTTTTTACCACCTGCGTTTAACTTTCTCCTTGTGTATAATGTTACAGATCAAGGAGCTCAATTCTTACGTTGCACTAAGAAAAACGTTAGTATCTCTATTATTCCTCTTTAAGAAGCTGATTATTTGAAACTCATACCTGTTCTTTTTGGGCTTTGATTTCATATCCATCCGTTCAGCATTATCTCTATAAGATTTAGTTTGGCTTTTATGTGTTTATATATGTTAACTTGGAGATTTGGTCTTGAATATCAGGTATATGAGTACCCTTGGTAACAAGAAAGTTGAACTTTTTGATATGGGAGCTGGAGTTAGTGGCGAACCTACAGCTGAGGAAAATGTTCAAGTGGCTTCCTGTGAGTCCTTATTCATGCTTGTTTATTCAGTTGCTACCAAATTATGAGTTTGCTTAGACCATGAAGAGATTGTCATGCTTGAAAGCTTAGATTCCTTGATACTATATGTACTTGAATTATGTTGGATGGGTAACTTATGCTCTCTGGTTAATTGTCTGACATCATTTATAATGTCTGTCAGTAAAATTCTGGCAGATGTTGATATGGTAATAGAAATGTTATAGGTTGGCCGAGATTATTCCCAGTTTGCTAGAAATGTATTATTCTGAGATCTGAACATAGGTTCTCGCATAAAGAAAGATCTGTTTGGATATGGCGCGAATATATTATTTTGGGACTGTGAATACTGGGAAATGCGAGCTTATGTCATTTTATTTTGTATAGCTATGTCAAACCAGGAGCTTATTGATGCTGGAACGAAAAGAATGGATGAGACTGATCAGGCCATTGAGCGCTCAAAACAGGTAAGTTATAGAAGGAAGAATGTTCCCGTAGCCTTTGTTACTAACTTACTATATCTATGGTAACATTCTTGTTCCTTTCCTTTCAGGTTGTAGAACAAACACTCGAAGTTGGAACTCAAACCGCAGCTAATTTAAAGGGACAGGTAATACAAAGCATTTCTTCTTTGCTTCCATATTAGTCTTTATGGGTAGAACCTGAAACAACCTGAAAATTTTGCAGACGGATCAAATGGGTCGCGTAGTTAACCACTTGGACACCATTCAATTCTCTATCAAGAAGGCATCCCAGCTGGTGAAAGAGATAGGGAGACAGGTGTGTAACCTCATATGGACATCTCCTCTTTTGCTTGACCACAAAACCTGTATCCTTATGTCTACTTATAATAAGTAACTTATTTCAGGTGGCTACCGATAAATGCATAATGGCGTTCCTGTTTCTCATTGTATGTGGTGTTATAGCCATTATCGTAGTGAAGGTACTGTCTTTGCTCTTTCTGATGAAAGTTGTGATTGGCAAATTTGTAACTCTGGTTTTTGTATAAACTCTTCAGATTGTACACCCGAATAACAAAGACATTAGGGACATCCCAGGATTAGCTCCTCCAGCGCAATCGAGGAAGCTATTGTACTTGAGGAATCAAGACTAACGGGAGAATATAAATCTCTATTTGTATATTTATTCACGAGAAATGAGGAAAATTGCATCTTGAGGTTCAATATTTTATCTTCTCTTCTTTTTCATTTGTTAACACTCCATTTCATGAATGAGAGAGAGGGTTTGGCGTTTGTTGGCATTGTGTGCTTTGATAGTTGCCGAGGCTTGGGGTTGTTGTTCTATGTTGATGTTCTTTTGCTTAATTAACCCATTCGTTTGAATCTGGGTTTTGATTGGAGGGTGTGTAAATTTCAGCTTTTGTCTCTCTTTTTTTTGTTTTGTAGCAACTTATCTCATCTTTTGTATAAAATTCAGACCATGTTATACTCTCTCACGTTCTCATTTTCTTCGTTCAACTGTAGAAAATTTCAGGACACAGCTGGAATTGCCATTAGAGTATTAGACGATTTATTAGCTTGAAGAGCCCATATGGTTTCACCTTCTGTAAATTGTTTAAAACGAAGAACGTGATTAAAAAGGACCAACACATTTCTGACCATGAGTGTTTATGAAATTATTGTAACATTAATTGTTTCGCCTTGCTATTACCGGAGAACTGATGTTACTACTCTTTCCAATCGGAATGTACCTTGAAGAGATATATTACGAACTTCAAAGAAGAGATGCTGCTGCTCAAAAGTTAGAATATAACTGATGATGGAAAAAATGAAGACCATAAATATATAACTGTAAACGTCAATTCACTACAAACGAATACACGACTCTGACGTTTTTCAAGCTAATAATCGTCGGTAATAATCTCCGCTATTCTATTTCATAATAAATTTAGATTTTGAAGGGACATTTTTCACCTGAGACACCGAGACAGACGGTCTAGATGCTGCAGCAACTTCTTTTTCGGTTTCATTTTTTAAGTAACAAAAAAAAAAAAAAAAAAAAAAAAAATTGGGANGCAAAATGACTATTATACGTGTATATTAACATCTTAGACCGCGTGATTTCCGAGCTGTGTCCGACCAATATGAGACAACCGGGCCGTGATCAAAGGGGCTTCCTCGTCGTTTATCTCAGCTCCTACTCTTGGGATTTCCACAATGTCGTTAGGATTGAATTTATCCGAAGACTTCTTCTCCATCTTATACTCCTGTTTAATGTTTGTGTCCATCAGTTGTTACATTCAGAAGAGAAGAAAACGTAATTGGATCCACACTATAATTTACAAGTTTTTAGAGGTTCTCTTGGAAGGACAATGATATTACTATGAAACCATATCGGTTAATATGGGAGGCTATCAGGTTTCTAAGACGGTCTTTAGATTATACACTGTTTGTGGATTAGCGAGAACCTAAAACAAGCCTGAGATCAGCCGGGTACATAACCTCTACCTGCTAGAGAGTAAGGGATCGGGAATGTTTGACTGACCTTATTGATTCGATCTGGAAGACTGTCAGGAATTGGTTGAGACGCCTTGACATCCCTTACTTTTATGTAATTGTACATAACGACACCACATAGCGCTGTGTCAAAACACATGACAAGAATAGATAGTTATGTGAGAAACAAACAGTCAAGGAGGAAAAATAAATGTTTATAGCAATCACATTTGTTGTGTTGTGATATGAAGAAATCTACCTATCGCGTATCCAGTGATATTCAGCCCAGTGATTGTGGACTCAGGAAAAATGACAGTCGAGAGGGCTATGAGAATCCAGTCTTTGAGAACACCAGCCACCCGGATGGTTACTGCACCTGTTCTCCCGATTACTAAGAATATGGAGAAGTTCAAGGCAAGAGCACATAGAGCATTGGAGAAGAATATCCAGAAGTTAAATTGGATCTGTGCAACTTCCATTGTGGGTTTCTCCAACACATACCAAGGTAAGGCCAGAAAAACAAAACTGCACAAATTTGAAGCATAGCATGTCAAGGAAAAGATTATGTGTGCTAAACTGTAGTAGAGGAAGCAGAACTTGACATCTAGCAATAAATAATAATGAGAGAAGAGAGTGTAACATAATATAGTTAGACGAACTGGAACCATGGTTTGGTAATGAAATATCTTATTATTGAAATGTAATTGTTTGAGCAGAATCAGGGGTGGATATACCTGCAGGGAGCTATGTAATACAAGCTGGTAATAGGGTTCAATGTCAAACCCTTCTTTTGGAGAAGAACTTGAGTTAGCACCAGTCTAAGTGCTTCAGCAAAGATGCCTGTCACCTGGTAGACTGTGCCAACGACATTGAAATGAATTTCCCCATAAGAGGATATCACAACTCCAACACTGACCAGCAACATGTTCGAGAACACGTCGCACCTTGGTTTGTCAGTGCCGCAAACAACTGCCATGATAAATGTTGCTACTGGCACTGAAATTCATAGCCATGTATTAATATCATTTGTAAAATGAACAGAAAGTCTATACCAAAATAGATTTGTAACCAAAATGTTAACGTCTTCACATACTTAGAGCTTTAAGCATCTGAATGAAGGCAACAGAAATGTGCAAATACGCAGTATTGCCAAACCTGCACAAAGAGGAATGTATGATAGTGAAGAGACATTTGGGAAGCAATGATAACTAGAAAAGAACGAATTTTCCAGAGTTCGATGGCCGATTCAGCAATTAAAAAGTATTCAGAAGAAGAGCATTAATAAACTGTTACTGTCTACAGAACAGGAACTTACCAGAGACTTGATGCAAAGAATGCGCTTATAGGTACCACACAGGTTGCGTATCTGGACCCAAAAAAGAGTGTCAAAATGGAGAGGCGATGGGCTTACATACAAGAGAACAATATAAAATAGATGAAAAATACCGAGTAAGCTGTCTTACATTTCAAATGTCATTTTAACCGGAGCTACAACCTACAGAACAGAGGGAAAACTTATCACCGCACTAGCAAAAGGAGTCTAAGGATCCATAAACAAGATTATATATTTTCCAAGAGAGCATTACATAAGATGCATAAGCATACTCCATATTCTTTGAGTTAGCATACCTTGAACACGCGAATAAGAAGGAAAGCCACGAATCCAGCAAAACCCATATGGATCATTGTCAGCGTTATAGGAAGTGGAAAATTGAAGTACTTTGGGGATAAAACCCACTGCAATTAAAAGAAATACAAGGACACGATTTAGAAGACAAAATCTACTTTAAAAGCTGAAACAAGATACAGCTATAGTTATCCCTTTCATATCTAACACCTGACGTTACATCACAATACTATCATCCCATGTAGACAGGGAGACTAGGAAATCATAGATTAATAGTACTCAACACCCATTGATACAAAAAAAAAAAAAGGGTTTTTGGTTATGGTTCCATGTCAGAAACACAACATACTAAATAAGTCAAACATCAAATTCGTTTATCAGAAACAAAGTATGTAACATTCAAAGATCCAACAAATCTGCAACCAACACTTATATGTGTAAACATTAGATAGTTATTAACTAGCCTGTAAATCACCTTATTGTACAGTATAACTCCAGAAGAAAGTATAATGTAGATGAGCAAGTAGATATAAGTTAGAATAAGCGTCTTATTTATCATCTTTGCCATCTTCCCTCGTCCCCTCTCCTCAGTGCAAAAGCAAAAAAAAAAAAAAAAAAATCTTCGTAGGAAAAAAGTTCTTTGATAATCAATTTCCTGACACTGCACCAATACCAAAACAGGGCAGTATCCCCAAATAAACCAGGTGCAAATGCTCCGTGACCATTACCTGAAACCCAAAGCCAATGCAGATTTATCTAAGTTTCCGCGTTAAGAGCAAAGTATCAAAAGGAACAGTTGAGAGAGAGCCCTACTCATTCCCATTAACGAGCTCAACAACAAGAAACAAATCCTTCATCAAAACAATGCAATTGGATTCACAAACAGGCAAAATAATTCCAAACAGTAATCAAAACCAACGACATGAAAATCCAATAAACCTAAATAGAAGGAAATCGAGAGATCACGAACGATCAGAGAGAATAAAAGCGAACTGGATCAGATCCTACAAGCAATAAGGAGATAATAACAATAGTACCTCGAGACCATAAGCCGAGAATTGCAAAATATATGAAATTATGAGCAAACAAATCTAGTGGCGATAGATCAAAGACGAACACTATCTGATTAAACCAAATTAAGCAACTCGAGAAGAATCTGATGATAGCTCAAAAAACAAAAAAAAACCACGAATTCGAGAGAGAGGTTCTATTATGAGAATCAACGATACAGAGAAAAGAAGAAAGAAGAAGATTTATTAATGCAAAAGTGTTTGTGAGAGAGAGCTACAGTAGTTGTTTTGTTGGAGAAGACAGGATTGAAGAAACTTTAAATTAATTATATTTTCTTCATAATTAAAACCAAAATAAATTTAATAAAAAAATATATAAATGAACGGTACAGATGAATAGACTAATCAGCGGAATCTGAATCAAACGGCTACGATTTCATCTCATATATGTGGAGAAGACCTGCGAAGAGTGTTAGATAGAAGGTTTGGATTTAATGGGCCTAATTTACACTTTTTGCTTGGGTCAAGCGACTTTGTGATAGGCCCGTTAAAGAGAGAAAAATCTGCGATGATGATGCGATAATGTGTGTTTTAATCGATATGGTTATGTTTTTTTTGTAAGTATATGGCTAGAGTTTTAGGTCTACTAAATCGTGAATATAAATATTACGTTTTAAAACGTGAGGATTTGGGAGGTTTATTATATTTTAATTAAGGATAACCAAGTGAATGTGATATACTAACCAATTTTATAATTGGAGGTCGTATTCTACCTTTTTTTCCTTATTAATTGGTGTTACTAACCAATTTGTGTCGGTAGTAGTCACATATTATTGATTTGTTGTCAACTCATTTTCCTTTATTTTAAAATATTATATATAAACTAACTTATTAATTTTCAGGTTTTATACATGTAGCCGTAATTAAAATGTAAACTAACATTATAAATGTAGAATACACAAAAACATCGAAACCATATGAAAGAACCAAACTAAAGCATAGACGCCAGTTAACTACACTAAACCAACATAATCAAGAAATTGTATACAGTACTCACATACTCTCCTTCATCAAGATTAGACATGATAAACTTACGTGCAATGAGGGTCTTGATGATCTATATATATACGCTTTAGTTTAGTTGTTTTGATTTATACATTAATTGCTGTATTTAAACCTCTTTGTCTTGTAGCTATATCCAAGGTCACAAGTCCCAAGCATGACTCGGATACCATTTCATATTTTTTGTTTCTAAAGATAACCAAAGTAAAACACTTGGAGGAAATGCTTTTTTTATTTTTCTTTTCTTTATAAGCATTAATATACGACGAGACCATGTCGAAACCGAAAATAACCAAAGTGAAGCACACTAACGGCAACATAAACCAGAAACTATATGAGCTTCTTAGGAAAATAGTCACTCAAAACAAAACAAAAAAAAGGAATGGGTACTTTAGTTTGGGTTTTGTGATATGGGTAGCTTATGCTCTACTTTTTTAAAAGTGCTCATTTTCCTAATAAGCTCAAGTTCTATCCACAATGGCCGCATTATCTATTTTATGTAACTTGTAATATTTTTCTCAAACAAACTTCCGACAGTATTGTTGTTTATGATTCGCATGCATGCATGTGATAATTAAGAGATAGAAAATGAAGCTTAAACAATCACACAATCCTTGTTATTATTTTTAAGAAAATTATAAAATCAATTGTTCTTAAGACCCTAAAATATTAATTTTGGACTATCTTATATGCTAGTAGGACAGGTTGATGTAAACCCAACAACTGCAAGACAATAACAAAATAATAAGACAGCAACGAAGAGAAAAACAAAAGTTTAAAAGAAAAGAAAAAGAAAGAACTGATTTATTAGTGAAATAAAATATCAACAACACCAACTAAAACCACATTGTTAGTTAGCTTTTGGAGGCGGACACTAATCATGCAACTGTTTCTTACGCGTAGTCTAAATTATTGTTCTACCTCTACAACTACAACCAATCAGCTTATTGTTTCCTTTTAAGTTAAAATACAAGAATTCCAAGTATCATCTGCCGTTGTGCATAAGTTCATGAATTAGGTGTATGTATCTGATGATATACATACATATTATTATTTTCGTTCCCTTTGAATTCTCAGCTTTAACATGGAAATATGTACAGTACCATTATAATTACTACAACTCGTAAAAATATTCAACTTAAGTTTTAGAATGAGAAAAACAGTTGTAAAATTCCCTTCCTTAGTTCTTTTGGTGCTAATTAACTTGTAAAGGTTTTTCGATATCACTTTACTGACATCAAAAATAAATGTTTTAGAAAACGGTATAAGCGTAGTTATATGCGCTAAACAACCGTAGTTATGGTGATTGTCTTCTAATTGAATGTTGACGTTCTATACTTCTTCTATTAAATGGAGTTAGATAACTGTCTTAAACGAACAACTTTACACTATAAAATTATATCAAATCAACTTATCATATATAGAGATACTAAGAAAGTCAAGTGTAGGATTAAAAATATTATATATGAAATGTTATGTAAAGTATGTATAAATTAATAGTATTACATATTTATTATAATTATAAACAGTTGAACATATTAATCGTTTGAAGGAGACGTAAAAAAATCGTTTGAAGGACACAAAATAATGGATCTATCATCTATGAGTGTAAAAGATTATAAAACAAAATAAATAAATAAAGAAAACAGAAGAGAAAGAGATAGAGAATCATTTGTCGAGCTGGGAAATGATGATGATGAAGGTATGTCTCTTGTATTCCACGCAGCAAGACAAAAGCCATCTCTCAGGTTGACTTTTGTCAAGCACACGCAAAGCCAACATGATTACTAGGCTGCTTTATTATTTATTATTTTTTTTGTAAATACTTATAAAAACTCTTTTTTTCTCTTATAGTTCTTTTGATTTTTATCTTAATTTTACGGGTTAGTGTCTTCACAGTGAGTGATTGGTTCTTTGATTTCTTTATCTTCGTATATTGAAGACTTCTATTTATGCTCTATTCACATGTATTTATATTAGTATTTAAACTGATATAATAACGAGCACAAACTTGCATGATATATATATATATTATTTAGTTACATAATTTTAAAATTAGTTGACATTCTAGACGAAGACCTCATATCCTCCCTGTAAAACGTGTAAGTTTTAACTAAATTTTTGTTATGTTTTGTGCAACTTATTTAACTCAGCTTTCTTCTACTAAAACATAGTAGTATATATATATACGTACTTATTACACACGTCACTTAATTTTTACAGTAGTTTTTGAGTAGTTATATGACAGTATCTATATTGTCTTTCAGCTTTCGACTATATTAATTAGTAGATAAGATTATGATGAATAAGTGACTCATAAGTTCACGAAACAAGTTTTCCAACCCTAATACGTTTGTTTCTTACACGCACGCCGACAAAGTAACTATTTTCGAAACATTTCATAAGATACAACACCTTCTTTGGTTAGTTAACCTTCAATGGCATGCCAATTAACATTAATTAGTATTATATGTTACTTACACGACTAATCAAAATTAATTTCTACACGATAATGGACCCACGTACGCATCTTCTATTTTTTTTAAAAATATTTGTTTCAAATGATTAATGTCTTCTTCTAGTATTTTTTTTGTTTCTTCTAACAAATTCAAAGAATAAAAATCCACGATTCTGATATTGAAGCCGCTCGTTTCCTTTTGTTTAATCCTTCGAAAAACCAATGTACTTACTTAATAAATAAATAAAAAAAATGCATAGTGGAGGAAGAAGAATAAACGGAAAGCTGGTTATACTATAGTAATGAACAAATTTATTACCTTAAAAGAGTTAGGTGCGACGTGTAATTTAATATAATGTTGACCAAAATTTTCCCTATTAACTATAGCAACACATTTTACAAGACTTATTATTTTTAAATAAAGATTAACAGTGTAAACACTTCTTTCTTTTGAAAATTGTCGTCGCCAATCACGGTCTATAGCTTCGTCATCTTCCTATCATCATATCATATCCTCATGTTTTTTTTCTCTCAACAACTAAAGTGTACATTACATATAACATATGCATAGCTTTGACAAAAAAAAAAACATATGCATATATAACATTTCTTTTTGTTTAAGGAAACGTAAAAGTTTTGAGTAAGATATATTTGAACTTTTAATTTAAATTACCTAAGGTATCTTTTCTCTAAGTTTAAATCGAGTAGTGGGCATACTTTTTGAAAACTATCCCATAATTAAAGGGTTAATACTTAATAGTGAAACCTTCTTTAACAAAAGAAAACAATAAAAAGAGAAAGCTCTACTAACATTTGTCTATTATTTTATAAATAAAGTTTTGCTAAAAAACCTAATAAAGAAATTAGAAAACTAAATGAATAATTTAGTTAGCCGAAAAAATGATTCATTAAATCTTGAACACAAAAAGAAATTTTAATTAATTAATTTAGAGAAAGAAAAAAAACTAGGAATAAAAAGAAGAAAAGGACGAAAAAATAAAAAAGCAAAAAACAGCACACAAGCATAAGAAAAAAGATTCCAGAAGAAGAAACATCAAAGAAAGCTTCAAAACTTAAGCTTCTCTCTATTTCCCTCCCTCTTTTCTTTCTTCCTCACCTATGGAAACCCTACAAAGATCTCTCTCAAAATTTCTCAATATGGTGTTATAATCTCACTGCTTATTTTTCTTGTTTCGTTTATGTGTTTCTTTTATTAACCTGAGCTCTCTAGTCTCCTCCATCTTCTTACCGGAAATAGAAAGATAAAAAAACAGAGGAAACTTGTTCCAATAGCAGGTACTGTGTTCATTTCGAAACCATATGAGATTTTTGGTTCTATGTAGTTTCAAAAGTTTTGATCTTTGTCTTGTGGGATTGCTTTGGAAGCTTAAAAGTTTCTTGCTTTCTGGGTTTTTAGACTTTTTGGCTTCTCACAGTAATAAATTACTCATATTAGCTCAACGAGATCTGTTTCTGGAATTGCAATGGTTTCTAGAGTTTAATTACGACTTTTGGATGATTATGGCAGTTGTAATTTTTTCTTTTTACAGCACTTTTGTTTACCTCAAGTTGAAATTAAATGCTGATACTACATATATGGTCCTCAAGTCATAGGTAGTATCAGATTTATATGTTCTTGATTTCTCAGGATGAGATTAAATTTTCTTATATACTCTGTTTTTTTTTTTTACTTTGCTCTGTTTGATTCTGTTCCGGTTTAGCTCCTTTTGTGTCAAAGCTGATGTTTTTGTATCATGATTAGCCTAAACCTCTTGTTGATCTGCTTCATTTATATTACAATTTTTTCAATGCTTCTGTTAAGATTGACTCAAGCCTCACCATTAGCTTCTATTTCTTCTTCTTTCCCCTGATCTGTTATGTTTTAGTTTGGATTCATTGTTCTGTGAACATTCAACTTTGATTCCATTTGATAAAACCATTTCAAAATTCTGCAGGTACATATATATACACATACAGGTCTTTGTGAAAACATGACATCTCAGCTGAAAAAATCACTAACCAAGAGATACGGCGCTCTTGAACTGTGGGAGATCATAGTGATTGCTCTATTTGCAGGGTTCATTGTAGTCCTCGCCATTTCAGTATGGCTCAGCTTCCGTAAAAAATCCAAGAGATCTAATGCCACAACGCTTCCTGTAACTCAAAGCCCTCGGCTTACTGAAGAAATCAAAGAAATAAGTGTTGATCATGTTTCATCTAACAACAATGGTACTTGTCACCAAACTCTAGATGAGAAACTCGGTGAGGACATCGAGAATGGAGATAAGTTCTCTGGTTCTTTGGAGAAAAAAAACTCTGTTTCTCCTAGTACTCCTTCAACAACAGCTCCTTCACCTCTCTTGGGTCTTCCTGAGGTTTCTCACATTGGTTGGGGCCATTGGTTCACTCTCCGTGACCTTCAACTCGCGACTAACCATTTCCATAAGGAGAATATTATTGGTGATGGTGGATACGGAGTTGTTTACCATGGAACTCTTACTAACAAAGCCCCTGTGGCTGTCAAAAAGTTGCTCAACAATCCGTAAGATTTCTAAGCACATCTTTCTTTGTCTTTTCATTACTCATCTCTGATATGGAACTGATGTTTTTTTTTTCTTACACTTAGAGGGCAAGCCGATAAAGATTTCAGAGTTGAGGTGGAAGCTATAGGACATGTCCGGCATAAGAACTTAGTTCGGCTTCTTGGATATTGTGTTGAAGGAACACATAGGATGCTGGTTTATGAGTACATGAACAATGGGAACTTAGAGCAATGGCTTCATGGAGACATGAGTCACAAAGGGCATCTCACGTGGGAGGCTCGTATCAAAGTTCTTGTTGGCACTGCAAAAGCGTAAGTCCCCTCATTTCACTCTATGATTCTTGTATTTCTTGTAGTGCAATCTCATGAGAATGTATGGATTGCATTTATTTACGCAGGCTGTCTTATCTTCACGAAGCTATTGAGCCAAAAGTGGTGCATAGAGACATAAAATCGAGCAATATACTGATGGATGACAACTTTGATGCGAAGTTATCTGATTTTGGCCTTGCTAAACTGCTTGGAGCTGATTCAAGTTACGTTAGTACTCGAGTTATGGGTACATTCGGGTTAGTAATATTCTGTGGCTGTAGTTCCAACTTTAACTCTTTCATTTTCTGCATTGGTTATTGAAACATTTTTCTTTATTCCACTGATGAATGTTTCAGATATGTCGCGCCTGAATATGCTAACTCTGGTCTCCTAAATGAGAAGAGCGACGTTTACAGCTATGGTGTTGTTCTCTTGGAAGCTATTACTGGAAGGTATCCAGTAGATTATGCTCGACCTAAAGAAGAGGTATATACAAAGGTTTTCATTTTTTTTCTCTAGATTGTGGAACACTCTAATATAAGAGGTTGATCTTGATTCTTGAAATGTGTTTTTAGGTGCATATGGTGGAGTGGTTAAAGCTGATGGTTCAACAGAAACAGTTTGAGGAAGTGGTGGACAAAGAGCTTGAGGTCAAACCATCAACCAGTGAACTTAAACGAGCGCTTTTGACAGCTTTGAGATGTGTTGATCCTGATGCAGACAAGAGGCCAAAGATGAGTCAAGTGGCTCGAATGCTTGAATCAGATGAATACCCTGTGATGCCTAGAGAGGTAATAGACACAGTGACAAACAATGCAGGAAAATAATACTGATTTTCTTGTGTGCAGACTAGAATGTTCATAACTGTTATTGATGAATGTTTTGTCTCAGGAACGGAGACGAAGGAGAAACCAGAACGCAGAGATGCATAGAGAAAGCACAGACACGAATAAAGATAATGATACAATAACAAATGTAAAGGTTTGAGCAACAACAAACAGAAACCATGGACCCTTTTTATGACAAAGGTTAAAAAGAGGAAAACTTTTAGATTCTTTGGGGATTGTTTAGATTCTTTACTGTTTCTATGGGTTAATTATGTGATATATAGATACAGAGAAGAAGAAGATTTGTTTCTTTTGTATGGAGAAGAAGAGAGCTTTTGTATAGCTTTGTTGCATTTTTTATTACCTGTATACAGGGTCAGTTGCAGACATATACTTTTACAAATGAATTTTATTTGGATCTTTAAAGATTCTTTCTAGTAATTCCAATAACTGAAATGTACATTATAGTTAACTCCTGAAGTTACTTAAATGTCTAGAAATAGGAAATGAGGTACAAAGAGACGCACAAAAAGAGTGATTGTATATATTTTTTCCTCGCATATTGTAAAATTAGTAGACTCTTACATCACAGGCATGACATAAATATAAAAATAGAGCAATATCAGTGAAGTGGCATGGTTTTATACGAGAGAAATAAAAAGCCTATTTCACAAATTTACACAAATCGGGATTCAAACAAAAACAAATGAAATAGTGATGATCACAAGGGGTGGACTCAGATTGCAGCATATCAATACGGGTTCCTGTGCGGAGTCTGAGGAGCAGAGCGAGGAGGATTGAGCAGAGGCTGAAGAGCCTTTACCACTATGCTCATGTTTGGCCTGAAGTCTGCCTCGTATTGTACACATAGGGCAGCTACCGCAGCCAGCTGATCACACCGAGTCATAAGAGAAAAAACCAAAATCAGACTCGAAAATCATATCCTGGATTTGGGTTTCAATACTTAGGTTCTAGTGAGAAAAAGCCATCTTGTATTTCAGTCTACGCATATAATAGGGAACAGAACAACAGGGAATCAAATCAAATTCTCTTTGAAAATAAAAGCCTTGGGCGCAACGGATGGTGAAACAGTTTCGAAGTCATGTCCTGGTAAACGTTTTCTACTGCAACAATGAGAAGCATAGCAAGATTATGGGGAAATTACCTTGGCAACAGCTTTGGGAGGATATTCTCCGTTTAGTCTGGCATCAACACACTGCTTCACTTTGTCTTCACTCAGTTTAGGGGTTGCCTGAGACATACAAAAGTTTTCTTACCAGGTACCAGTTTTCGTTTCTAGAGAAAGTTTAGAGTCTCTAATATCTCACAAGTCATCAGACTTTGCTTCAAAAATGGTTCACTCACAGAAACCCACCTTCATGGCTTCATCCAGACAAATTCCTTTCTAAAAATGAAAGGAATTGGCACTGCTTTTCTTATTCATAATTTATAATTTAGGATATTTCATTCTAGAAAAGAATGACTACCACCTAATAGACTGAATAAATCATGTCTTTTCTCAGATTTTCTTATCAATATGAGTAAACCAGAATAAGAGACAGAGAGAAGGGTATATTACCCATGTCACGAGACTCTGCTGTCCACGAGGTAAGGTATGATCAACTGGCTTACGACCTGTGAGGAGCTCCAGCAGAACAACCCCAAAACTGTAGACATCACTCTTTGTGCTCAATGTCCCCGTCATTGCATACCTACATTGCAGAACCAAAAAATGTTCAGGACACTAGTTTGGTCGATGGGAAGATGTCAAAACTGTATAGACATGAGAACATGATCATAGAGCTTAGTCCATGCAAAGGAATTAATTCCTTAAAACATTAGATACTGATAATAAAAGTTTCTGAGCACGAGTTTAATGTAACCACATGGATTAGTCTGAACAAAACAAATCAGTTATCACAGTGCAATATAAATGAAGCATCTATAGGGTCTTACTCTGGAGCGTGATAGCCAAAGGTTCCAAGTACACGGGTTGAGTGAAGGCGTGCAGCCATGTCAGGGGCTTGGTTGGACAAATCAAAATCAGCAATTTTGGCAACATCATCGTCAAACAAAAGTACATTGCTGGATTTGATGTCTCGGTGGATAACATGAGGGTTTGCCTTCTCATGCAAGTACTCAAGTCCTCTAGCGGCACCAACAGCAATTTTGACTCTCTGGTGCCACGACAGAACAGGACCTGGTTGTGCTCCTTTAACACCTTTTCGACCTGAACCAATGAATTCACCACGTTTCATTAGTTTTTTCCATCATAAATTTCAGACAATGGTGTGCATCTTCCTTCGATTATTGTTTCACATATCCCAGTCTTACTGGTATGATAGTTTACATTAGTAACTTACCATGAAGAATATCATGAAGAGATCCATTAGGAGCATATTCATAAGCAAGAACACGGAGTGGACCATCAACGCAATAGCCAAGAAGCGCAACAACATTGTCTTGTCGCAATCTGGAAACCATTGATACCTGTTTGAAATAATTTAAATGTCAGTAAGTAACAAAGCAACCAAACTAACAAACTAACCCAACAGAGTGACTTCGCGCCAGAGCACAGGAAAAATACAGTCTAGGATGAGTATCCAACCAACAGCAAACCAAATTTATTGAGGAAATATATATATATATATATATAAGATGAAGGCCCAACAAGACAGCAATGATACAATTTGTAGCATCTACCTGGGCGAGAAATTCTTGATCCGGTTGCTTACTAGAATCCAGTTTCTTAATGGCAGCTGCCTTACCACTTTTAAGAACACCATAAAACACTCTTCCATATGAACCCTCACCAATCAAGGACTTTGAACCATAGTTATCGGTTATATCCTTCAACTCATCAGCTTGAATGGCCGGCACAGCAATAGGCTGCATCTGAATGACTGGCGGGTTCTTTGGTGGATCTGCCCTTTGATGGTGACCTCCATTGTAACCTTAAACCACAAACAAACAAAAAAGTTCAATTAACTTAGCCACCAAAAGGATGAGTAATAATAATAAAGAAAGAAACTAATATGGGAAACAAAAGCAACCTCCTGCGTTGTGCACTGGCTTTGGTCCGGTCTCAGCAACTCTACGGAAATCCTCACCACCACAACAACCAAAACAGCTCATTACGCTTTTTTTCTCTCCTCACACGAAACTGTGTCCAGTACCTTCATAACAACAACAACACAAAAACATCGATAAAAAGGTCTGCAAAATCAGAAATAGTAAGTGCAAAAAAAACAAAAACAGCCATTGTGATAGGACTGTACATACCAACAAAGAAATGTTCAGACAAAACCTTCCCAAAAAAAAAAAAAGTTTCAAAATTTTAGGGTTTAAGCAGCAAACAGAGAGACACAATTGTTTTTCACAACAAAAAAAATCAAAATTTGAAAGTGAAATCGTTCATACACGGCATAATTCGATCAAAACCCTTAAACGAACAAGACATTTTTGGGTGACCTAGACTAACACAAGTCAACGATCGTAACCCGTATAAAAAAATGGATATATAACTATAGAGAAAGCTCCAAAAATTCCGTGAACATCATCCGAATTGGGATGAAATCGAACCCAAGGAACCAAAATTATCCGATGTACGGACATAAAAGGAAAGACCCAAAAAGAGAAATTTAGTTGCACAGAGAAGAAAGATAGCAAAAATCACCTCTTTCCAAACAAAACGCAAAGAAGAAGAAGAAGAAGAAGAAGAAGAGTGGAATCTATAAGATGAAGGAAGAAGGATTTCGAGGGGTTTCGTCTTCTTCTTCTAATCTCTCTCTCTCTCTCTCTCTCTCTCTCTCTCGTAGTTGTTCGTGTGCGTAGGGACTAGGGGTTGGTGAAGAAGAAGGCAGAGAGAGACTTTTCCTTCCCGGCGGAAATTTACAGTAAAATGGATTTATAGGGTGCGTGCTGGCGCACGATAGCTACTTTGTATTCTCCTTCCTTCTTGTACTACAACGCCTTGTCATCTATCTACTTGTGTGTTATTTTATGGATCGTCGTCGTTTTGAGGTCAAAAGTCTTCTTCACATTTTAGTTTTGAGGTCAAAAAATTAATTGGTCCATCTTCTCGTAAATAATTTTTTCATTTCTTATACGTTTACGAAATAAATAATATCCTTTTATTTTGTTTTTTTTTGGGTATTTTTAGCATGTAAAGGGAAACCAAAATAGACGGCTAGTATTTTAATAGAAAATAGATTTGATGTATAGTAATTAGTATATGATTCTGATGGAATATAATAAAAAAGTTGTAAAAATGTAGAGGTCAAGGTGTAAAGCGAGTAGTATCGTTTGACCTTGAAAGGTGATCGTGTTCTTTGTGATGATGATGATCATTTTATGGTTTTGGTCGTCGGTCTACAAGTCAACAAACAAACAACCCACCTTGAAGCTTTCGCGCTATTTCCAAATATTTTTCCTCTCCCTTTTCTATATATTAAAAGATCAATCTAAGTCACCGTCTATATTTGAAATGCAAAACGAACTTAAATAAAAATGTGCGATTTTTATTGATTTTATAGAATATAAGAGAATTGTAGAACGTAAATGTAAACACTAATTGTGTTTACGATTTGACAACAATTTGTTTGTCTAGAAAAAAACTTGAAATCGTGTAAAATCTTACGTGGAGATGCAAATGCATCGGCTGACTTGACTGTATCCATTATGTAGCTATAGCTGCTTAACTCAAGCGCTAAAGCAATCGCTGATTGCATCTTCCACGGCTCCATCGAACTGATATAGTAAGAAGTTAAAATCCTAACCTCTAACTCGTCCGATTCCATTGATCCCAAATTCTCTCCTCGTTGCGAGGTTCCTTGGCGGTCAGCGAACGGTGCTTATTCTCTACTGGCGGTCAATTTACAAGATCTGGATCTTTCTGATTTCCCAGGTATTTCCAAAAAACAACGAATCTTTTTATTCTCATCAGTTCATATATAGTAGAGAGTTGAAGATTGATTTGTGATCTGCGAGAACCTATGAATCTCACTCTTGTAGGGTGGGTCTAGCGATTTTGTGGGATGTAATCGGTGTTAGACAGGGATTTTTACGTACGGTTTAAGAATCACTTAAGTATTAAATTAAATAAAGTTTACATTTTCAGTTTGACATGTACTAACATTACATAAATTTATATTTTTCTCCAAGAAAAAATATGTTTAGATCTAGATTTATGCTCTTGAAGTATCATGTTATATATGGAGAAGTGTTTTTAGCCAAACTTTATTTGAAAATTAACTTCTAGGAGAAGAAATATTGGCTCAATGCAATCCCAAAATACTTTTTCTTACAATTGAACTGGGGTAAATGAAAGATATTGGGTATAGGGCTCAAATTATGTGGTCTTGTTAAGGCTTTTATAGATAACATGTAACTGAAGAACTCACCAAGTTTCGAAAACAATAGTATTAGTTTTATAGCCAAACTAAGAAAATGCAATGGAATCAAAGAACAATATGGAAAATTGAACTAAATACCTTTTTCTTTGGCATAACCTTCTTCCAAATTGCACAAAAAAAAAAAAATATTTAACTTTTTCCCAATTCCGATGAAGCGACAAAATGTAGAGGGTGAGAAAAATCCTTTTAAATATTTATTGGTTTTGAGACAAATGATTTAATCTTTATTATCTAGGATATGAGATTTAATTATTAATGAAGAAAACCATAGAGAGAGGTGGGAAGGTGGGGGAGATATATGTGCAGTTGGAACTATGCAAAAAGTTATTATTTTTTATTATTATTAATTATTATCTAAAATTTTAAATTAAAATAAGTGACTTGTAATTTATAGTATAAAAGATATATATTTGATATGATGAATAGATTGGGCCTGATGTAATTTTTTTTAGCTCCAATTCACTATTAATCACTAAGATGAATTTTCAATAAACTAAAATATGTTTTAGGCTATGAATCTCTTTTTTTTCTACACATTTCTATGATTAAAATGAATAAATTTTGAATTATAATCTCTAAACCCAACCTCCTCAAAACTATATCACAAATGTAAACATAGAACCTAAACCTATAAAAAAAAATTTGAAAAATTAATTTAACATATTGTAATTATGTAAATAGTGTTAAAAGAGGGCAAAAAAGTATTTTTCAAAATGAAAATGGCCAAAAAAAGTATTTGTAAAAAGAGATATCTATAAAAGTTACTTTTAACAATTTCTCTATATTTAATTGGGTTTTTAGGTTTCCGATTTTGATATTTGGATTTTGGTTTTATAATTTTTGGTCTTTCATTTTTGCATAGATTAAAAAAATAAATAAAAAATTAATAAATAAAACATTACGTTGAAAATAAAGACTTTCCACGAAATCCTCAAAAGTCAAAATTATGGGTATGGAACTTTGATTTTAGAATATTCTAGGTTTTTCAAAAAATTATGTGTTATTCCACGGGAAAATGGCTATTTAATTCCCCAAGTATTTGCAATTAACACTTTTATTCTCCAACTTACACATGAAAACATTAATTTCTCAATTCGTATTTGACTTAACAATTTTAGACCAGAAAATAGTCCACGTTAATTAATTAACAGAATCGTTAAGAAGTGATTGAAACGTAATGAACCCAGAAAAATCCACAAAAAACTTCCCCCCAAGTTGAAATTTTGGGTTTGTAGGCTATTTACAAAAATTGAGACCAAGATAGATTTCCTGACAATTCAACAACAACTCTAAGCCATGAAGAACACAAAGAACAAAAATCTTTTTCCAGAAACGTTATTAATGTAAGACTTATCTCATAATAAGATTTTGGTATATGAAAAAAAATGGAACAAACTGTGAACCGTACATGAAGTCTTAAAAAAACACATAAACAGTCTAAAACAGAAACTGCATGGACTAGAGAGAGAACCCAAATCTTCCTTGTGATGATCCACCTTGTGAAGCTCTTACTTGAGAAGAGCCTCCTTGTGATGATCCAGCTTGAGAATATTCTTCTTGAGAAGCTCCAACATGAGATGAACCTCCCTAGAATCAAGCATATAATTAGACCACCAAACAATTAAAAAAATCATCAATCATTTACAAACTACTTAAATATATAAACAACCTGCTCTTTTTTTGGACGACCTCTTGGCCGTTTTGAAGGAGGAGGTGCAGTTGGATTAGGACACCTAGTCTTATTATGTCCTTCTTTTCTACAGTTTGAACATATTCCAATACGACCATGGCGAGTTAACCTGTACTTATTAGATGAAGACTCATGAGGAGACTTTCTCCTAGCCCGATCATGTGGTTGTCCTCTGTTAAATCTAGCTGGTGGTGGTAGAACAGGCAACCGACCTAACCGTCGCCACAGATTTATGCCTTGGACTGGTTTTATTCCTTTCTCATACAATAAACGCCATCTTGAAGTCAAGTAGTAATCCGAGACATGATCATTAAGATTTAACTTTGTGGTTGTGATGACACACATTGCATGCATACAAGGTATGCCATTCAATTGCCAATAGCCACAACCACAAGTTTTTTTTCCATATCAACACAACAAACATCAACTCCATACTCAATCTCATGCAAGTTTCTTGTGGTCATGTATCTTTTGCAATCCTTAGCTTTTTGCCTATTTAGTTCAATCTCCCTATCTGCTCTTAGTGTGAACCTCTTCTTCCACCTTTTAGTTATAATTGTCCTCTTTGCATTCCTCTCCATACATTTCCTCCTTACTTCTGTTAAAAAATCAAGTAATGGCTTCCTTCTTGATTCCCTCACATTCCTATTGAAAGACTCTGACAGGTTGTTGAGATTATCATTGCAACAAGATCCAAGTTTGAAGAAAGCCCGAGACCATGTTGTTGGTGCAGTGCGTTGTAGTGAGTCATAAGCACCTTGGTTGTACCTCTTTAGTATTTCTAAATTAGTAGCAAAAGATGCGGTTGTATAACTCCTTGCTATTTTCCAAAACATACGCTCAAGCTCAATATCTTTGTTTGTTTTCTTCCAGTTTTCCAAAATGTGTCTAGCACACAATCTATGTTCAACTTTGAGAATCTCATCATGAACTGCATTTAGCAAACCCTGTCACCACATGTAAACCTTATAAAAAAACATTACAAGTTATCATAAATCTTATAAGTAACAACTTAACAGAAATTTTACATGATGTTTATCTGAAATGATGGTAATGTCAGCTCCATCTTCAAGTGTCAAATCCTTTTTTAGAAGTTTCACAAACCACACCCAATTATCTATATCCTCCACCTCTACCACAGCCCAAGCAATTGGAAATATTCTATTATCACCATCTCTACCAACTGCAGCTAACATTTGACCTTTGATATCCCATTTCATAAATGCAGTATCTAATCCAATAATAGGTCTACATGACTGCTTCCAAGATGTTTTCAATGCTTCAAAACATACATAGAGACGGTAAAATCTTTGCAAGCTACCAGGAACTGGACCAGGAACTGTCTCAATCTCCATAGTTGAACCATCATTAGAGGTACATATCTCTTCTTGATAATCCCATATTCTAGCAAAATGGGATTCATGGCTGGCCCTTCTTTTAAGTTTCAACAGCTTCTTAGCTCTCCTACACTGATGCACACTAACTATCATATTATACTCTCTTTTGATTTCATCTACCATCTCCTGAGATTTAATCTTAGGGTTCACTTGCAGCCTTTCCTCATACAGTTGTGAAATAGTTCCACTTTTTAACAACTTTGTGTAACCAGATCTTACACAAACATGCTCATTCTGATAGATATTTATCATAAGCTTGTTTTTCCTCTTCTCAAAAGAACAATACACTTTCCATGGACACTTATCTTCGATGTGTTGTGTGCACTTTGCCCCAAGCCTGTTAGATGATGACTTATACATTCTGATATCGTATTGAGTTTTTAGAGAATACCTGAGGAGTGCATACTTGAATTCATCTGCATTGTTGAATGTCTTATGCAATGCTAAATAATCATCAGGTCGATCTTCATGAGTGAATGGTCTCTCAGCTTCCTCTTCGTCATCATTAGATAATGGATCCGGAATCTTCTCGTCGTCCCAAATGTCATCCCCACTATCATCAGAATCATTACCATTTGTTGCATCTTCACATGCATCAGACCCAAAATGGTCTTCTAAGTTGTTGCAGATTACAACATCGACGAGCTCATCATCTTTTTCCTCTTCATTTCCAGCCAAACATAGATCCACCTCTGTATATCCTCGGCTGTCTTTGACGATAACTGGACAATCATCTTCGTCAACACTTGAATCATGAGATTCTACTTTGTCGTTTTCAACTTCGACCTCTACTCTCTCGTCTACAACGTCGGCTTCAACTCTCTTCCCTACAACTTCGGCTACGAATTGGGCTTGTGGTTCTCTTCGAATTTGAAGCTTACGCCTTTTTGTAGTCATGATTTTCTCTTTGAGATATATGAAATCGATCTCAATCTCACTTATCTCAGTTCTTTTAATCGCTTAAGAACCCTAGGTTTATGAGTTCATTAGGTTTTAGTCGACTTCTTAACGTCTCCGTTAATTAATTAAAGTTGATTGTTTTCTCGTCTAATATTGTTAAATCAAATATAGATTAAAGGATTAATGTGTTCACATATAAGTTGGGGAATAAAAGTGTCAATTACAAATACTTGGGGAATAAAATGGTCATTTTCCCGTTATTCCACTTGTGATTTTGAAATTCTCATCTCAAATCTCATGTTATTGAACTTGAAATTTTTATAAAATCATTCAAAATAATTCATAATCTATATATACATTTTTGAAGTACATTTTGGATTTTACCCTTTTATTTATACTTATTTACAAAGTTAATCTCTAAATCATTTTTCAAAAATAGCGTTACTTCAGATTTTGTTTCCTAAATATTTTACATTCATTCCAACTAAAACAATTCCAGGAAAATCAATATGGAAACACTATCATATATTTAACCACATCTTCTATTTTGTTTTGAAGATATTCTATCTCTTAATCTTTTGCAAACAAAGAAAACAATAATTTGATTCCCATTTTGTTTTCCAAAACCTGGGAGCTTTGATTCTTAATGTAAGAAGAACTTCGATTCAAATTTATTTAAATATTATAATTAATATATATATATATATATAAATTTAATAAAATTTTAAAATATTACGAATATGTAAAATTTAAAAAGTTTAAAATACTATATAATATGATTATATAGTAAATGGATTATAAAAAGGAAATATTAGAATTAATAAAATGTCATTAAATTTGTGCTAACACGGGTTAAATCCTCATTTTATTATTTGTCAACACTATTAATATAAAAATATTTGACATTTAAAATTAAGTTGATTTAACTAAGATTATGTAAAATAATTAAATTATTAAGGAAAATGTGACTTAATCATAACGTATAAATGAATTATTATGTATTTAGATCCTTCATTTTTGTTATAATACTTAGAAATCAAAATAGAATCTCAAACACTAAACAAAACAAACTAAAAATAACAAACAAATGGTCATGAAGTATATTACAAATTACAAAATTAATATAAACATTTAGCCGCACAAACGTCCGAAAAATTTAGTTATTTTCTATTTGCAAAACATCCAATATTTAAATAACAAATACAATATAAATATAAATAATAATAAAAATTATATTCACGCGGTATACCGCAGTTTAAAATCTAGTCTTTTGTTATTTAATTAAAAATTTATAGAATCATATCAAATATACTGTTATTCAAACTTAGCATTTTGTTTTCAAAAAAAATACTTTAAACTGATTTTGAGAGACTATAGATAACTTTTTACTTGAAAAATAGTAATCAAACCTCTAGAGGTGTTATTTTGAAGGATTGAGAAGAAACAACCAAAGATCACATACAACCAAGAGAGGTTCATCGTCCAAATAAAATTTTGAGTCCATTAGTGTATTAGACACTTTTTGAAAAGTAATTAGAAAAGTAGGCAATTTTTGTTAGAAATTTGAAGAATATTTTAAGGTCACCTATATATGTGGACATATAAGCATATGAATAGTATTTCTCACAATAATATTTTAAGGTCACCTATATATGTGGACATATGAGCATATGAATAGTATTTCTCCCAATAATATTTTAAGGTCACCTATATGGCTATATATGTGGACATATGAGCATATGAATAGTGTTGCGTTATGCTTATTTATACTCTGGTCTCACAAAATACTATCGACATTGCTATTTTTTACCATGTTCATGCAGGTGAAATGAAAGAACAGACTGATCATGATGACTCCTCTCTCTGTTGTGCTTTGCAGCTCAAAATGTTGCTTAAATTCAAGCCTAATTATGATGAAAATTCAACACTAGTATGAATATATCTGAATCTAAATTGCGTATACGTCTTGGATACATTCATATGGAGGAAGCGTAATGGGCCCATATTTCCTGAATGTGAATGTTTTATTTATCGTTTGGGGAAGGGGAAGGTACAACCGTGTGTGTAAACAAGGGAAGACTTGTAAAAGGAGTAGGGACATGTACTTTTGTTGACCTTTTTACAAGGGCTGTCCTGACTCAATGAACGCTTCCATCAATCATCTCTATTTGTTGAAGTAGACCTGCAAATATGTTTGGCCAACTCTCTGCTAATTTCATATATAGATAAGCCTTTAATTACTCAGAGTCTCAGACTTCCCTTGCTCGTTGCTACCATTATGCAATGTAGTCTTTAATTAGATGTATAGTAAAATCTCCCCCATCAATATTTACAAATTAGAATATTTCAAAGAAAATGCCAAAAGGAACTCAAATTTGTCATTTTATCAGATTCAGATCATAGCATTAACGAACACCAGAGATTCGATATGTGATTTGTATCTCCAACCCTCCTGGACTAATCTAATCAGTTATCAAATAATTCCCCTTAATTTCTTTGCTTGCTCTGAACTGATCTTGGAACATATGAGCATCCAAGTGGACAATCATGGATTTCTGAAGCTTCTAGGCCGAGATCCACTTTTCTGAAATATCCACCATCTCCAATGATATAAGCTGTGTTGCGACGGGGAGTCTTCTACTTCTTCACCTTCTTGTTGTCTCTATCAAAAACCACAACCAATTTCTTCTCTTCGTGAATAAAAAACTCCCTGCCTTAACTCCAAATTGAAAACGAGTGAGTGGTTCCATATCAACTCTTAAGAACACCTTGTTCCACAACACTACATCAGGTTCAATCTTAACCGTAACCCAAATCTCCATCTGTTTGTTGTCGGCGCAGGTCTGAAACAACACAACAAGTTGCTCGTCTCTAACACTAGAAAGACTCACAGTGTCTTCATAAGAAGGGTGACCTAACGACAGACGAAGACGCGGTCCAAACCTCTCTGTTGTGAAATCAAAACAAATCAAGAAATCAGCCATCTCTTCCATTGATCGGTACATTTTTCGAGCAAACCAATAAGTATTTCTTTTGAGAGACACACCACGTGCATAACACTGTATATACCAGTCGGGAGGGACATCAAAAAAATCCATGAATTAGAGTTTAAGTCGTACACTTCGTACACAAAACGCATAGAGAAAGTATCAGGAAATCTCAAAATTTTGTAGTTGTGGCATGATTTGCTATTCTTGTATCCAATAGCATACCTATACGACTGCAGTGAGCTATAGAGTAGAGAGAAGTACTAATGGGCTCGAGCCACAAGGTTTGACACAAATACGGATTCCAAACAACGAGCTTAGTCAAGTCTTTTGTGATGCATAAGAGTAAACCGTCGCAGTTATAGACTAAAGATACATCGACTCAACTGGAATCGTCTAGGCTAATAAGTTTACCGTGATGGTTTATCGTTGGGTCAACGTTCTTATAAAAATTGATGTCCATCAAATAAACACGAGTATCCATCACCACGACCACCTTAAACTCGCTTGCAGCTGCGGCTTTTGCTTGAGCTTGAGCAAGGTGCTTCTTCGTAAAGAGGCAATCCTTGGATAAAGTGTTCCACGCTTTGCAAACAGACCGCACTGCTCTCAAAGATGTCATTGGAAGCCTAATGAGCACATTCTCTGCCAAATCCCTTGGAAGATCGGACATTATCGTCCTTTTTGCAGGTAACTCCTATTGGAGAGTTATATATGTAAAGGATAAATGTGTAACTAGTAGTGGTGAAAATTCTACGGATCTTATGTATATATATTGTACTAACATCTCAATAATACAGTTCTTTCCTTACATGGTATCAGAGCATTAGGATCCAAAGACCTAGTTTTTTTTTTCTTCTTCTCGCCGCCTCCTTTTTCTTTCTTCGACTTTTCTTCCTCCTTGCTCCCCTTTCCATGGCGTCCTCTTCTGATGTCATTGACTCATCTGCTACCACAAACCTCCACACGGTCAATATGTCGAACGTCACCAAGCTCACTGCCTCCAACTTCTTGATGTGGAACCGTTAAGTGCGTGCTCTGCTTGCCGGCTATGGTCTCGCCGGTTACCTCGACGGATCTGTGGCTGCACCGGCTCCTACTGTTACGACGAATGGTGCTACTACGGTCAATCCTGATTACACGTTCTGGGAGCGCCAGGATCAACTCATTTACTCTTCTCTGTTGGGTGCAATTTCGGTGGAGGTTCAACCGGTCTTGTCTAAAACCACCACCTCTGCTCAGATCTGGAGTCTTCTCTCCTCTACCTATGCTCGTCCAAGTTGGGGCCACATTAAGCAGATCCATGAACAGATCCGCACATGGAAGAAGGGTTCTCATACGGTCGATGAATACGTTCAAGGCTTCATTACTCGTTTTGATCAGCTTGCTCTGCTTGGGAAACCTTATGAACCTGAAGAGCAAATTGATTATATTCTCGCTGGAAGTAGGATTACAAACTGGTGATTGATCAAGTTGATGGACGTGACACACCCCCGTCTTTAACAATGTTGCATGAAAATTTGATCAACTATGAGTTGAAGCTTCTCTCCCAAGGTTCAGTTTCGTCGCTTGTTCCTATCACTGCTAATGCTGCGTCTTACAAGAGTTATGGCAATAACAACAATCCTCGTTCCTCCAACCGCTATGCCCCTCGCGGTCAACACCATCACCCTCGAGGATCTCAAGACCGTGACTACCAAGGTCGTTGCCAACTCTGTGGTGTCTTTGGCCATAATGCGCGAAGGTGTTCTCAGTTCCAGGCGTTTGGCTCTGCTTCTACCTCCTCTGGTGGTATTTATACACCGAGCATGCCATGGCAACCTCGTGCCAATGTTGCTACCATTCCCCCGTATAATCCGGCTAATTGGATCATGGATAGTGGTGCTACGCATCACTTGACCTCTGATTTATCCAATCTTTCGCTTCATCAGCCTTACACCGGGGACGAGGAGGTTGCCTTAGCTGACGGCTTTGGTCTTAAGGTCGCTAATACGGGTTCCGGTTTACTTCCTACACCTTCTCGACATCTTGCTTTAACTGATCTCTTATATTTTCCGGATATTAGCAAGAACTTAATCTCTGTGTATAGATTGTGTAATGCTAATAACGTTGTGGTTGCCTTCTTCCCTGCTCATTTTCAGGTGATGGATCTGAACACGGGGGCCAAGTTACTCCAAGGCAGAACTAAGAATGGGTTGTATGAGTGGCCGGTACATCAAAACTCCATCAACGTTTTTGCGGCATCACTCTCACCAAAAACCAATTTCTCCACTTGGCATCTTAGACCATGTCATCCCTCTCTTTCCGTTTTAAAATCAATTGTCTCCAAATTCTCCTTACCTCTTTCTTCTTCCACACAAAACACTTTGTCTTGCTCAGATTGTTTTATCAATAAAAGTCACAAGATTCCATTTGCTTTAAACACAATTACTCTTCTCAACCTCTTGAATACATATATACTGATGTGTGGTCTTCTCCTATAATATCCTCTGAAATTTTCAAATACTATCTTGTTTTGGTTGATCACTTTACAAGATACACTTGGCTTTATCCCCTCAAACAAAAATCTCAAGTTGAAGATGTTTTTGTTGCCTTTAAGGCTCTAGTGGAGAATCGGTTTCAAACCAAAATTCGCACATTGTATTCGGATAATGGTGGTGAGTTTATTGCCTTACGTTCATTTTTGGCTCAACACGGCATCTCGCATTTCACTACACCACCGCATACACCGGAACATAACGATATCTCCGAGAGGAAGCATCGGCATATAGTTGAAACGGGCCTCACGATGCTTAATCATGCTCGTGTACCGTGTTCTTATTGGCCTTATGCCTTTGCGACGGCGGTCTATTTGATCAATCGGATGAACAACGATGTGCTTCAAGGCGACTCTCCCTACATGCGTCTTTTCAAGACAACACCAAACTATCTCAAGTTACGGGTATTTGGATGTGTCTGCTACCCTTAGTTGCGTCGATATCGCCACAATAAGCTTGAGCCGCATTCCACACCGTGTGTGTTTGTAGGGTATTCACTCACACAGAGTGCGTACTTATGCTTGGACGTCAAGCAACACCGGGTTTACGTATCTCGGCATGTTCAGTTCGAAGAAACACAATATCCCTTTGCTACCACTCCCTCGTTCAGTGTATCACCTCTGCATGTGCCGTCGACCACCGTTGATTCACACAGTTGGAATTCGGCCACTCCGTTGCCACTTGCATCGCCTTCACCATCCCCTTCTTCTGCGCCTCCGTGTTCAGATCATCACTCTCCAGCACCAATGGCATCACCGGCAATAGTAACGTCATCTGGTTCTCCGGTGTCGTCTCGTACACCGGACATACCCTCGTCGTTGTCCCCGTCATCGTCGTCCGCCTCGCCTGATGTCGATCATGAGACTCGCACCAAATGGGCTCCTGATCCTTCATCCATTTCGGCCCAACAAGGTCCAACACAACCTCTGAGCCCAGTATCACCAAGCCCAATTTCACCAAGTTCATCAAGCGATCCATCTCCACCTTCATCGTCTTCTCGATCCGATACGACATCCCCATCCACTTCGTCTCCGACGCCTGATATTGACTCTCCGGCTAGTGTGTCGTCTCCACCACCACAAAATCTACACCCAATGCAAACACGGTCAAAGAATTACATTAGCAAGCCGAAGACGAAGTTTAGTCTTGCCGCTTCCCTTTCACCGGTCATTCCGACAACGGTTGCTCAAGCACTCAAGGATCCCAACTGGAGAAATGCGATGGCTGAAGAGATTAATGCACAAATTAGGGAACATTCGTGGAATCTCGAGGAACCGACGACTGCTCAGAATGTCATAAGCTGTAAGTGGATCTTTACCTTGAAATATAAACATGATGGATCGATCGACAAATACAAAGCCAGGCTAGTTGCTCGTGGATTCAATCAGCAATATGACATTGATTATTCTGATACATTCAGTCCAGTTATCAAATCCAGGACTATACGTCTGGTTCTCGAGGTTGCTGTGAAACGTGATTGGGCGATTCAACAAGTAGACATCAACAATGCTTTTCTTCAGGGAACTGTTCAAGAGGAGGTTTATGTATCACAACCTCCAGGCTTTGTGGATCGTGACAGACCTCATCATGTGTGTAGGTTGCAGAAAGCGTTGTATGGTTTAAAACAGGCTCCTAGAGCGTGGTATCAAGAACTGCGGTAATTTCTTTTACAATCGGGGTTCAAGACGTCTTTGGCGGATAATTCACTGTTTATCTACAAACATGGTCGAGATTATGTCTATGTTCTTGTTTATGTGGATGACATTATCATCACTGGTCCAACGTATTTGGTGAAGGCGTTTCATGCTTCCTTGGCTCATCGGTTCTCACTTAAAGACCTTGGTCCTTTGAGTTATTTCTTAGGCATTGAGGCGACTAGAACATCAAAGGGGCTTCATTTGATGCAGCGCAAGTACATCACTGATCTCTTAGCAAAGACGAATATGCTTGACTCTAAACCTGTTCCCACGCCTATGTCGTCCTCCTCCACACTTACGGTTTTGTCTGGGACACCACTTGCGGATGCCAAGGACTATCGAATGGTGGTTGGCAGCCTTCAATACTTGGCGTTCACGAGACCTGATATTGCTTTCTCGGTAAATCGTTTATCCCAATTTCTGCATAAACCGACTAATGCACATTGGCAGGCGGTTAAGCGTGTATTGCGTTATCTTAATGGTACTCGCTCTCTTGGTATTTTCCTACGCCGAGATGCTCCGCTCACGGTCCATGCGTTTTTTGATGCTGATTGGGGTCGTGATCGTGCCAACTACGTCTCCACCAATGCTTACATTATCTACTTTGGTGGTAGTCCCATCTCCTGGTCCTCCAAGAAACAGCGCAGTGTGTCTCGTTCCTCCACAGAAGCCGAGTATCGCTCTGTTGCGAATACAACCTCTGAACTGCGGTGGGTTTGCTCGTTGCTTCAAGAAATGGGTATTATGTTACCATTAGCTCCTGTTATCTACTGTGATAACATTGGTGCTACTTACCTGTGTGCAAACCCGGTATTCCATACCAAGATGAAACACATTGCTATTGATTATCACTTTGTCCGAGAGCACGTTCAATCGGGTGTCTTGCGTGTTGCTCACATATCTGGAGATGATCAGCACGCGGATGCATTGACTAAACCTCTACCGGGTCCTCGCTTTCATACCCTTAATGTCAAGATTAGAGTGCAGAAACTCCCTCCATCTTAAGGGGGCGTATAGGAGAGTTATATATGTAAAGGATAAATGTGTAACTAGTAGTGGTGAAAACTCTACGGATCTTATGTATATATATTGTACAAACATCTCAATAATACAGAAGTCTTTCCTTACAACTCCTTCTTCGTTGATGTTTTTTTGCTTGAGCAAGGTCGATGTAATGGTGATTAGGATTTTTCTATAGTCGATTAATTAAGTTACGTGTATTTTGTCCCACGTATACTTTGTCTACTGCCTCATAAGTCATATGGGAATCGACTTTTAAATTTTCTAGTCTTGGGGTATTCCGTTAATTTGTAAGGTCTTTGGCCCATTTTAAGCCCAATCACTCAATCTAGCATACTCCAGACCGGACAAGATCTTCGCAGATCGGCGAAACTGTGCAGTTTTATTTTTTGCCTTTTCAGATCGGACAAGATCAGATTTAGACCATTCCACCATGAGTCTTATTTTGACAAGCTAGCCGACACTGCTGAAAAGCTAAAAAAGAAGAATTCTATGTTGTCTTTTTACCGGTGGCCACTGGCCAGTGTGGACCCTTCAATAAAAGAGTAAAGAGACAGCCTGTAATCTCTATATCACTCCCAAACCGCCCCCTCCGGTTTCCCGGTAATCACGTCACGTTCCCCATTCTCTCACTCACCGACACAACACAACACAACACAACCTCTTCTCTAATTTACACAACTTCTCCATGATCTACCACGATATTACTACTAATCATATATCAATTAACTCATGTAAATTTTAAACTTTACATACTCAACAAAAAATATCGACTATATTTTGTAGCATTAATTAGATTATCAATAACTACAGTAATATTATAATTCGTGATTCGCGTTCTTCATTAAGATGCTTTGTCTAGTTGTACTCGCACGCGGTGGTCCAGTTAAGCAAATCCAACGATTAAAAACAGCTCTCATTTACAGATCTATTATGAACCGTCGGATATCTAGATCTCATTGTCTGAACACAGTTTGATGAAACTAGGAATGAATCTGGACGAAATTACGATCTTACACCACCCCCCCTCGTGAGCTTCGTATATATAAAGCTTCTACGCCCCTCCTTCACCTTCGTACTACTACTACCAGTCTTCTTTAGCTCCAACCTCCATTACTTAATCTCTCTCTCTGTCTCCTCTTTTAAGGTATGTTATCTTTTTCATCGATTCATACGTTCGTTCTCAAGACTCTGCGTTTGAACAAAGTGTCCATTTTTGTGATTATTCGAATTTGAATTTGAACCATGTGTTGTGTTGATTTATAGATCTAGTTATTGAATCTAGTTATCTAGATCCCAATTTGAAAGTTGATTGAAGTTTCTTATGTGTTTTACACTTTTCTGATTGATCTTTGTTCATTTCTATGCTCTGTTAGGTTTGTTTCTTGTTGAATCGGATCGGGAAAAAATGGAATCTTTTTTGTTCACCTCTGAATCCGTCAACGAGGGACATCCCGACAAGCTTTGTGATCAGATCTCTGACGCTATCCTCGATGCTTGCCTTGAACAAGACCCTGAGAGCAAAGTTGCTTGTGAGACCTGTACCAAGACTAACATGGTCATGGTATTTGGAGAAATCACCACCAAGGCTAACGTTGATTACGAGCAGATTGTTCGTAAGACTTGCCGTGAGATTGGTTTCGTATCTGCCGATGTTGGTCTAGATGCTGACAACTGCAAGGTTCTTGTCAACATCGAGCAACAGAGTCCTGATATTGCACAAGGTGTTCATGGTCATCTCACCAAGAAGCCAGAGGAGGTTGGAGCTGGTGACCAAGGTCACATGTTTGGGTACGCTACTGATGAGACACCTGAGCTCATGCCTCTTACTCACGTTCTCGCCACTAAGCTTGGAGCTAAGCTCACTGAAGTTCGCAAGAATGGAACTTGCCCTTGGTTGAGGCCAGACGGTAAGACTCAAGTCACTATTGAGTACTTGAACGAAAACGGAGCTATGGTTCCTGTACGTGTACACACTGTTCTCATCTCAACACAGCACGATGAGACTGTGACTAACGATGAGATCGCAGCTGATCTTAAAGAGCATGTGATCAAGCCTGTGATCCCAGAGAAGTACCTTGATGAGAAGACCATCTTCCATCTCAACCCATCTGGTCGTTTTGTGATCGGAGGTCCTCACGGAGATGCAGGGCTTACCGGCCGTAAGATCATCATCGACACCTACGGTGGATGGGGTGCACACGGAGGTGGTGCTTTCTCCGGAAAGGACCCAACCAAGGTTGACAGGAGTGGTGCTTACATCGTTAGGCAAGCAGCTAAGAGCATTGTTGCCAGTGGGCTAGCAAGGCGGTGCATCGTGCAAGTCTCATACGCCATTGGTGTCCCTGAGCCATTGTCTGTGTTCGTGGACAGTTATGGAACCGGGAAGATACCAGACAAGGAGATTTTGGAGATTGTTAAGGAGAGTTTTGATTTCAGGCCAGGTATGATCTCCATTAACTTGGATTTGAAGAGAGGAGGTAACGGTAGGTTCTTGAAGACTGCCGCTTATGGCCACTTTGGAAGGGACGATGCTGATTTCACCTGGGAGGTAGTGAAGCCACTCAAGTCTAACAAGGTCCAAGCTTGAAACCTGAACTCAATCTCAGGTTTTTAGCCTCTCTGTTCTGTCCAGATTTGGGTCTCGTTCTCCTGTATTTTAGGCTCTTTGTGGCTTTTTAGTTTCAACTCTGAGATGGGTTTATTCAATTTTTTTTTCACACTTTGGAGAAAAAAAGCTAAGCAATTGGGAAATTTATATAATTATTTATTATTATATGGTACTGTACTACTGTTGTGGTAAGAAAGTTAATTTCATAATTTGTATTTCTTGCTTCTTTTGAGAAGAAAATTATATGATGAAGAGTATTCAATATCAGTATCCTTTGTTTGCATTATCAATGTCAAAAGAATTGGACAACATTTTGTGACAAGTTTTTAAACAGAGGCAAGCAAATACTGCTATTTGTGAAATCAGAGACGGAAGAAACCAAAAGATGATGAGATCATAAGTGCACTTGTGTGATTACATGAGCACACACATCACATCAGGTCCCGTTTGGACACCAGCCATTATTGTCTCTCTTTTTCTCGTCGAACTAATATAGAATTCACAAATTTGACTTTTGAGATCAAACATGAAGAGATTAGAGTGCACTGGTGATTCCAAGAATGCATACATCAGCTTCCACGAGACAGGCATCTTTGAGCAACAGTCCACTGTTTGGCTGCGTGAAATAAACCATTGATACATATTTAACCCATCCGTTCTCCGAGCTTGATCGGCTAAACCATTTAGTAACTGCAAAACGGATACAAAGTACAGATCAAGAAGTGAACGTATTCACATTCATATAACAAGTATCAAGAAATGAGTTTGTGGGTGTTTTTACCTTTCCCAGCAATGTGCCTGCCTTGTAACTGATCAAATATTCGTATCGTAAACTCTGCAAACATCTTTGTACCGTCTGAAATGGTTTCAGGATCTACAAGGATCAGATAAATAGAAAGATGGGTTCCTATTCCTTGCTTTGTTCCCGTTGGATAAAACCTTATCTTCCTGCATTAGAACAATTTTATTAGCTTCAAAACTACGGTTTAGGGACTGGTGACAAATATGTTGTTACCATTTTCTATCGCCAGCGAAGAAAGCATTTGAGTCATAGCTTTCTTTGTCTAACTTGGAGAAATTCTCAATTTTCCAGACGTGCTTAGTGCTATTAGCATCTTTAATCATTGAAAAACATTCTCCTCTCCCACTTCTTCTCTCTTTGGAAACAAACACATCAGCTCCAAACATACATGTGTCTTCGATGAGGTAACCGTTTGACTCATCAGAGAAGGTACCGGTGGGGATGAATTTATCGAATCCCCATTCACGCTTGACAGCATGAAATCGTCTCTCCTTTCCTGCAACACGAAATGCATATTAAGGGTGGGACAAAGATTAGAGAAACATGCAAACTTGAAGAAGTGAAAAAAAAAAAAGTTACAAATCTACCTTGAAGGATCAGATAACTATCTGTGTTTTGATCCAGCAAATACAGACGGAAAACAGCGCAAACCTCCCACCCTGGACTTAATGAACTAGAGTCTGCAAGAGCCAAGTAAACAGAAACATGATCTTTCGTGTTCTTGCTCTTATTTCCATTTGGGTACAGAACAAGTTTCCTGCAAGCAAAACCACATTTTCTGTTAGACATGTTAAAAGTAACGCACAGTAATTGACTAGTGTATGATTGGACAGCCTAAAATAGAAACCAAGATGGTCCCAGATTTTTACATGGAAAACAATCCACTTATGAGTTGAAAAAATGACCAGAGAGACTTTATACTAGTCCACTATGCAGAGAGAAAAAAGGAAGATTGAAAAGTGTCTTTTCAATAAAAGAAAGTTTTTGAAAACATAACTAGTACTACTGACCACACCCTAAAAAGCAATGCAGAATAGGATCCATTAACAAAAAGCACTAAAATATTGAGGCATGTTCCAACAATAAGCAGGGTTTAAGATACCAGCACGTGCGATGATTATTAATGTCAAGCAGAAAAGGGTTTTGTTAATAAATTTAAAAAGAAGAAGAACAAAGTTGTGTAATAACGATGCCATACCATTTGTAACCCCCAGCTTCAAAGCTCTCAGTTTCATATCTCTCTATAGCATGCTTTGTAAGGAGTGAGAAAGACTCTATCTTGACCATGTAATGCGTTGGTGGGGCATCAGATATAGACTTTATAATTTCTGCAAGCATTTCTCACAAAAGTTACCTTTGTGCAAATTTATATGTACATTTTTACCTTTAAGTGAAAGGGGAAATGGATCTCTAATTACACTCTTCACAAAAAGACATCACAACACTATTATCCAAAGGTTGAAGTATCAGATTTAGGAAGAAGTAAAAAATTGGTTTTAGATGATATGCTTACGGAAGACAGTTAATTGGACTCTTAAATGACCCCTCAAACATACTTTCATGAAGTACAGTGTAACAAATGATAAATATAAGTGGACCATTGATGATATCGGATATGAAAAAATATAGAGGAAGGGAGAGATGATACCATCATGATCACCACCGGAACTGGCCATGAGAAGATATGCAGAAACCAAAAAAGAAACTAGTGAATATGCAGGTAAGCATCAATCTGTTAACAGTTAAGCTTCTATTTTTATAGGTGAAAGAAACTAGACCGCATTTTAGGATCAAACCTTTATACTTTGCTTGAAAGGATTAAACTTTTTCCATGCATGAGAAGACTTATTCCCCTGTGAGGTTGCAGAACCAAAAAGCAAGAATATACATTAACTTAGCAAGCATATACTGTACCAACCCCCAGACAAGGGGATTCCAGAAGGGAATACAAAGATGTAAAGAGGTTGGAGACAACAAGCATCACTTGAAAACCATGAAAAAGGATCACTTGTTGAATTTTTTAATTCCTTAATAAAAAATCAAAGATCCTGTGCATTTTAGTATATAACACATACAATGGAGAGAAACTTTACTAAAAGTGTTGAACGAACAATCAAGCCAGATGATTTAAAAGTCACCTCAGTGATTTAGTTCCGATCTACAAAGTAACATGTAGATAAAATTTCTTCAATCAAAAAAACACCACAACACATTGGGATATATGACAAGGTGCTGACATTGTGTAACTAGACTGAGCAAGCTTCCTGATCAAAAATTTCTCTGCTTTTTGCAAACTAAACAAAAACAAAATATGCTTTTGCTACTCTTTACATTTTGATAAAAAGATATAGAAGAAGCAAAAGGAAGAAACACAGAGCATTTTTTGAACTATTCTTTGAAATGTTCGCAAGGCAAAAGTTATACAGAGCCGAAGTCTTTGACACTGCATAAAACCTGAGAATTTATACCTCATCGATAATGTCTCTGAGGGCACGATAAGGAGAAAAGCAAGTCAAGTTTTTGGCGAGAACCTGTTCGTGAGAGCTGAATGATCTGGGTTTTTTTCGTAGGGGTGAAATCATCGAAACTTCAGTGAAGCACGAAGCTTGTACACCATATTCCCATCTTTCTTCGTTTCCATCTTTCTTCGCTGCCATCGCCGTCTTCGCGAGAAACTCTGCGTTTGTTTTCCGGCTATTTCGATTTTGTACGGGTTTAATGTTAATTTTCGGATAAAATCAAACCGGAAAACCGGTCCAATCGTTAAGTTGCTTCTTAAAGCCACGTCACGTGACTTTTAAATTAGGAAGATCGTGGCTTTAATTAGGAAGGTCTTTGACCAATACCGTGGTCGCTCATGCATCTGATTATGACCGTTTCTCTTCCTTGTTTTGATCAGAGAGAGAGAGAGAGAGAGAGAGTGAAACGAAATTGATCGGCCAGTGAGTTACGACGACGAGGACGGAGAAAGACGAAAGAAGGCGATGACTTCTTCAGAGACGCCGACGCAATCTTACAGCGAGAAATGGTATTGGGACGATCGTTACACGAACGAATCTGAACCGTTCGATTGGTACCAGAAGTATCCGTCATTAGCTCCTCTCATTAATCTCTATGTTCCTCACCGTAATCAACGAGTCCTCGTCGTTGGCTGTGGAAACTCAGGTTTACAATACACAAATCTATAGGGTTTCTACAGTTTTTGCATTGGATCCGTTTTGATTTTTTTTTTTTGGGAATAATGCAGCGTTTAGCGAAGGGATGGTGGATGATGGATACGAAGATGTTGTCAGTATCGATATATCCTCTGTTGTGATTGATACTATGGTTAAGAAATACTCTGATCGTCCTCAGCTCAAATGTGCGTTTTCTCTTTCTTTTTTTTGGTTTTGATTTCT
>NC_025703.1:8694304-8695111 GCF_000633955.1 Camelina sativa | reverse complement strand
GAGCTCGGCGGATCTGAGCTCGGCGAGTTCAGGGTTCGGCGGATTGCGAGGTTTCCTATGAGTGAGGCATTAGGTAGTCCCTCGGAGATTGACGCCGAGGTCGGCGGTCGAGTCGTTGGTGAGGTCGGCTCGAGGATTGGAGATTGGCATAGGGATATCGATCTCGACATGGAGAGCTGGCGGGCCGAGGTCGGCGACGATGGAATCCGGGATCCGGTGTTAGGTAGTTCTCGCGTGGTTGGGAGGGACCGGCGAGATGAGATCGAAAATGAAGATCTACGGAGTAATTCGAATGCGTTCGGCACTTCTTTTGGGATCGATATGGTCGGCGGGCCCGAGGTCGGCGTACCCGAGGTCGGCGTACCCGAGGTCGGCGTACCCGAGGTCGGCAGACCTATCGGTGGGTTTGATACTACAACCGCGAGGAATCATGAGGATAAGATTGATTTCGAGGGCGGAACAGTTGAGATGGGAGATCGGCGAGGAGGCATGAACGAGGTCGGTGGTTCCGGGACAGGCGGATTCAGTGGCCCAGAGCTCGGCGGTCATGGGATCGATGGTGAACTTAGCTGTGATGAGTTCGATGGAGCTCGGCGAACTTGTGAGCTCGGCATTGAAGAGTTTGGTGGCAAATCGCTGCTTGGCATAAATGCGGATTCGTCAGGTGGTAGTGAGCTCGGCATGGGGCATGTTCGGCTGAGAATTCGAAGCTCGCAGGTTCATGAGACCGTGGTTGGTGCCGAGCTAAGTAAGCGGCTAGATGGGTCTCGTTCATGCGGAACTGGGGTCGGCATGGAGGATTTCGGA
>NC_025703.1:8692348-8692738 GCF_000633955.1 Camelina sativa | reverse complement strand
TTACTTTTTCTTTGTCAAGCTAGATGAGACTTCGGTTGACAACCTCGATATGTTTTACGCTACTGAGTGGAATATGGTTCCCGGTAGCTTTGCTGTTTCTTATCCTTACTTGTTGATTTTCTTTGATTGGCTTCTAACACTTATCTTGTTTTTGTTGTTGCTTGCAGAGCCTGTCGTTCGCTTGCGTGCTCATCCTCCAGGTTTTTTCGACAATATCAGGAAGATCAGAGCGAGAGGGGCGAGGCTTCTGATGCCCTAGCGATCGTCGCCGCTGATTCTGGACGTCCTACTCCATCGAGGAAAAGAGCTTCTCATGGTGAGGTGGTTGCTCCCGATCCCGAATCGTCCAAGAGATCTAGGAGGGATGGCATACCGCGCGACACCACTGAG
>NC_025703.1:8684182-8690107 GCF_000633955.1 Camelina sativa | reverse complement strand
GATGTAGGAACGGATATCTGCTTGCCAGTCATATGATCGTTCTTTTGGTTCGGAACTGGTCTGCCCTTGATTGACGGACTCGTGCTCGGCAGATACTTGTCCTGTTTCTCGTTCGGCAGAAATTCGTTCGGTGGATCCTTGTTCGGCGGATTCCGATTCTTCAGCTATTTGTTCGTTGGATATCAGCTCGGTGGATTCTTGTTCGGCGGACTCTGATTCTTCAGCTATTTGTTCGTTGGATATCAGCTCGGTGGTTTCTTGTTCGGTCGACTCTGATTCTTCAGCTATTTGTTCGTTGGATATCAGTTCGGTGGATTCTTGTTCGGTCGTGCTTCTAACAGAAGTCATGTTGATGCAATGTTAGCACGGGAGGACCCTCACCTGTTCTTTGTTTCTTTGAGGATGGCATGTTGATGCTCGCATCCTCCATAACCTTTTTCTTTTTATAATCTTGAGCAATGGGATCGATGTTCGTTGGGAGATTGATGCTCGGCTGATCAATACTCTCGACAGGAATGATTCGACGGAGGTCGGGGTCGGATGTTGAAGCGAGGACGGCCAGGGCGTCAGCTGGAGCATTGTCGCTACGAGAGATTTTCGTCAATTCAAACGACTCAAATGAGCCGGACAGTTCCTGGACAACCTTAAGGTAAGCGTCCATTCGGTCATTCCTGCATTCGTAATCGCCGCTGAACTGGTGAGTTACTAGTTGCGAGTCGCAAAAAACTTGTAACTTCTTAACCCCGATTCCACCTGCCAATCTCATTCCTGCGATCAGGGCTTCATACTCGGCCTCGTTGTTTGAGGCAGTGAAGGCGAGCCGGAATGACTGTTCGAGTACTTCTCCTGTCGGCGAAACGAGATGTATTCCGATCCCAGAGCCGTGTCGGGAGGAAGCACCATCGACGTGTAACGACCATTTCTCTGCGCGCGGAGCCCCTGATTCTAGTTCAGGGGAGAGCTCAACCAAAAAATCTGCGAGTACTTGAGATTTCGCACAAGTGCGATTCTTGTATTCGATATCATATTCGCTTAATTCCACTGCCCATTTGGCCAGGCGACCTGATTGACTCGGACTGTGTAGGATGGTCCTCAACGGCTGGTTAGTTAAGACTTCAACAGTGTGAGATTGGAAGTATGGACGTAGCTTCCTAGCCGAGATAACTACGGCGTAGGCGAGCTTCTCCAAGGTTGGATATCGGAGCTCAGCTCCATCGAGACTTTTGCTCACATAGAAAATGGGATGCTGATCTCCCCTGTCCTCTTTAATGAGTACACCGCTGACCGCCGAGCTGGAGACAGCGATGTACAGGTAAAGCGTTTCCCCCTGATCAGGTTTAGCTAGGACTGGAGGAGTAGCGAGATAGTTTTTGAGCTCCTGGAAGGCAGACTCACACTTATCATCCCACTCAAACTTTTTGTTGCTGCGAAGCAGCTGGTAAAACGGTAGACACTTGTCGGTAGATCGTGAGATAAATCGATTGAGGGCGGCGATTCGCCCAGTAAGTCGTTGAACTTCTCGAGTATTTCTTGGAGATGGTAGGTTGGTAAGCGCCGAAATCTGTTTCGGGTTAGCTTCGATACCCCTCTTGGTGACGAGGTATCCTAGGAACTCTCCAGAAGTTACGCCGAACGAGCACTTAGCTGGATTCAGCTTCATGTTATATCGGTTGAGAACTTCAAAGCACTTAGCGAGATGTGAAACGTGGTCGGCAGCGTGAGTTGATTTCACCAGCATATCATCGATGTACACTTCCATTGTTCGGCCGAGCTGGTCGGCAAACATCCGGTTGACAAGGCGTTGGTAGGTCGCACCAGCATTCTTCAGGCCAAACGGCATAACCTTGTAGCAGTAAGTGCCTTGATCGGTGATAAAGGCCGTCTTTTCTTGATCGTTTTTATGCATCATTATCTGGTTGTACCCGGAGTATGCGTCCATGAACGATAGAAGCTCGTTCCCCGCGGTCGCTTCGACCAGTTGGTCGATTCTTGGTAGAGGAAAGCTGTCCTTTGGGCACGACTTGTTAAGATCGGTAAAATCGACGCACACCCGCCACTTGCCGTTCTTTTTCTTCACAACTACTGGGTTACTTAACCAGTCGGGGTACTTGACTTCTCTGATGGACCCAGCCGTGAGTAGTTTTTTGATCTCTTCGTTAACGGCGGCCGTACGCTCTAGTCCGAGTTTTCTTCGCTTTTGCTTGACCGGTTTAAACGTTGGATCCACATTGAGTTCGTGACATGTTATGGTGGGATCGATTCCGGTCATACTGCTCATGCTCCATGCAAAGGTTTCGACGTTTTGGGACAGAAACTTTACGAGCTCGTCCTTGATAGTCTGCGGCAGGTCGGCACCGATCCCCACGCAACGAGTCGTGTCGGAAGGGTTGATGTTTACCTGGATGATTAGCTCGGTGTTGGGACGGACGCGACCATCTGGCTGCTCGGCAGGGTTTGAGATTGCGAAGGTGCGGGCACTGCGCTGTTGTCGTTCGATGATGAAGCAAGTTCTGGCGATCAACGGGTCTCCTCGTAGCGTGAATATTCCTCTTGAGGTTGGAAACTTTACGCACTGATGGTACGTCGACGCCACAGCTTTCATCTTATGCAACCATGGAGTCCCCAGGATGACGTTGTAGACGATTGGTTTATCGATGATGGAAAAATTGATGCAGTGCATCGTTCCGCCTACGTAGATTGGTAGCATGATCGTACCAACTGTCATAACCGTGTCGCCGTCAAAGCCTGTGAGGGGTTGGACGTCATGATCGGCCGTTCGCAGGTCTACCTCCATCTGAATTAGTACGTCTTTGAAAATGACGTTTACCGAGCTGCCAGTATCAATCAAGATTTTGGTGACTATGCTTTCACCAATTGTCATCTCGACTACGAGGGGGTCGTTGTGCGGCCCAGCTAGGCCTGACGCATCGTCTTCTGTGAATGTGATCGGCTCATAGGTTGTAGTCGGCGGTGTACTTTGAGCCATCCAGTCCCGCTTCACTTCTAGTCCCCGCTGATAAGCTTTGATGGAACGCACCGAGTCTCGGCAAGTCGTTAGGCCGCCCATAATCATATTAATTCTTCGGCGCGGAGCTGGAGCATTTGGGTCGTCGACCGGCTCGGGGTTCCTTTTAAGGGTTGGTGCTGGGGGCGGGGGCAGGGGTAGGGCCCTTGTGATGTGCTGTGGCGCGGGAGCTGTGCTGTACTGCCTACTGGGGTTTTCGTCCTCAGGGTTAAAAAATTGACTATCTCTGTGGGCCGTTGTTAGTCGTCGCTCGTGTTCGACGTCAATGTGGCCTCCCTTGAATTTATCCAGCAGTATTTGCTGGAGGGTGCGGCATTCTTCAGTGGTATGCCCTGCTCGTTTATGGTAGTTGCAGTACTTCTTTCCACCCTTACCCGATGGGTCCCGGACCCATTTGTTATTCCAGGGTTTCGATGATGACGCCTGGGGGTCCTGATCGCTAACAGCGAACGCTTGAGCTTTCTTTGCTTTTTCCAGCTTATCAGCGTATTCCTTGTCGAAGTGCTGACGAGGCTCATGATGCTCGTCCTGTGCCTTTTCCTTTCCTTTGGCCGACTTTGAGGTTGGCGGTTCTGGCAATGGTCGGTTCGCTCTCGATGCGCTTTCTTCGTCCAGCTCGATGTACCTGTTGGCGCGGTGTAACGCGTCGTCCAGGGATAGGGGCTCGTGGATGATGATGTCTTCCCGAAATCGGGAACCGTGAGTAAGAGCATTACGGAGAGCTGAGATTGCTGTGTCGTCGGCGATCGAGAGTTTCGAGACTATTCTTTTGAATCTCTCCATGAATTCCCGGAGTGACTCGTTGCTTTGTTGAAACATGTTCCAGAGGTCGGCATTCGAGGCACCTCGAATCATGAACGTGGAATGGTGTTGTAGGAAAGCGGTTGTTAGCTCGTGATAGCTTCCGATCGAGTTCGGCGGGAGTCGGGAGAACCATCCTAGGGCCTCGTGGGCCAAGTTTTCAACAAATAGCTGGCAGCAGCCAGCTTCGTACTCCTCCTCGCTGAAATGAGCTCGGCCAATCGCAACACTCATTGAAGTTAAGAACGGTTTTGGATCATCCAATCCATTATACGGGGCGAACTTGAATTTGTTCACGTAATGAATGCGAACGCGGGAGATCCGTGCTGTAAATGGCGAGCGCTGGACTTCCTCCAGTACTCGATCGAGATTGGGAGCGGAGCTCGTCGCCCGATGTACTCTCGAGGAGAGCTCGTGGAGCATCGTCTCGAGGCGCCGTATTGTTTCATCCTTGAGGTCTCCCTCAGACTGTCGGGCCGGTAATGTCGGAGTCCGTGGGCTTCGGCTCCGCTGGCCTTGACGGTCCTGGTGTTCGTCAGCTGGTTCCCGCCTGCTACGTCGATCGATGGATCCTACGACTATAGACGCTGGGCGGCGTCTGTGGCCTTCGTAGCGTTCTTCGACGGACAGCGGCGCAGGGGGCGGTGGATTCGCGTGCTGCTCGCCATGGTCGTTCTCGCTCCGGCGCTCGCTCCGTCGTTGCTGGAGCCTGCTTATTTGATTTTGCGATGCTTCTTGTGCCGCCACGATTGCTTCGAGCCGTTCATTTGTTCGCGCTTCCTGACCGTCGAGTCGATCGAGTATGACTTGCATCAGGTCGTCGAGCCCGCTCCTCTGGATGGGCAAAGCATTGGGGAGAGTGGCGCTGGGGTGAGCGGCGGCGTTGGTGAGAGTGGCGCTGGGGAGAGCGGCAGCGCACGTGAGGGCGGCGCTGAGGAGAGCGGTGGCGTCAGTTACCAGCTGGTCGGTGACAGGTCCGGGTCCGGCTGCAGCAGTTGTAAGAGGCTCGAAGGGCGCGTCGGGCGCTGGCGGAGGTGTCGCGCTCGGCAAGGGGCCTTCGGCTGAGATGGTTGAAGAAGGTAGAGGTGGTACGGTTCGTGCTCTCGTTCGCCCCCATCGCTGCTCCGTTAGTTGCTCCGTCGGTTGCTCCGTTGCTTCGTTGAGATCGTCGCTAGGGTTCGTCATGAATCTTGAAATTTCGAGGAAGTGAGGACCGTCGGTATTGATTCGTCAAAAAGAAGTGTTCTACTCTTGCCCCACGGTGGGCGCCAATTGTTTGTACTGGGGATTGCACAACACTAAATAAATATCGATTTTAGGGGGAAAGAGTGAAGTTTGTTCTTTATTAACGATAGGAATGCGAGGTCGTCACTAAAACGAGTCAAGATCGTGCTCGTCAGTTCACAGGAGAACTAACGAGTGAGTCACGACGAGCTCGGAAGCTAACAGAAAATTATACAGAGAATAACAAGAGTTTTTAGACGCAAAGTATTGCTCTCGGGGTATTGCATGCGAGTCCCCCTCCTTTCTCCAGTGAGTACTGTTTCTTTATATAGTGGACTGTAGACCGAGGGTTTTCTAGGGTTCCCATCGTGAATTCCCGAGATTGCCCTTTACGGATTATTAATGACTTGCATCCATTTTGGTCGGACCGAAATCACAGAATTCGTCTTGTTGGGCCGAGTGGCATATTGGGGCGCAGCCCATGTCCAACAGATACGAAGATGTTGTCAGTATCGATATTTCCTCTGTTGTGATTGATACTATGGTTAAGAAATACTCTGATCGTCCTCAGCTCAAATGTACGTTTTCTCTTTTTTTTTTTTTGGTTTTGATTTCTTCTGCTTAGTGCTTGCATTTTTGTGGGGGGAGAGATCATAGGAATTGTTCAAATTGGCTTATAGTTTTGATGTATTTGCGTCTGCCTTGATTGCTTGATTACAAGATTGATCATGTGACAATAGATTTGAAGATGGATGTGCGTGATATGAAGGCATTTGAAGATGCTTCTTTTGATGCTGTTATTGATAAGGGTATGTATGCTTCATACATGTTTAAATCCCATTACTAGCTGCAATGCATTTTTTTTTTTTTTTTTT
>NC_025703.1:8674910-8683323 GCF_000633955.1 Camelina sativa | reverse complement strand
TTTTTTTTTTTTTTTTTTTTTTGTAGTGTGGGAGCAATTCGAGGCAATACTCAACACAAATGCTTGAGGAAGTTTGGAGGTACTTTTATACCAACGATACACGGCACGAAATGTTGAATGGTTTCTGTTTTATTTATTCATTCTGGCTTCTTCTTTTTATTATTATTTCTTTCTTCATCCTTTGCACCTATAATGAAAGCAGTTGATGAAAATCTATAGGGTCCTCAAGGATAAAGGAGTCTGTATCTTGGTATAAAACCCTCATCTCCGGTTTTAATTAGTATTATGTTTGTTTCTATGCACATTGTTGTTTAATTGGTTCTCTGCAGATTACATATGGAGCTCCTAATTACCGTCTTCGATTGCTTGCCGAATCATGCTCTTGGGCAACCAAACTTCATGTGATAGGTCAGCTGACCAATTTGTATCTTGTAACATGCCCTCTTGTACCTATTTGTGGACAAGAGTCCCTAGTCCTCCGCTAATTAAACTAAGACTAGTTGTCTTTTTCTTTTTCTTTGTCTTGCAGACAAAAGTTTATCCGATCAACCGTCAGAAACCCCAAAATGGGAACTGGCAACACCTCTTCCTCTAGATGCTGAGGGAAGTTCAGTGGAATCTGCGATTGGCAAAAGCCCTGATGTTCATTACATCTATGTCTGTATTAAGGTGTGCGGTTGGTTTGATGCTCACCCCTGAAATGTTTTCTACAGCGTTTTCTGGATAACCATTTGCATATTCTGGCTTTATTTCATATGATTGACCCACACTCTCTTCCGGATCTTTAAACTCGATCTGAGATTCACATGTCTTTTTTCTTATGAAAATTGTCTCAGGATGAGTCGTTGAAGATGGAGGCAGACGCACCATGAAGTCGTGGGAACGTTTTCTTTTTTTTAAAAAAAAATATCTTGAGTTCAGGATTACTCCGTAACTAGAGGACCAAAACTTAAAATTTTATTGCCAATGGTAAATGTTGGTTTTCTTTACACCAAATCACTGAGATTGCATTCTCTTCCTCTATAGAAATGTCAACATACAACAAATACAACAAAAGCATTGAAATTAATTACATTTTTACTAAAGTTATATCTATCATCATTCTAAAATTCCAACTCCAACCCTTTTAATGTCAGAAAACAAAGATGAAAAAAAACCCTCTAACCCTGAATGAGACAAAAGACACTCCCACTAATGCTAACTTGCACTTGCCTTTCTCCCTCTTTTTATAAAAAAAAAATCCATGTTCATGAAAAACAAAAAAGTATCAGGGTTTAAGGTGATACGACGACAAACAAAAGATCAAGGAAGAGAGAAATGGAAAATCAGGCAAACCAACTCACGGCCGCCAAGGTGATACCGATATAAATCTGGCAAACCAATTCTATATAAATGCATGTCAACATACAAATGCAACAACAGACCAATAGCATGAAATTAGTGACAATATAATAATATCTTCATTATAATGTTTACTAAGTTAAATATCATCACTGTGAAATGGAATTTTAAAATTAAAACATAAGACATCAGTAAAGATATTCACTGATTGCCAATACATTGAAATTGTTTACATTTTATGATAACAAATTAAATTTAGATAGATGTCACCAAGTTCTTTTTTTGAAGTACTGTTGATTTTTTTTTTTGAATTTAATGTTAAATTATATTCAAAAGAAAAAATTACAGTGTTACAACTAGTGCATCGTTTATTTTGAACTTAAAAACTTAGCTAGTAACCTGAGAACAAACTTAGCGTAAAATCAAACAAGAGATTGTAACCAAAGTTGGAAACCCTCATCATAGCGACGATCTCCCAAGCGACCAATAGCTAAAAGCTGGTCGCGTATTTGTCTCTCCACCCAGCCGATCAAAATATCAACTGACTTCGGTGCATCTCCATGTCTTCTCTCATTTCGCTCTCGCCATACCGTATACACCACCACTTGAAAAACATATCGAAGAAGAAAACCCTCAACCCGAGGCAGTTGAGACTGCGAGATGTGAGCTAGTAACGAAACTCAATTCGTTGTGTAGCTAGCCTTGAACAAACCTTTAGCCAGTGCAGACCAAATAGCCAAGACAAAAGCACAGGAGAAAAAAAGATGGTCCCGAGTTTCCAGAGCAGAATTGCAGAATCCACAAGTCCCCACAGCCCCATTATTCCATAACACCATTCGAGCTCCAGTTGAAAGTCGATCCTGAACCGCCAACCACACACAAAAGGAATATTTGGGAATACAATGAGTAAACCAAACTCCCTTATGCCAAGAAACCAAACTACCTGCGGTTCGTATATGATTCCAAGTATCCTTTGTTGAGAACTTTGGTCGAAAAACATCATTCTTCCCTCGCCAGAGTGTTCTATCCGCAACCTCCACTTTTGCATCCCTCTTAGCAGACAGAGCTTGTTCCATTTCAATAAGCTGGTTCCCACGATGACTACGCCTTCTCCGAAGGGTCCACGCTTCCGCTAAAGAACATTGTTTACTAATCCCCATATCAATAACCCCCCGTTCACCAACCAACTCCATGAGACAACCCATATCCGACCATCTATCGAACCAGAACGAAGTATTTTCCCCATTACCCACCTCTACCTTGTAGAAATCATCAGTAACACCCATGAATCTGAGGAGCTTTTTTCAAACCCAAGAACCTACACTTGTAGTATCATGCACCGACCAGAAAGACCCCTGTTTCAACAGGTTCGAATGAACCCACTGAACCCACAAAGAGCTACCCTGCGAAACAACCCGCCAAATAAACTTCAAACAACTAACCACATTTGCTTCACTAAGAGATCTCAAACCTAGACCCCCTCTATTTTGGGTTTACGGACCACCTCCCACGAGACTTTTGCTTTTTTAGGATTCATATCTGGCCCCGACCAAAGGAAAGCCGCACACATCGAATCAATAGCATCCAAACAATGTTTAGGAAGGAAAAAAGCACCAAGCCAAAAGTTGCACACACTCCAGATAATAGAGGAAATCAAATTGAAACGTCCTGCATAAGATAAATGGCGTGGTGTCCATGAACCAATACGCTTGCGAATTTGCTCCAACAAAGGAAAACAATCTGCATAAGTAAGTTGCTTAGTAACCAACGGCAACCCTAAGTATCTAACCGGCAAGCGTCCCACTGCAAAAGGAAATCTCTCCACCAAAGGATCCACATTTCCAGCCAAATAAATTGTGGACTTCTCCATACTAATCTTTAGTTCTGACATCTTAGCAAACTCCTCAAAAACATCGACAATCCCTCTTATTGAACGTCTCTTTCCATCGGTAAGCACCATAAGATCATCCGCAAAGCTCAAATGTGTGAGCCCCAGAAGCTGGCATCGCGGATGATAGCCAAATAAACGATCCCCGCAGCCCTGTCTAACATCTTTGATAGGACATCCATGCAAATGACAAATAAATACGGCGAAAGAGAACAACCTTGGCGAAGCCCTCTTGAACTACGAAAAAATCCAGCCAGTTCACCATTCACTTGTACCGAAAAAAAAGCTGTAGGAATGCATAGCATTAACCAATGAATAAATAATGGCGGGAATTGCATCGTAGTGAGAGCTTTAGAAAGAAAATACCACTGAACCAAATCAAACGCTTTTGAGATATCAATCTTGATTGCACACATACTGGAGATGGAATCCTTATGGTAATCCTTAACCAATTCAGTGGCTAATTACACTTTTTCAATCAACAACCGATCCTGAACAAAAGCCGACTGGTTACTCGATATAAACTTTGGGAGGACCCACTTCAGTCTATTGGCTAAAACTTTGGAAATCACCTTATACAGCACGTTACAACAGGATATAGGTCTATAATCCTTCATTTGCCTTGCTACCAAGGTTTTGGGGATGAGCGCAAGAATGGTTGTGTTTATACCTTTAGGGAGAAAACCTTTTGCAAAAAAAGACTAAACTGCCAAAATAAACTCCCTTCCTACTAACTGCCATGTAGCCTTGTAGAACTCTGCCGTGTATCAATCTGGACCAGGAGACTTATCACTCGACATGGAAAACAAAGCCTTCTTAATTTCCTCACCTGACACTTCCTTCACAAGAGCTTGGCAGTCTACCATTGAACAACGGTACGACAACAAACTCTCCAGAAAAGGTTTTTACCAAGATATAATTCTATCATATTTGCTAGCATCAAATAGGAGACTGGGTGTGGCTTAAAATCCAGCCTTATCGGCAGTTAACAGTAACAAAGAAGGCCTTCACAAAGCTGTCTCCTAAATTCTATGGACCATTTGAGATATTGAATAGAGTGGGAGCAGTTTCATATCGACTACGTCTCCTAGATGGCTGCAAGATACATAATGTGTTTCATGTCTCTCTGCTTAAAGGCCATAAGGGAACTCGATGTTCAGAAGAGCCAACACTACCATCAGTTCTACAAGGTCGTTTGGTGCCAGAGAAACCACTCACAATATTGAAAGCAAGAATGCGAGGGGGGAAGAGACAAGTATTTGTCAAATGGACCGAGAATGCAGAGGAAGAATCTACCTGGGAAGATGCAGAAAAGCTTTTAGAAGCATATCCGGAGTTGGAGCTTGAGGAAAAGCTCTTAGACGAGGAAGGGAGTAATGATAGGAGATATGGCATTACGTATCATAGGAGGAAGTAGGCCTGGGAATTTGGGTGTTCGGGTTGGGGTCAGGTTCGGGTAATTCGGTTTCAGGCTTTTCGGGTTTACTGATATAAGATCCGAACAAGTGTTCATATAATTTCAGGTTGGGTTCAGGTTCGGTTCTTTTCGGGTTCGGGTAATTTGGGTATTGACTTTAAGATACCTGAAATATATCCGAAGTATATTCAGTTATGGGTAGTACCTACTCGAACCTATCCAAAGTACCCACAAAAACCTGAAATGTACCCACAAAACCTGAAAAACCTAAAATATAAATGTACAAACAGTTGTATAATCTAACAAATTCAATAAGAAACAATGAACTAAATCTTAAACAAATGAAACTGAGCATACCATGTCTCGCAAAACAATTAAAACACATACCATGTCTCGCAAAATAAGCATCCCAACAAAGAAAAGCATATCTTAAAATCTTAAACAAATGAAACTGATAATGATAAACTGATAATACTTGTCTAGTGAAAGAAAAAAGAAAGAAACAAAGAAAGAAGAATCATCCCAGCATGTCAGCCTTTGACACATTATCCATAGATCATGACCTGATACATCAAACCAAACATTTTTAAAACTAAAACTCACTTGAAAGAACAAAATTATGTAAGAGGTGAACTTACCGCCGAGTATAATGTCTCGTCATGAGTCTTTGGGTCATAGTTGTTTTCATTTTGAAACACTGAAAACAAACAACAAATGTTACTTAACCGTTACAACTGAAAAATAAATAAAAACAGAGGTGTTACAAACTTAAACGTAAATGTAAAACTTACCTTTCTGAAGACTCTCAAATAGTTCAATATCAGCAAGGATCTGTGAGTTTGCAAGGAAATCTTTTTCATTAATCTTCATATCTTGTTTCATCCATTGCTCAATGCACATCAACACCTCCACCATGTAATGAGTTAAACAGCTCCTATGAGGCTCAATGATTCGACCACTAGTGTTGAAAGCACTTTCAGACGCGACAGAGGACACTTGCATTGCAAGAATATCCTTTGCAATTTCAGATAAAACAGGGAACTTCTGACTGTTGAGTCTTCACCAAGACAAAACATCCCATTCTATTCCAGGAAGGGTTTTAGGAATCTCTACAGCATCCTTGAGATAAATATCTAACTCATCCTTTGTTTCATCAAGTCCTTTTTCCTTGACCATTTCAGTGGAAGCACTGTCCATCCTTTCAAACTTAGAGATTTCTTCTGCAAAGTCACTTGAGAGTGATTCAAATATAAACCAATCTTGTGTAGCACCAGAAGAAGATGGAATCGATTGAGATGATTGTGTGCTTGATCCTTTGTGGTTGACACTATACTCCTTGAACATATCCTTCATACATACCCTTAGCTTCTTGACTATCTTTTCCATAGAGTTTGTCAAAGCATATCTTAGCAAACTGCATTTTTTGTCTAGGGTCGAACACACTAGCAACAATCAACATCTTGTTAATATTCTTGACCCCTTCCCAATACTTAGTAAACTTCTCTCTCATTTCATTCGTCATTTTGCTTAGTTCACTATCATAACTATTGCTCAAAGTCGTGAGATTCTTCTCTATAGTGACAATTTCACCATAACACTTGTACGAACAAGTCTTAGTCGAAGCTGAGACAACCAAAGTAGCAGTGTAGAACAAGACAAAAAACTTCACTAACCTCTCTATTGCCCTCCAATCCGTGTAAGAAGGTGGTCTTTTCTGTTTCACTCCATTTTCAAGTTCCATGAAGTAGTCATTATATAACTTGTCTTCATCCTCCATCTTTTGGAAAGCCAACCTAAACTTCATGGCTCTTGTCAACATCAAATATGTAGAATTCCACCTTGTCCTCATATCCATTGGCAAACTCCCCCTAGTCATCTTCCCTGAAACAACCTTTTGCTTAAAGGAGTCACATCTAGGACCTGAAGACCGAACATACTGCACTCCATTGCGAACAGCTGCCACATTATCACCCACTTCAGACAAACCATCCCTAACAATCAAATTGATGATATGAGCACAACACCTCATGTGCAAGTAAGTCCCATCTAACACTAAAGAATCATGCCTAAATAAATTAAATTCTTCAACAAACTTCTTTAATCCAGTACTGTTGGCAGTTGCATTGTCGACTGTGATGGTGAATAACTTCTCTATGCCCCAATCAGCCAGGCATTCAAGTAAAACCTTTGATATTGTGTTGCTCTTGTGATCCGTGATATACTTAAATCCAAGAATCAACTTCCTTAAGCGCCATTCTGCATCCACAAAATGCACAGTGATCACCATCTAATTATCTCGTGTAACATTAGCAGTCCATATGTCAGTAGTAAGAGACACTCTATGCTGCTGAGAAGATAACCAAGCCTTCAAAGATGCACTACAACAAATATGGGTATTGATAGTATATTATAATAGCACAATTTCTATAACTGCTATTAAAAGTGAAATGAGAGTTTGTCAAATAGACTTATAGCATTGCATTAATGCTATGCCTAAAAATCAATAAGCGGGAACTAAAAACACCTGATTCCGCCAACACTTAGAAAAAAAATTACATTTTGGCGGTCTGGAAAATAAAACCTTTACATTTCATAGCACAAAAAAAGACAAAATAAAGAAGGCAACAAACAAAAAAAGACAAAACCTTCGAGTTCTCCATCGACTCGTTTGCTCATCATCTCTGCGGACTCCTTTGCTTGCCGTCTCCGGAGATTCCATTGCTCGTCATCTTCGTCGAGTTCACCTTCTCCAACGCTCGCCATCTCCGTCGATATTATCTCCTCCATCTCTCGCCATCTCCGTCGATTTCATCCTCTAGATCTCTCGCCATCTCAGTCGATTTCATCCTTTAGATCTCTCTCCATCTCGATTCGATCTGTCTCACTCTCTTAATTCGCATCAGCTCTCCTCAGATCTGATTTTCAGGTGAGTTGAAAGTGAGTTTATAATCGCTATACACAGCAGTGTGTTTCGTTGGTTGTTGTAATTACAGCTGTGTGTCTTCTTAATAGGTGTGGGTTCTCAGATATCGGGGGAAGAATACAATCACTATAGAGGTTAGACACATCTATCGATTTCTTGGCCTTTTTTATCGATTTATTGTTAATAGGTGTGTCTCTGTGAATGATTGTCGAAAATATGTTTAACTTGTGGTCATTGTTGCTTGTATCCTATACCGTTTGAACTGTGTCAAGGGAAACTAGGATTTTTAAGAAAAATGTTGGACAAGGCATGGGTGCATTTATGCAGGTAAGTATAATTGTTAAAAGTGTTTTGTTTATGCATTTGGACTAGTGTTGTGATACTTATATCTTTTTCTTATACTTTTCTCTTACATGAACTCAAGGGTTGATTCTGCATATGAGAGTGGTGCTCGTTGTTTTGTTGAAGCTGTTAGTGCCAAATTAGCAGTTAATGGAAAGATAATTTGTCCGTGCACCGGATGCCGCAATTTAGAGCGCCATACATGCAACGAGGTTGTGTCTCATTTAGTTATAAATGGAATGGATGAGGCTTACAAGAGACGTACTGATTGGTTTCACCATGGAGATTCTGTTGGTTTAGTAGAAGGTCATGATAGAGTGTGGAATGCTGAGATTTTGGGTTTATACGAAGCTGCTAAATGGTCTGATGAAGATTTAGCTTGTAAGGGTTCAGATTTATGTGAGGTTGCTGAGGGAGAGGATAGGCAAGAAGATGAGTTTTTAGCAAAACTTGCAGAAGCTGAAATGCCATTGTATCCCACATGTGTGAATCATAGCAAGCT
>NC_025703.1:8673506-8674599 GCF_000633955.1 Camelina sativa | reverse complement strand
AAATTAGCAGTTAATGGAAAGATAATTTGTCCGTGCACCGGATGCCGCAATTTAGAGCGCCATACATGCAACGAGGTTGTGTCTCATTTAGTTATAAATGGAATGGATGAGGCTTACAAGAGACGTACTGATTGGTTTCACCATGGAGATTATGTTGGTTTAGTAGAAGGTCAAGATAGAGTGTGGAATGCTGAGATTTTGGGTTTATACGAAGCTGCTAAATGGTCTGATGAAGATTTAACTTGTAAGGGTTCAGATTTATGTGAGGTTGCTGAGGGAGAGGATAGGCAAGAAGATGAGGTTTTAGCAAAACTTGCAGAAGCTGAAATGCCATTGTATCCAACATGTGTGAATCATAGCAAGCTATCAGCTACGTTACACTGTTTCGGATTAAAACTCAGAATGGCTGGTCAGACAAGAGCTTCGATGATTTATCGGAAACTTTACCAAAAATGTTACCTGAAGACAATGTAATGCACAAATCAACCTATGACGTGAAGAAGTTTCTGAAATCTTTTGATATGGGATATCAAAAGATTCATGCTTGTGTGAACGACTGCTGCCTATTCAGAAAGAAGCTGAAGAAGGTTGATACTTGTCCAAAATGCAAGTCTTCGAGATGGAAGACCAACATGCACACTAGGGAAGTCAAGAAGGGTGTTCCACAGAAGGTTTTGAGGTACTTTCCAATAATCCCTCGTCTGAAAAGGATGTTCAGATCGGAGAAAGTGGTTGCGGATTTGAGATGGCATTTCAATAACAATAGCACTGACGGGAAATTACGCCATCCAGTAGACTCAGTGACATGGAAGTCAATGAATGACAAGTATCCTTCTTTCGCAGCTGAGCAGAGGAACTTGCGACTTGGGCTCTCTACTGATGGGTTTAAACCCTTCAACATGAAGAACAGCCGATACAGTAGTTGGCCTGTCTTGCTCGTTAATTATAACATGGCTCCTGACTTATGTATGAAGGAGGAAAACATCATGCTTAGTTTGTTGATTCCTGGACCGCACCAACCTGGTAATAGTATAGATGTTTACTTAGAACCTCTGATAGAAGATTTAAATCGTTTGTGGTCTAAAGGCGAGGT
>NC_025703.1:8662014-8671288 GCF_000633955.1 Camelina sativa | reverse complement strand
GAGTTGGTTTGATGGTAAAGCAGAGCATGGAACAAAGGGAAGGATACTCACGGGTAGAAATATTTCCTTACTACTGAGAAACTACAAGAATGATTTTGTTAATAGAAAAGAGACTGGGAAGAAGAGATTTAGAGCTGCTTGTGACATACCATCTGATAACGAAGATGAATACAATGAATCTGATGATGAAGAAGAAGACTTAGCAGAAAAAGATGAAGAGGAGTTAACTAGATGGAAGAAAAGATCAATATTCTTCACATTGCCTTATTGGGAGGTATGTATAGTTCTTATAGAGTTTCCATTGTCATCACTTGTATATAACTTTCAACTGATTACTCTATTTTATGCTTTGTCTTGACAAAGAGCTCTCGGTAAGACATAGCATAGACGTGATGCATGTGGAGAGAAATGTGGCTGAAAGCTTGATTGCCACATTGTTACATTGTGGCAATTCAAAGGATGGATTAAAAGCTAGGAAGGACCTCGAAACTCTTGGTATCAGGAAAGATTTGCATCCAAAAGACCACGGTAAAAGGACACTACTTCCCGCAGGTCCTTGGTCTTTGTCAAAGTCAGAAAAGAAAATATTATGTAAGCGGCTCTTTGATTTTAAAGGTCCGGATGGCTATTGCTCAAACATATCTACTTGTGTATCATTAGACGAGTGTAAAGTGATGAGACTCAAATCTCATGATTACCACGTCTTGGTGCAACAACTGCTACCAGTTGCTGTTAGAGGTTTACTACCTAAGGGTCCTAGAATAGCCATTTTCCGCCTATGCGCATTCTTCAACGTTTTGTGCCAAAGAGTTATTGATATGGATCAACTCCAAATAATGGAAACAGAAATTGTGGAGACTCTATGCATGTTTGAAAGATTTTGGCCACCTAGTTTCTTTGACATCATGCTGCACTTGTGTGTGCATCTAGGAAAAGAAGCCCGACTAGCTGGTCCTGTCCATTTCCGATGGATGTATCCATTTGAGAGGTAGTGTCCTTTTTTTATATATTTTAGTTCCATCTTGAAGACTAAATTAGTGAATCTAATTGGACTTATTGCTTACCTATTTGATGTTCATTACAAACAGGTACATGAAAGTATTGAAAGACTATGTTAGAAACCCAACAAGACCAGAGGGGTGTATAGCTGAGTCATATCTTGCAGAAGAATGCATGAGGTTCTGCTCTGATTTCTTGAAGACGACAACAAATGTAGAAGAAAAAGAGGAGAGGAACACTGAGTACGAGAACCACTCCATCCTAGAAGGTCGTCCTATATCAGCTGGAACCTCATTCACTCTCACTGATACGGATAGAAAAATAGCTCACCTTGCTGTAATCCAGAACACGGCTATGGTGGAACCTTACATTGAGTAAGTTTTTCTTATTACGTTGTACATTATTTATTCTTACAGTAATTGTTTCTGATGAAGTTTCTTGTTTCTTGTTTTTATGCAAGTGCTCATTTTCAGCATCTACAAGACACAAATGGTAGATGCAGACGTGATGCAAGTTATTTATGGACTATGCACACTCAAAATTTCCCGACGTGGCTGAAGCAACAGGCATGTTATAATATATTTGTCTTTTTTTGTGGCTATTTAATTAGTACTTTAGTTGACCTTTTATTTTGTAATTGTTAGATACCTCTTGATTCTGAATATAAGGACGAGACACTTAAGATGTTGGCTTATAGTCCACGTAGTGTAGCCAGATCTTATACAGGCTACATTGTGAATGGCCTGCGGTTTCATACAAAGTCAGTGCATAGGCTAAGTCAGAATAGTGGGGTTTACTATGAGGCAACAACAATGTGTAGATCTAGTGCAAGGGACACAACACAAGTGGTAGATGTTGTATCATACTATGGCAGAATAGTTGATATTATCTTGTTAGACTACAATGTCTTCTACGTCCCAATATTTCGGTGTCAGTGGGCTGTTAAAGGTAACGGTGTTAAGGTAGAAGATGGCTTTACGCTGGTTAATATGAATCAGAGCCAAGTGTCATTTGCAAAGGACCCATTCATTTTAGCCTCTCAAGCAAAATGAGCACAAGATTCATACAAGGAAAGAAGACGTAAACAGATTCCTCACACATGTAGTCGTAAAGGAATGGTTAGATTGGTCGAAGATTTAGTAAGTGTCAGTCAGTGATTATGAATATATTTTGGCCACCAGTTCTGACAATGGTTTCTTAATATCATTGAATGTGTGTTATTATAATTACGCAGAGAAAAGAGAGCACAAATGAAGTGACTAGACTGAATGTGTGGGTCAAGTCACGAACTAGAAAAGATGGAACATACCCAAATTCAGTTGCAGCAGCAGGTCAATGAATTACAAGATGCTCTTGCAAAACTGAATAGTCCTGTAAGTCTGGAAATCCATATCATTAGATTAATGGTCTAAGAAAATGGTAACTAATTACATTCCTTCTCATTTTATAGCGTCAATTTTCAGAAGTTGGTGAACATTCAGCACCAAGAGTAAGTGTTAATATATAATGAGATTTGCTGAAGTTGTTCACTGAATGGTTAACAGATTCTAACTATTATTACCTTTGTAGAGTATAAACCAAAAACCGCAGCCTAAGTGCATTATGTATGATTGGTCTGGCTCTAAATTTAAAGTAGTCGAGGGTTGTATTCTGTATTTTGATCACATGGACTTCGTCAACAATGTACCGTTGGGCCCTAATTCAGTGAAGGTGTTGGTTGAGACGGCTTTTCAAGAAGATGCATTTCTTTGGAGACATACGGCAAATATGTTTAGTATTGGTCAAGCTGTAGGAGAAACTATTGTGTGGCCTCAGGATTGTGTTGATGCTATTGAGCAGGAGTTAGTACCAGAAGACATTCCGCCTAAGGTAATGTTTTCTTAATCTGATTGATTGTACTTAGGATTTGATATCTATGTTTTAGTGTTCTTAAATCTAGTAATATTTTCTATATTGGAATTATTTTGTTTAACAGAGCCCAAATATAACTTCCATGAACAACTGCAAACTTCTAGATTGGCTATCAAATGATGATAAACTTGTTGCTGAAGGTCGTTGGCAGACTCGTGATCCCAAAGCTTTGGTGAATGGCCTTCCTCTTGGACCAAATGCCATTAAAGTTTTTGTCGATGCGGTTAATGAACCTGAGACATTTCTTTGGCGGCCAACAGAAGTACTCTCAAATCTTCATGACTCTTTGAAGTTGTTTGTAGCATGGCCATTCAACAGAGTTTTAATCAAAGATTTAAGTACAGAGGCACCAGCTACAACATCTCCTCGCACGCAGTCACAAGGACTCACTCTTGCAGCTCATGTGAAGAGTTCAAAACCACTTACACAATCTCCTTCAAGTTCATCTCAGCAGGTAAATTTCGACGTTTTTGTTACTTATAAAATATGTTATGATCGTTAGAACTGATGCCTTTGTAAACCTTGCATATTATTTATACTATGCAACATACTTCTCCGAAACGGATTGTCAAGGAGGATCAGAAGTGCAAACTGCTGGACATTACCGGTCAGAATAGGGTTGTTGCAGAAGGACGCTGGTCTTCAAACAACCCAGAGCAGTTAGTGCATTTTGTTCCCTTGGGTCATAATGCAGTTCGTGTGTGGATTGATGTAGTCAAGGTGCCTGATGCGAAGGTTTGGAGGCCTAATTCTGTTATTGAGTGTATGGAGGATACTATTGGTACCACTATAGCATGGCCTGAAGAAAAATTTTGTCATCATTTGATGTCGAGTAAGAACTGTATGATTTTCTACTTTCGTTGTTGTGGCAAATGCATGAGACTTGTGTTCTTTTGTTTGGGATTTATGGAATTGGATCGTATGCTCATTGTGTATCATAACAATGTTTGATAATTTCTATTCTAGAATACAATTTCAGCTTTATCACAGGTTACTTTCAAATTGTAACTTCATTTGAATATGCTGTATAGGGAACGATTAATAGTAATCAGAAGACAAAGGTAATTGATCGTTATAGCATGCAGATGACATTGTATACTCACTTAGTAGCACATAATAAAAGCTACAACTCAGATACAAATAGCTCAACACCGATGCTAAGATAACTAATCAAATGGCATTAACATAGAGCTACTAAAAATTAAATCATATCAAGAAAAGATAGCTACGTTTACCGTATATATAGCAGACATAAAGTATTATTATATATATAAATATAGCACGATATATGTGTTATTAAATATTGTAATATAGCATTTTATATATGCTATTAAAGGATACCCTACGATAGCACCAACCCAGAAATGCTATCGTATATAGCCCCTCTATTATAGCGTCTCATTTAATAGCATTCATGAAAACGCTATAATAACCATATCATAGCGTTAACTGTATGCTATCAATACCCATATTTGTTGTAGTGATGCTTTCCTGGCCACATACATCTGAATTATATCTCTACTAGTTGTTCTTCTTGAATGAGGCTTGAATAAATTACACTTGTTGTAGAAGTGTTTCCATGCAAGACACTCAATAAAGGCAAGTGGCAATTCTGCCAAAACAAGCATTTCATTTGAAGCCTCTCTGAAGACACTCTTTGTTATTCTTCCATCTTGCAGCTTTCCCTCATTATTAATAACAGCTTGTGTCTGACGCCCAACCCATGCCTTGTACGGCTTACATATATCTAAATGCTTCTTCAAGTTTGAAGTCCCTTGTTTAGTTGGACATACAAATGACTTCTTGCAATAGTGACAATCACCCATATTTTGATCCTTCTCTTGTCTCGTGAAATGCTTCCACACTTCGGACCATTGAGCACGTAACTTCTTAGGTTTATTACCATCATCATCACCTCGTGGAGCTTCTTTCCTCTTCCCTTTGCTTTTATCAGTCGGCGGAGGAATCTTACACCTATCTCCTTGTCCTTATGTGTTCTCATCATTGGCATCGTAGTTGTTCGAAGAATCCATCTACAACATTTCAAAGATAATCCATTTCAAAACATGTATGATAATATACAATGCTATTTTTATTCAATAAATGAAACAACAAGAAAGATCAAAGAGAGTGACTATCACACGGTTAGTGAAACCGTTAATGTTGTTGTGAATAAACTTGGAATCAATAGAATAAAAACGAAGGCAAAAGGTTATAGAGTTCAATAAATAAGAAGCATCAACTTGGAATCAATATAATAAAAACGAAGGCAAAAGTCTCTACCAAAAGTCTGGGTTTGTAAACAAAAAAAATCTCTGGTTCTATATTACACGAAATAAGAAATTGAAATCATAATATAAATTAATCAAGAGAGTTTCATACATAAAACAATCAAAAATTTTAAAAAAGAGGAGAATGAAGTTGAAAAAGCCGAACACCCAAAATTTTAACATTATATCACATTACATTCGATCCAATATACAAGAAAACCCCAAAATCTCCAAAGCAAAATAAAAAATATTCTATTTACAAACATCAAATTCGACAAAACAAAAATTCTAAATTAACAGCTATGAACAAAACAAAGAAGAGAATTCAACCCAAAGGATCAAAATCAATGTGAATCAAACAAATACAAATTCGACCCAAAAAAAAACAAGTACAAAAATAGTATCAATTGAAATCACAATATAAATTAATCAACAGAGGAGACATAAGCAAATCAATAATTAAAAAAAGAAAGAAGAGGAGAATGAAACTTACAATTGATCGACTTCTAGCTGCCTATGAACGGAAAACCCAAAGATGAAGCTAACGGCGGACTTAGGTTTTGCTTTGGGGATCCAGTTTGAGGGTTTTGGTTTATAAAACCAAAAGATTCTTAAAATCGGATAATATATGGGAAGTTCGACATGGTTATGATTTTTTAGGAAGATTCACAAGGATTTGAAGAGGGAGAATAAGGCAAACGGTTTTATGAAATCATATCATCGTGATATCGTGTATAATTTTTCTCGGGTATAAACAGGTATCTTCGGTTCCTCGGGTTCGGTTTGGGTAATATCTGATACTTGTGGTTATTTGAAAACGAGAACCAATTGGTTATTTAGACAGAATCGGTTCGGGTTGGGTTCGGGTCGGGTCCTTGGGTTCGGTTTATTTGCCCAAGCCTAGGAGGAAGTCCAAAGCCTTTTCTTAGTCGGTTATTTAGATGACTTAATTGGTAAACTAGACACTTTTTCAACAAATAATTTGAAAAGTAGACATTTTTGAAAACAAATTTGAGAAATAAAAACTTTTCTCTTTCCTCTCTAATAGAGCTTTCTATTAGAGAGGCATTTAGAAAATGATATTTTTAACCTTTTGTTTATTTCTTTATGTATCCACATAAAGACAAATTTGCATAAAGACAAATTTATTTTTAAAACTGAGCCTAATAAAAATCAGCTCAATAACAAATGTATGTTTTAATAATTGATGAATTTTATACATTTTATTTTTTTAGACATGACCAAAATAATAACCTAAATAAAAAAAATTATCTTTATAAATGAATAAATCTTTTTTTTATGGAATTATGTGTTTTGAATTTTAGATGTGTGATTGATTTATCCTAAACAACACTAAAACATGTATTATGGATAATTATATCACACATAAACTTCCCAAAATATCATTATTAGACCCATTACAATATTTTAGATTAATTTTTAAAAATTTCATAAACTTCCCAAAAAATTTAAAATTATTTTTTTTTAGTTTTGAGTTATCTATTTTATATTTAGGTTATAGTTTTGAAGAAATAGGGTTTAGTATTTAGAGTGTATGGTTTAGTTTTGATAATTTATTTAGATGGTACACCAAACTCAGATGGTACACCAAACCCAGATGGTACACCAAACCCAGATAATACACTAAACTCAGATGGTACACCCAATCCAGATTGTACACCAGAATTACAGTATTTCACACATTACAATATTTTAAGTTAGTTTTTAGATTTTTTTTTTATGTTTGAGTTCTTTATTATAGGGTATAGTTTTGAAGGGATATGGTTTGGTATATAGATTGTAGGGTTTTCATTTTGAAATATTAATTAGATAGTACACTAAATCAATATGGTATGATAAACCAAATCTAAATGGTACATTAAACCTAGATGGTACACCAAATCCATATGGTATATAGATCTAGATGATACACCAGATTCAGATGGTACACCAGATCCAAATGGTACATCAGATTCAGATGGTACACCAGGTTCAGATGGTACACCAGACCCAGATGGTACACCAGAGTTAACTGGTATACCAGAGTCAGATGATACACTAGACCTATATGATACACCAAATGTAAATGGTACACCATACCCAAATGGTACACCAGATTCAGATGGTACACCAAAACTAGATGTTACACCAAAGCTAGATGGTACACCAGACCCATATGATACACTATACCCAGATGGTACACCAAAGTCCGATGGTACACCATAGTCAGATGGTACACCAGACGTAGATGGTATACTAGACTCAAATGGTACACCAGAGTCATATTGCATACCAAACCTACATTGTACACTAAAACCAGATGGTACACTAAACCTATATGTTAAACCAAACCCAGGTTGTACTCTAAACTCAGATTGTACACTTAACCCAGATGGTAGACCAAAATAACATTATTTCACATATTACAAAATCTTAAAATAATTTTTGGAAATATTTTTGTTTTAGGTTTAGGTTCTTTATTTTACATTTAATGTATGATTTTAGGGGATAAGATTTTAGTATCTAAAGTTTAAGTTTAAATTTTAAAACTAAACTCTGTTTTTAAAATTTTAGAGTGCTAAATTTGAAAATAAAAATTATTTGATGTTATTTAAAAGAATTTTCCTAATTTAAGTGGAGTAGTGGACCATGAAACATTAATTTTTTTAATCCAATACCTCAAAATTGGCTCCTACATACACAAAATTTTATCTCTCATTTCCTTTAAAATTGGAACCACAAATAAACTCTCTATTTTATGACACATAATCATAGGTATATTGATCTTTCTATTTGTGTTTGTCTTATACTCTCTCACAAATTCTCTATCTCACAAAAGCTAAAAATGCATATTTTTTTAATTTTTACTGTTTTTCCAATTACTTTTTAAAAAGTGTCTAATATGGACTAGATAGATTGCTATTACCTTTTATTATTGAATTAAGATTTTGGTATTTTTACTTATTTTAGCATCAGTCGGTTGTAAGGGTTTTCCTATATAAGGAGACTCGATGATCAATAAGAAGCAACTTCCAAGCATTAACCTTATTCTAGAGATTAGGGTTAAGGGAAGCTTAAGTTTTACGATCCTCTGTTTTCTAGTTGTTCCTCTGTTTCCTAGCTAACTAAGGACGGATCCTATTACTCGATCTGTATCAAAGGCTAAGGCTCGTAAGTCGTAACAGTCACATACAGTGACTTCGTGAACAAAGAACTGATCTTGTTCTCCATGGCGGATCTTCAACGGTCAATTCCGTCAATGGTTGATGGGCTCAATCCCGGTCAGAGAAAGATACTTTTCTGTGCATTCAAAATTAACTCAATGAAGGTTGCCCAATTCGCTGGTTATGTATCGAAGAAATCAGCTTATCATCATGGCGAGCAGAGTCTTTCCAGCACTATGATAGGCATGGCACAGGATTACTTGGGCAGCAACAATATCAACTTACTTCAACCAAATGGCCAATTTGGTACACGAGCTTCGGTAAGGATAGCTAATTAATAGACCAACTGTTCTCATTAATCTATGCTTGTGCTCATCATAGTGTACGTACCCAATTGTAGGGTGGAAAAGATGCAGCCCGTGCAGAATACCTTTGGACTAAACTCTCTCCTGCAACAAGGGTCTTGTTTGCCAAGGATGATGATGTCCTACTTGATTACTTGAACGAAGATGGGCAAAAGATAGAGCCAACTTGGTAATTATTTCCCTTCCTTAATTGTTTGGTTTTTTTTTTTTCCTCTTTTCAGACTAGTTAACTTAATCTGTTAATGCTGGTTAGGTACATGCCCATAATTCCAACTGTACTTGTCAATGGCTCTGAAGGCATTGGAACTGGGTGGAGCACGTTCATACCGAACTACAACCCTAGAGATATTGTTGCTAACATAAGGCGTCGACTCAATGGTGAAAGTGTGGTTCCTATGGATCCTTGGTATAGAGGTTTTAAAGGAACCATTGAGAAAACTGCGTCCAAGGAAGGTGGTTGTACCTACACAATCACTGGTCTATATGAGGAAGTTGATGACACAACTATTCGAATTACGGAGCTGCCCATCAGAAGGTGGACTGATGATTATAAACAATTCTTGCA
>NC_025703.1:8604531-8661758 GCF_000633955.1 Camelina sativa | reverse complement strand
TGTTAATGCTGGTTAGGTACATGCCCATAATTCCAACTGTACTTGTCAATGGCTCTGAAGGCATTGGAACTGGGTGGAGCACGTTCATACCGAACTACAACCCTAGAGATATTGTTGCTAACATAAGGCGTCGACTCAGTGGTGAAAGTGTGGTTCCTATGGATCCTTGGTATAGAGGTTTTAAAGGAACCATTGAGAAAACTGCGTCCATGGAAGGTGGTTGTACCTACACAACCACTGGTCTATATGAGGAAGTTGATGACACAACTATTCGAATTACGGAGCTGCCCATCAGAAGGTGGACTGATGATCATACACAATTCTTGCAGTCATTAAAGACAGATAATGGTGCCTCCTTTCTCCAGCAGGTAGATAGAATGCATGATTTAATAATTAGAAACTAACTAGTATTTTTTTATGCCGCTTTCTGAGTCGTTCTTTTTTTTCTGCAGGACGTCAGGTCTAACAGTGACGCTACATCTGTGAGTCTTGACCTTAAATTGAGTGAAGAGAACATGCTGGAGGCTCGGAAAGAGGGCTTTCTTGAGAAATTTAAACTCACCACGAAAAATCTCTACAAGTAATATGCATCTCTTTGATAAAAAAAGGTGTTCTAAAGAAATATGCATCTCCAGAACAAAGTAAGAAGAGATCCAACTTGTTTTCATTCTGTTTTTTTTCCCCCCTCTATAAGACATACTAATGTTACATCCCTATGTTGCAGTCCTTGAAGAGTTCTTTGATGTACGGCTTGAATTCTATGAGAAGAGAAAGGTTTGAAAGCAAACTATGATTCAGTCCTTTAGAGGTTTTAGTCATCATGGTAATGTTCTAACAATATGTCTTAACTGTCTTCTGATGTATACAGGATACTATGCTGAAGAATCTGGAACTTGAGCTGCAGAAACTAGAAAACAAAGTAAAGTTCATTCTTGGAGTTGTCAGTGGAGAAATCATAGTGATTAATAGAAAGAAAGCTGATCTTGTTGAGGACTTGAGACAGAGAGGGTTTACACCATTTCCGAGGAAGTTAATGCCTGTAGAAGATGCAGTTGCTGGAGCAGTTGATGCAGCTGAAGAATCTGAAGAAAGCTCAGTGGATCCTGCAGATTCCGCAGACACTTATATACCCGGCTCAGAGTATGACTACATATTATTGGAAATGGCTATGGGATCGTTGACTAAAGAGAAAGTCAAGGAGTTATTGTCAGACAAAGAGAAAATAATTGAAACAATTAAAGACTTGAAAAAACACACGCCAAGATCCCTCTGGCTCAGAGACCTGGACTCTCTTGACAAGGAACTAGATGTAAGGATTCACAAAGCTATCCCTTATATAACGCTTAATATTTAATTTGTCACTGATATATCTTGTTCCTCATATTGCAGAAACTTGATCAGGCCGATGCTAAAGCCGAAATAGAGAGAAAGGTAGCACTGGAAAAAATCAGGGCCAGTTCTGGAGCACCAGTAAAGGCTAAAATACAGGCGCCAAAGAAACCGGTAGCAAAGAAGACCACAAAGAAAGCCAGTGAATCCGAAACAACAGAGGCTTCCTATTCAGCAATGGACAGTGGTTAGTCTCCTCGTACTCCAGCGTTTTCATTGCGTTTTGTTTTCTTGGTTGGATCTAATATACATTGGAAACTTTTTTTGGTTCTATAAGATAACAACGTAGCAGAAGTGGTAAAGCCAAAAGGTAGACAAGGAGGAGCCAAAAAGAAGGCCCCAGCTGCAAAGGTGTTTGCTCAATACAATTTTGGCTTAGGAGCTGCGGATTCAAGCAGTAAGCTGATACACAGTTTTGACAAAGAAGCATTGATCTAACACAACCTATTGTATGTAATTTGGGTCTTAAAGTTAAGTCTTGTCTTTCTTGTGGTTTTATCAACAGAAGCAACTGAAACATCGAAAGCAATTGACGCGGACGATGATGATGATGACGTGGTAGTTGAGGTAGCTGCACCAGCAAAGAAAGGAGGAAGAAAACCTGCGGCAAGTAAAGCCGCAAAACCACCAGCAGCTCCGAGGAAAAGGAAGCAGGTTGCGGCGATTGGTGTGTCTCCGGAGAAGAAAGTGAGGAAGATGAGATCGTCTCCGTTTAACAAGAAGAGTAGTTCTGATGTGAGCACGGGATCGGACACTCGGCCAGGAACGCTCGTGCCGGACCCGGACACCTCTTGGACGGCCGGACAATTGGTACTAACGTCCAGCAGCTAGCGTAGGCGGCAAGGATCTGGCCCGGGACAACAATGTAGCATCAACATTGCTCTGTGGACAAAGTTAAGGGAGTGGAGATTAATAATCGTGTGGTTGTGACACTTGATGGGAAGTATCTATCGCATTCCGAACAGGTCAGTGTTGCATTTTATAATGCTTTTTTTTTTAATATAAGTATTCAGAATGTATGAATGGTTTGGGATCATTGTTGCAGAGGACGGAGAATATGTTGTCGAGGCCAAACCTCAAGGGAAGTACAAGCGAATGATGTGAATCTAAGAAGCTTTTATGTTTCCATGAATGTCTTATAGTAAGTTGTAACAATATTGCAATTCCTATGGTGTTTGTTTATATGTACTCTATGGCAACTCCAGCCACCAGGTTAAAGCCTGTTTCATAAACAAAGACAAGAAAGCATTTCTATATTTTTTTCTTTAAACATTGTAATAAAGTTCTGATTCATGCTCATATCGATTGAATAAAGTTTATGGCAGTCATATGTACCCGAGATGTAACCTTGTCATAGAGATCTTAAATTACATCATAGTAGTCAAAACTAGGACAGCATAAGGTTTTTGCAGGGCCCTAATGGAAGTGAACTATTGCACCATAACAGTTCGAGTAGATGTTCACACACATTACAGGTTATGATCTTTTGCATAATCAATCATGAAAGCAGAACTTTTTCGAGTGTCCTGATACTTAATATCGATTGAATAAAGTTTCTGGCAGTCTTATGTACCCGAGATGTAACCCTGTCTGTGAGATCTTGAGTTACATCATTGTATTCTAACTTGGACAGCAGTAAGGTTTTTTTCAGGGCCCTCACGGAAGTGAACCATTTCACCATGCATAACATTTCAAGTAATTGTTCACACACATTACAGGTTATGATCTTTTGCTTTAGAATGGTCTGGACAGTAAGAGATTGTTAATACAGATTTCATAATCAATCATGAATGCAGAGTGTCCATATACTTATGCTCCGGGAAACAAGAAATGGTAATTGTACTTGAGATTGGAAACTATTTCATCTATTGTTGTTTTTTCTGAGTTAAAGGAGAGCTGCGGAATGGATCATCATCACCGAATGCAGCTACGTTCCCTGGACGTGAGAAAACTATCTGCAATGTTGCAGAAATGCATTTAATAATCAAATCAAGTCTAAAATGAGACTGAGGTAAGAAACCAGTGTTTGTGTTACCTGGTAGTTTTTAAGGGTAAGTGTCTTGAGCTGCACAGTAGTCGAAATATCTTCAAATCCAAGATCCATGACTTGTCTGTGCAGATAGATAATAGTTACTTTTCTTGAACAAATGAACAAACATACTGAGTCCTAAAAAGCAAAACAGAGGAAAGAGGTTTTTTGAAGTTTATCTTACTTTTGTCTCTCTAAGAAGTTCTTCCTCCAGTACCTCAACGTGTGGTAGTAATGAATCCCAAAGTTCTCATCGTGTTCAATGCTGTATTTTTTTCAAGTGTTAGATACTAATTAGGTCGTTTCGTTTGGGAGAAGGAGAAAGCAGAGAAATTGCATTTGAAGCTAAACTCTGATAAAGAAAAAGACTTTACCATAGCCTAGAGGAAGAGGCCATGGCTGAAGTAACTCTGGCTAAAGAAGGAATGCATCCACCAGGGAATATGTATTCTTTTATAAAATCTGAATTTAGTCTGTACTCATTGTAGCGTTCTTCGGGTATCGATATGAACTGTTATATGGTTTAGAAATTGAAACCATCAATGGTTGTGCAAATGAGGGAACCATGAGGGATCGGAAGAAGTGTTACCTGTAGGACAAAAATGCCGTTCTGTGCAAGCGCAGCTTCACAGCAACTGAAAAACTTCTCCATAAACTCATGGCCAACCGCTTCTATCATCTCACTGAAACATCAAGAAAAGTTATGTCATAAGAGTATAAGACAGATTACAAAGTTAGTTTTTAAAAAAGTGGGACAATACAAAAAAGGTTTTTACCAAGATATAATTCTGTCATATTTGCTAGCATCAAATAGTTGGCGATAATCGCAGAGCTTAAACGTAATCCGATCCTGGCGATTCAGAAGTAACATTGTTGATCATAAGGCACAATGATCCTGGTATTAGAAAACTTATTCAGAGATAGATTAGACAAAACCTGAAGTCCAGCTTCTTTCACTTTTGCTTCTGCATACTTAAGCTGTTCAATAGATAGAGTAATGCCAGTATATTTGCATCCAGTTCTTTTCACAACTTCTATGGCCAAAGTTCCCCATCCACATCCAATCTCCAAAACCTCATGGTTCTTCTCTGTTCTCGCCTGAAATGTCCCACTTCGGTTATTCAAGAACAGATGAAAATCACAGTTTCTTGCTTCAAATCAAGAAGATACTTTACCTTGTCAACCAGGAGAGATATTTTTCATCTGTGCTGTTCTAAGATCCTCGTCTTCTGACTATATATAAACCCGAAGGCGAAAAGTTGATGTCAGAATCATAGTAAAGTAGGAGAAAACCAAAAAAAGAGGACAAAAAATCCCCTGGAAGTTTTTTAAGGGTCACCTTGAATACTGCAGAGGAGTACACCATGGTATCATCCATGAAGAGACCAAAAAACTCGTTGCTCTATGAACATGGAATCTGATTAGAAACCACAAAAGACCAAGGAAATGCTTTTAGAGATTTAAAGCGAGGTGGAGATTCAAGCCACGTACAAGGTCATAATGACGAGACATGTTCCTTCGAGCTTGAGTTAGAGTGTTTTGTTTAAGCACATGCTTTAGATAATACTTTGCAGATGCTAATCCGGCGGCAGTTAGAAACACCGGTGTCCACCATCCCCTGTAAGATAAAAAAAAATATACAAGTGAAACCTTAAGCGATAAATTTTGCATGCCAAGCCTAAAGTTGTTAAGGATTAGTTTAACATTAAACCAAATTAAAAAGAAAAAAAGTTGTTAAGGATTTACCTTTCTTGGCAAGGTTTGATTTTGGTGAGTTCAGGTCTTTGTTAACAATGAGAATCTGCAAAAAAATATTAGAAATTAGCCATGGGCATTCGGGTTCGGATTTTCGGGTTTTCGGGTTTAGACATATAAAACCCGTTCGGGTTTTTTATACTATCGGGTCGGGTTCAAGTATTACCCGTTCGGGTAACTCGGGTATACCCGAACTCAAACAAACCATGAAAAAAAAAACTAACTTTTTTATTTTTTTATAATTTTTAGAACACTTGTATATATATAAATATTTAACGTTTTACATCATGACAAAAAAAGCTAAGATGGCAAAATGGTTAAAATACACCCTTAAATGTTCTAACTTTTTTTTGTAACTGTCTTGTATATGTTACCTTCCAGTAAAACTGAGGACTGTGAATCTTAAGGATAGATTTCAAAGAACAAGTAGAGTCTTCTTCCCCAAATACGAACTTCGTTTCTCCTTCTAGTATCCTGTTCCATTTCATAGCATTAAGTTTTAATGAGACAATGGCTGAACACTATATTATCTGAGTCGAGGAGATACAGTGAGTCTCACGTTACACAACCGATCGATATGAATTGTCCCAAGAATCTAGTAACGAAAAGCCGAGCCACTGTTTGGGTTAGGGAAAGGACCATATGTTGCATATTTTTCAGAAGAGTGTTTTCTTTCCCTAGCAAACCTCGTGCAACTTCCATCCCAGCCTAAAGACAACAAAACCGTATCAAAAATGTGGATCGGAGTGATCATTGGCATTAGTCTATCGTCATGGAAATTTAGTTAAGGATCAGACAACGATTTGCTTTGAAGTATGAGTTTACCAGAAAAAACATATAAAACAAAACCTAACGTACATGCAAACTAAAACAATATTACAAGTATTATATCATAAAAAACTGTTATAATTAACATCGCAAACAAGATATATAAATATATGAAGAGAGATCTAGAGACTAGAGAGATGAGTGTATATATATATACATGAACGTGAGAGAGAAAACTAGTGGGAGAGAAAAGTTACAAATGTGATACGATTGTACAATACCACGTCAAGAGGATTCAAGTTGGTTGCTGATGACGTGGACAAGAAGAGAGGTTAAAAGAGCTGTGAAGCTCTTCTTCTTCATTATGCTTAATCTGTGTTTGTTAATTCTCAGGAGATGTTCTTGAGTGCTCGAGTGATGTGCTCGAGAGATGATCAATGTTGATCATCGCATTCTCGGATTGAGTATTTCTCTTATTCTCTTCTTGTTAACAACTCTGTAACAAACATTCTTTCCAATTGCATATCATTCAGATTCGATTGAGTTCTCTAGTACAAGACTCTATCAATTGTGCGGTGAAACTGTGATCGGAGCTTCAACGCGATGAAGACGGTGGAATCTGTGATCTATGAAGATGATGGTTGTATGGATACGCCTATGTTCACCGGAACAGATCCGTCGCTGTGGATCCCAAAAGTGGAGAGGCTTTTCAATCGTGGCTGTTTCTCAGATGATGCAAAGCTTGATATACAGTAGTCTTCTTGTTTTTAGACGGAGCTGGGTTGACATGGTTTATGCGGGAGATAAATAAAGAGAAATATATGGAATGGACTGTCTTTAAGCGTAGGTTGATCCAGCTCAGAATTGTTCTCCATCAGAGGTGATTGCGCGTTCCATGCCAGAGGTTGCTCAAACAATTGATTTGATTCTAGATGTTGAATCAGAAGCTGAATCAAACATGGGGGACTGATTGCATTCAGGATCTTCAGGTACCATCTTGTACTTTGGAACCTAGCCTTAGCTTTAGGGTTTGCACTGAGTCATTGGATATTAGGGAGGATGTACCATATGTGTTGTTGGCAGAAGATCGATCACAATCCTCATGTGTCACCATTAACAACAATGCACACCAACTGTTTGCTCAAGGCCTTCACAAAGCTGTCTGACTGAAAATTTTCCAACAATCTGTCTAGTCGATGTATGTGTATATATAACGGATCTTGAATTGCAAGCTAACGACGACAGAAGTGAGAGATGATATAATCGAGAGGTTGTTTATCAGATGAAGGAGAAAGAAAGAAAATAGAATCTCTTCCTTTATAGAAATATAAACATATAATACAACAACAACAGGCCAATTGCAGCGACATGTTATATATACACAACAATTCCAACTTAACACACAAAATTAAAGAAAACATTCCAAGAACGTAATTCCATCAAGCTACTGGAAGTGGAACGATCAAGCCATACAAAAACACTCTACAATCTGATTTGCTTTGCCGCAGTTTCAGAACCTGTGCGTTGTTCAGATTGCTGGACTAGCTTCATAGGTTTGAACCGTGCGATATATACTCTCAAGAACAAGCCAAGGGGAAGAGAAGCTTTGAGAACATTTATTTACCGATATCTTGTACTGGAGCTCTGTCCTTGAGTTCTTGTAGATGGGTGGTTATTGCTCGTTTTGCGATACTTTGCCAATTCGTTATTTGCATGGGAAAGAAGCTTCTGAGCGTTTTCCAGTCTCTTGGTATAATCAGTATCAGCAAGGTTGAATGACACTGTATCCTGTTCCATATAACGAAATTCAGAATCTTAGAATCAACCGTTGAGTTCTTCACAATTATTCTTTGGTTTGGTTCCGTTATACGTACCTTTGTTGTCTGTGGAGCACGATGGTTACTGGCCCGTGCATCGTGGATTGTTCTATCAAGTTCAGCTAACTTCTTCAGCAAATTGCTCTTGTCATTCTGCAAACGGAAGATAGAAAGAATCAGTGAATTAAGGAGAACACATAAAATAAATAAAGCTGGTGTGGTGAGAGTATAGGTAGAAGAAACTCCTGCTTACCTTGAGCATTTCGTTTTGCATAGAAAGCAACTGAACTCGCTCTTGTAGTTGGTCCAAAGATATCTGTGTCGCAAGAACATCTGTATCTTTCTTGTTCAACTCTGACATGCAACTGTCCACAAAAAGCAGGAACATTCCGAGAGAAAATAAGCACTTTGGTTCGTGATATAACAGTTTTAGTATCAGTTGAATAGGCCTAACCTTTCTCTTTCCTTAACAAGAGAATCAATATGTCTCTTCAGGTTGATGATTTCTTGCTCCTGAAATTGAAAGAGAAAAAAAAAGTATTAATAACAAAATTGAAAACCAATTAATGTAAGTAGATGCCATTAAGCATATAGCATCATCACCTTGGAGAGGATCTCTTCAGCCTGTTGCTGAGCCTCTTCAACCACTCTTTGGAGATGGTGCTGGTCAATCAAGTCCTGAAACATCCGAACAGAGAAACCGATACATTTAGAAAAAGTGCATATGAAGTCTTTTTGAAGATGGCATATAATCTGATATACTTACAGCATAGCTGGTTATGTCCATTTTCACACCAAGCAAATCCCGAATAACATCATGAGTCATGCTATCAGCTGCAGCTATCCTCGTGTTCAATGTGCAAACCTGTTCCAGCAAGAAAATATTCACTCAGTCACTTTAAACCGAATCAAGGTGAATAGAAACTAATCTGCTGACAAGACGTTCAATAAAAATCTGTGAGCACTCCAGATGAAAAGAACAATCAAATGAAGGTAGCCTGAACCTCTTTCTGTTTGACAGCTAGCAATGACTCCAATTCTTCAGCACGAACCCTTGCCATGGCCAATTCCTGATCCTTCTCCAGTTTCATCTGTTGTACCATCCCAACTATACATCTAAAAGGTGAACTTGAACCTCTACTCTTTATTGAGCTTTTATCAGTTTTATGTGATATGGTCTCAGCAGCTGACGAACTTGAGTCCTCTAGTTTGAAGTCTCGAATCATGACCTCCAAAGTCTTATACTGTTGAGATTAGAAACAAAGAAACTATATGAGCTACAAATTAAGAAAAATAACCCTTCCAGGTTCTTATCGAAATATACGCCATTGTTATCAAATTTTGCCTCCTTCAGATCATCACAATAGAAATCAGAAATAATTACAATTCTTGACTTGATATTTTTTAAAACATGACATGATGTTTAGCAAGAACGCCAACAGAGACACAAATATGCGCAAAATGTGTAGCATGGAAATAGTACTTTTGGTGCTAGATTATTTAACAATCACAGTGCCTAGTACTGCTAAAGTCTACAAATCTAATACCTTCTCTTGGTAAGCAGATGCTTGGGCCTCAGAATGCAGTAAAATCTCGGAGATATACTCTTTTAGCTGTTTAATCTGTGAGGAAAGACAAGGTAGAAGTAAATAAATAAACAATAATCATTTTCGCAAATATCAGAAAATTACATGGAGAATTAAGCCGAGCATTCCAACAATATAACACACCTCTTTGGTTTTCTCTGCTACTTCCTTCTGGATGACTTGTATCTGACACTGCTCTGTCGACCTAGAATACATTTATTTTTACCAAATTTAGTCTACGCAGAGAAAGATATACAAGAGAAACAAATATCTTGAGTAGGATTAGGTTGGCTGACCTTATGTGACTCTTATATTCCTCTGTGCTTTCACTGGTTGTTACCACACCAGTGAAGTTTTCAAATCTAAACAATCTCTGTCTGAGAGCTTGCAGCTCTGTCTCTAACAAATCTTGGGTGGTACGATGCCTTTTAACTTCCTCATCCATATCATACACCTGGAAGCCAAAATAGCTTACATATAAGTAAGCATAAGAGTTCATGCAATATCTTTAAGATACATAGAGAATGACAAACAAGGAAAACTAACCCGTCTTTCTAATATATTTATCGTACGCTCAAGTTCTTCAACAGAAATTTCTAGAATCTTGACCTCCTCTTCCTTTTGTTCAGCATATATTTTACTTGCTTCAGATTCCTACACAAGAACAAGTTTTAATTCTTGTTAACCCTTCAATTTTGCTAAGGATCAAATGATTCATCTAGAAACAAAAGGCTCCAAGTTACATACCTGACGAGCCTCTACGGCAATTGCTTCTTTTTCATCAGCTATAGCATAGGCCAACTCAAGCTTGTTATTTAACGAACATATTTCCTCAACAAGCTGATCTTTCTCATCACTGGTCTTTTCCAAATTTGCTTCAATGGACTTGACCGCAGAAAGCAATTGCTTCTCTGCTGTAGTAGTCAGGTGAAGGATTTCTTTTTCCAACCTTTTGACAAGATCTTTTTGTTCGTCCATTCCCTCCTCAGCTGCAACCTTTTCCGTACAGAGATCACTAACGAGGACCCTTAACTCATCATTCTGCTCGGCAAGAAATTGTATCCTCTCTTTGGCCTGCTCTAGTTCTGACTTTGACGTGAACAAAGCCGTTTTTAAGTCAATGGAGCAATTTTCAAGATTCTCGTTACGAACAAAAAGATCATGAACTTGACTTGCTTTCAGCTCCAGCTCTAGCTGTACTTTGCATAATGCGTCAAACAGCTCATCCATTTCATTCTTGATATCTCTTTTATTTGATGCTGATTCTTGAAGTAGCTTCAAATCAAAAAGCAAGCCTTCACATAAAGCTTCTTTTCTCTCAAGCTCCTTTTTCAGATACAAGTTCTCATATAATAGGCTCTCATGTGACTGAACAACTTCATCATTTTCTAAACCTTTGACGATCTCTGCTCTGTTTTGCTTTCCCGTGACTTCATCTTCAGCATTATACCCAATGGCATTAATTTTCTCTGACTGTTGGTTTTCTTGGCCTGAAAGGTGGGGAGTGATAACCTGTTTTCTCTGATCCAAAATTTGATCGACCAGTTTCCCAATGTGGCATTGGTATGTTGCATACATGGTGAACTCTCTCTCCATGGTTTCAGATACAGTCTGCTCAAGCGATGGTCTTGAGTTGGAAATCAATTGGAGGAGCTCTTTTCCAGCTAAAAGGACATCGGAAAACAAAGCCTCTAATGTTTCTTCTACTCCTCTTTTCGTTTCCAGAAAATATTCTTCAAGCAAAGACACTGAATTTTCCATGTCCGCCAAAGTGGAGTGTGTTTGATTTAGCAAGATTTGATTTTCTTCTTCACATGCGGATAGTGTAGACTTTACCTTGTCAAGATCATCCATCAGAGTTTTTTCCTTAACTATTAGCTCTCCATGGGTTTGAATCCACATTTCAGTAACATGATTTGATTTTTCATTGGCCTTTACTAATTCACATAGTGTGAAATCAGCTTCTTTCATGGTAGCATTGACTTCCTCAAATCGATCGAAGAAACTTCTAACAGGATCCATTCTATGCATAAGACCCATACATGCCTCGGAAGAAACCTGCAAGTTCAGAGGTTTACTTTGTCATTGACATGTAAGTATGTAACCAATTTCTTTATATATCTTCACAAAAAGAAACGATGCTAATAAAAGCTTACCGGGTTACTGCTTTTGCATTCCGTTTCTGCTTTCCCCATCATAATAGTCAATGGCTTTTCTACTGACTGCCTCCCCTCTGCATATAACAAACTTTTAAGCTTCTTTCTCTACAAGTCTAGATATAAAATAAAACTGGTGGTCTAGCCATTCAAGATTTTACTCATTTCAGATCTTAAATGTAAAATGGTGAATAAGCGAAAACAAGCAAAAGTATACCTCCACAGTAAACACTATTTGCAGAACCACTCTTAGCAATCAAAGCTGCTGATGTAGTCTTGTTATTACTATCTTGAGCGTCAGATCCAGAACTTGAAACTCCTTGACATTTTACGTTCAGTGCACAATCACGTTGCCATTTACAGTTTGAAAAGTCAGAGCTTGATGTTGAAAGCTCATCACCCTTTGGATATGGATATGTTGCATCACTTAGATATCCATCCTTTGACAAACTAATATCAGCGTTCCCTTCCGCACCAGGAGAAGCAGAGATTAATGCCCCACAATCTTTTACTGATTTATCTTGTACTATTTCCAGCATTTGGTGTTGATTTCTAGAATCAGAGAGCCATTTTGCAACAGCAAAAGCAGCTTCGGCATATCGTTCTGTTTTCAGAGTAGAATACTGCTTTGCTTTCAAGTCGCTCTCAAGCGTGTCTACCTCATTTCTCTTCCTGTCTATATCATTATTCAAGTGGAAAGCCTCTTCAGTGGTTGCAGAATTGCAACCCAGTTGAAATTCGTTGAGAGCAATTGTTGCGCCCTTTAAGGAATTCAGCTTCAAATTCATCTCTGCTACTAATGTCCGTGCATCTTCCAAGCTTTTCTGTAGAAGTAAAATTGTTTCTTCCTTTTTTATACAACTTTTTGCAGCCTTCTCAACATAATCACCTATCCACGCATTCACTTGTGGAAATGAACAGATTATACTTCCAATCTGTGTAGATGCATTTTTTATGGATTTAGACCCATCGACGATGAAATTTGTAAGTTCTAAGGTAGCCTTTTCCCAGTCTTGGTTAAGTGCTCTTGTTTCTGCCTCTCTTGCAGTTATAGTATCTTTCAGAGACTGATTTTCCCCGGTCAAGTTACAGATTCTTCTTTGAAATTCAGACTGGAGAGCAGTCACCTCTTCCTGCAACTCAAGAATGGTTCTGGCAGTTTCTGTCTCGACTTGCTCACGGACTACTTCAATGTCTTCTTGTTGAGATAATTGCGACTTATACTCTTTTTCATATTGACAATTCAGTGTTCTGGCCTCCTCGAGGTCCTTCATTAATTTTCCTAACTTGAACTGAAAAATTGACCGGTCTATCCCCTCATCTGTCTTCTTCACTAATGCATCTCTATTATTGACCATGCCACATAACTCCGTGTCATAACCTTCTATGCTAGGTACAACTTCTCTTTCCATACTACTTCTGTTGGTTAGCATATTCATGGATTTATCATTCTCCTCTAGCACATCATGCGGCTCATTTAGAAGCATAACGCTGTTGCCATCAGGATTACCAATGTTGCTGCAGTTTTTACTCTCTGAAATAGCCACCTCCTCTTGGGTTTCACTTATAGTTGGCATGGTTTCTGCCTGTTTCAATGGAAAGAAAGGGCGTTAAACAATCTTCCTTATAAAGCAATTTTAAGTATGCAAACTAATTTTTAATACATGTAGGTATAACTATTCAGACTATGATTCTTATGCTACAAATATTCACTCAACAAACCTGTTTATGAGCTTGATTAACCGGCTCAACTCCTCTGGTGGAAGACGCAACCTGCAAAAGGTACAACAAAGATAAACCACCAGCAAAGAAAAATTTATAACAATTATCTCACTGTCACTCTGAATTCTTACAAAGTTGGATTGTATTTGATCGAAATTCAAGTATCTTCCAAGTCCTGATTGTACTTCATCTAGTTCTCTGCATTGATTAACAACACCAAAACATAAGAAACAGTACCATAGCAGGCTTCTTTTCCAATTTAATCAAACTTAATATTGAAAAAGTTTCAGGTTCAACGTTAGAATATTAACAAACACAAGCCATAGCAGAATTAGGGTACAACAGGGTTATGGACGTTGAAACACTCCAAGAATAGGATGATACTTTTAGATAATTATGCAACAGAGAACTCAAAAGTTATTTCATTCTACAACCCACCACATAACAGAAAAATGCAACAGGGTAAATAATTTTCCATGCAATATCAAACCTTCACAAAAGATAATTAAATTTCATATAATTTTTAATATTACCGGATCAAATTAGAGTTCATGTTTCTGCAGTCTTCAAATTCCTTCTCCATTTCGTTCTCCTACAGTGTTATCAAAGCTCACGCATAAGAAACCAGCAACAACAGTTTCCAAGATATAAAAATAACAAATAGTATATTTTCCCCAAACCTTCATTGCGTGTTTAGAAAAAGACTCATCTTTTGCTTCAAGAACATCAAGAAGCTGCATGAGAAGTGAAAAAAATTCAGCTTGATTTATTGCGTAAAGTCCATTTGGTAAAGGCATTCTCAAACCTGGTCACGTAGTCCTGTCACCTCAGCAAGCAATGCCTCTCGTTCCCCATGCTCATAAAATTGCTGATATCTGTAAAGAAAGTAAAAATCAGGGTATAGAACGTTTCAAAATAAGAAAGACTCTTCCAAAACAGTTAATTGGTGATTTACCGTTGTAGCTGCTCCCGGAGCTTGGTGTTCTCCAAGGCCGAACGTGTCAACTCTGGATTCTTGTCAATGCTATCGAGAAGAAGCTTGATCTCTCCTTTTAGAGTTTTATTTTCTTCAATGAGACACTCTTTTGTCATCAATGAACCAGACATACAGAATTCCATCTCGCCAACATTTTCTTCCCTAAGATCAAGCATTATTTTAATGCGCTTGGCATCTTCTTCCATGTCTCTAACCTGTAATGAAGGGTCAAAATATAAGATGAACTAAAATGTAACCTATTTCGTTTGCATCATGAGATGTCTCTGTCTAGTTCAAAATACGAAATTGAACTGTCTGTGTAACAAACTAACCAAGCAGTCTATACGCTCAATCTGAGCCTCGGACTTCTGAAGGGCAGATTCAGCAATCTTTTCCCTTCTGAGAGCACCAATCAAATTATCTTTCATATTTTTCACCTGGTATACAGTTATCAAGCCAGTTCAATATCATAGTCGCAAGATATCCACAAATTTGTTGCAAATATACCTTCTTTCTCAGTGAATTGTGCACCTGACAGTGACACTTGTCTTGTCTTGTTTCTCCTGCTACTTTAGATGTACCAGAGTATCTGAATTCTTCATGAGAAGATATGCAGTCTGAAAGAGCCCCACTAGAGTCATGGTTCTTCACAAGGGAAGACAGTTGGACCTGTTTGAATAATTGAAAAAGTTTTGATATGACCTCACATGACGACGCATGAGACGTAGGAAAGTTTGCTGTTTGATGCAATTTGACAATAATTGATACCTTTAACTTTCTTATTTCCTGTTGGAGTGCTGTAACATCCCCAGAGGCATCTTCATTGACTTTAGCCTGGAAAATCAGAGTGAAGCAGCCTTACATCAGGTCAAACTTTCATAGAAGAGATCGTAATCAATGAAGAATTCTAACTACATTATTCTGGATTAGTTTTGCCCGTTGCGCGAACTTCAGCGTGCTGAGGGTTTCGTTTGTAGAGCTGCAATAAGAAAATAACAATTAGAAATACACAAGACAATGTAAACCCATTAAACAAGAATGGATATTGGTACAAACCAAAGAGATGGGCTGACATTAGCTATTATCATTGTTTTGGAGTTACCCCCTAGAGAATCCTGAAACCATATCTGTAAGTAAGTCCCCATGCAATTGCAACAGAAAAAGAAATGAAGGTTGTAGTCCTCTAATAGTCATACCTGCAGTAGAAAGGTAAGTCGAGAATCTCTATAGGGAACATGTCTATGCTTCCCATGTGCCAAATCCACCAGAGACATTATCACTAAGCTAAATTGACAGATGAATGGAAAAGTGTTAGTAGCTACAAAGATCGTAAAAGGTGTAAGAAATTGTTGGCATCTTATCTTGTAATAAGATTGTCTAAAAGTTCATAATAATTTTTAAGTTGCCAAAGACCTCAAAGCTATTAAACTATCGCCATTCTTTCTTGCTTTGCATATTTTCAGTTTCTTCACAAATTTTCTCCATCAAACATACACATATTATTTTGACCTGAGAGTTGAGACGCTTGGCAATGTACAGCAGAAAACAGTTCATGACAATAAAAAGCAGAGGGCAGACACTGACACGTAAACAGGTGTCTGTTAGGATTACCCCAAAGTGGATAAGGATTTGTTAATGTTTGCTGCTTCTTTTAGGCGATCCCCTTCTGCACCTGAGCTTTTCTGCCTGTATATATATCAAAAATAATTTCAGTAGTCAAAGATGCAAAAGTAAACACAGTAAAAAGTACAAGCTACCTTTCAGAACCAGCCAGATCGACCAAGTTTAGTCTGGCAAATCTTGAATGAGTTAGAGAATCCCTCTCCCAGAGGCTCTCGATTGTACACGTGAAAACGCTGTGGGATCTGCTGCTCTCACTGTTCATACGGGTTGCAGCAATCTTCCGGTTAGTTGCTCCCTGAAGCATAAGAAAAACATATGAAGTTAAATACTTGAAAACTTAAAACTCTTAACAGAATGTTTTGGTATGGAGATCTTGCCTGTAGTAGAAGCTTTAGAACGTCATTAACAGTTCTCACATTATGTTCTACAAGATTTTCAACATATACTCCTTTTCCCAAGTCTTCTCTGAGCTATAATATGGAATTCAAGGTTATGATCTATCTCAAAACAAAAACAAAAAGGCACCAGACTGATATATAATAACAAGTGTAGAAGGAAAATAATTGAATTACTTGCAAATTGGTTGACGATGGTTCCAAGAGGTCGGTTATCTGCTCGTTATATATCTCAAGAAAAGAACATTTGCAACTAAATTTCAAGTTTTCATCTCTCCTTTCATCTTCTTCCTGTTAAAAAAGACCTTTTTTAGTACTGAAATATATTTTGGCTTGAAGTGATTCGTCGAGAGGAAGTTAGGCAACTACCATCTTAATTCTTGAGAACAGATACTCAAAAATACGTGCAGTAACTCCGCAGTCTTCACCGAGGCTTCCCTCTGCCTCAGATATCTCTCCCATCATAGTATACGTCTTGCCACTACCAGTCTATATGAGAGGAAGTTAAGTTTCTTAATTTTGCACCATGGAAATTCTAACAAGCAGAAACATGAAACATATCATCATATATGATCTCACCTGGCCGTAGGCGAACACACAGCTATTGTAACCAGACAAGCAATTCTCCACCATGGGCAGTCCAGCAACGTGAAATAGCTTTTCCTGAAAAGTCAACAGAACACGCATCCATAACATTATAGGTAACTATATCACATACAAAAAGCCTCTGCAGCTAGCTATAATGTTCACTTTCAAGTGGAACTAGATAAATTTGAAATGAAGCTTACCTGAGATATTGCCTCACTGGCAACATGGTCAAAGGTGAATCTTGTCTCTGGGTGGCCTAACCAGAGCAATGTTTGTGGACTCTCCTGTTTTAAACACCTACCATGTCCTTGACTAGCCCTTTCCATTGTACTTAATGGCCTCAGCCTTATCAAAACCTACACCATATAGAAGGATCCCTAAATTAGTAAGTTCCAGAAAAACGAAAAAAAAAACTAATTGATTGAATCTCCTAAACAGTGAACCAACCTGGACATTGTGCTCTTTCCAAAACGAATGATCTTCATTGAGCTCAAAAAGTGGAGTTGTTTCCGCAAAGCTAACAGATTCAGCCATATGAATCCCCCTCGGAATCCTCGCAAACGAGCTCGTTCCTCTTCCACCAAAAGACTGAACAACTCGTGCGCCCGTAGCACAACCCCCACCAAGAGAAACCCTAGCACCGTTCCTAGTGGGCGTACTCTGCGCAGAGTTTGGCTCCGACCGAGATTTCCCATTACGGCCAACAATCTTAGGGTTCGAATCATGCATACCGTTCGCATTCCCAGCTCTACCTTCCGAAACATCGAATCTCTTCTCCGGACCCAGTGTTCGTTGATGCTGCGTTCGCGTACTTTCCAATTTCTGAACCAAATCGAATTCGGGTAGATGATTTGCCTTCTGAAGCTGACTCGGATCTGGTATCGAATTAAGAGGAGCTCTTGACGGCGAAAACAGAGACAAGTTCGCGAACATGTTCTCTTCCGATTCCGGCATCTCGATTCTGGGAACGTTTCGAGACATGGTAGATCGAGAGGCACTAGCTTCTGCTCTCTTTCAGCATGCGGAAAGATTAAAGAAGACGATTCAAACTTCACACTCTGGAACAAAGGAGCAACTTTTTCAGAAGCTTTGAGGACGAATTAATTAATAATGTTAACTAACACAGCGCTTTTTGTGTGAAGTTTCGAGAGCTGTTTGAATCCTTTCCAAGCTCTCTCAGTCTCAGATTTGAATTGGGGGGAGTGGATTTTCAAAATTAGCAACTTTAATTTTTCTGACGATGAACCCTTCTACTTCTTCGATAATACGAATATACCCTCTCATTATCTCCGTTTTCAAATTTGATGTTTATTACTTTAAAACAAATGATATGTACAATAAACTAATCGTCCCTCTCTACCACACTATCAGTAGTACTAGTAGTTGGTCAACTTTTCCATCATTACTGTGCATAATTAATAAAGTGTTCCAGATTCTTCATTCGACATCCTCATTCTAATTAGTCGTTAATCTGACGTTTGAGATTCTAGTCAATAGCCATGATCATACTGACCAATTCTGAACCTTTTGGCGTTTTGCTAAATTTTGAATTCAATTAATAAAATATTATTTGTTCAGATGTTCATGCGACTAATATGTCGTTTACCATAATTACATGCAAATTATTTTACGAACTACATAATACATATTTCAGCTGATATTATTAAAAAAAATGAAATAAGAAATTTTTTATCCCAAAAAATAGTCCATAGATTAATAAAATGAAAATTAACATATATGAATATATTACAGAAGAGAGTAAACAAAATACATGAACATGATCAAGAGAATCGTATGATTTATGTTTGTAGAATTAAAGCCTCCTTGATTAGTCATACCTCCACCTGAAATAGAACAAAAAAAATACAATGTAACGATCTCAAAATCTAACATATTAAAAGAATCTAACAAACCAGTTCAATCTATATATTACTGCAGTGTAAAGTACATATAAGAAATGTATTGTTATTTGTTGACTAATTAGGACTAAATTGATCACGATAAACAAATTATGCACTCTGTTTGAAATTAATTAAAAAAAACAAGAGGGACTGAAACGGTAGTTACCACATTCTCTCGTAGGGTTGTTGTTGGAACCGGGACATTGGCAAAGAAAGATCTCCGTCTCGGCGTCGAAACCACAAGTGCCACCTGACTTCCGGCAACGGTCACAACCAATCTCCGGCACCGCGTACGAAAGCTCGATTCCATAGGACCAATCCAAAGGAGCCACGCCTCTCATTTTCCCGTTGTCAATCGCCGTCGTGTAATGTGAGCAGTCCAAGATGTTCATACTCATCACCCGCACAGTATCGTAGCTAGTGAAACAACAATACGGCGTCGTATGAACCGTACTATTACCTGAAGCCACACAGATTTCAAAATTTGGGGAAATCACTACAGTAATTAAGAAATTAGAAATCTGAATTCATACCAGAGGGTGTTGTGGTGTTGAAGATGCGAAATGAGGCACATGAGCTATAAAGCTCGTCGCAAGAGTGGCCGGCGGCATTAAAACAGAGATTCCGGTAACGATTATGAACCGGAGAGTCGTTGGAACAGTTGAGGAGCGCGAAAACGGTGTCGTACGAAGGTCTGATAAGAGCGTTCTGTATATCAGACATCTTGAAATCGTGGTGAGGCTGAAGAATCGAGCAAGTAGACATCGCCGGATCGAAGATTACCATAGTGTTCTTCTCGTAATCGATGCTCTGGACTTTGTAGCTTCCGGAAGGAGTGGTGAAATATAGATCGGTGGAGCAATTGAACATTGCTTTGAACTGAGGAGATCCGCAGCCGACGTCGATGCCGAACGGGTAATTTATTGGGATGTTGCCGCATAGTGTACGGCACGATGTTGATGCTGAGGTTGTTAATGGCGGAAATGTTAGGGTTGTGACTGTGTAGAGGAGGAAGGTGAAGAAGATGAAGAGCTTCCTCATTGTTGTTGTCTTCTCTACTTTGCTGAATTTTTTTTTCTCTTTCCCTTTCTTTTCTATCTAAAAAGGTTTATGGAAATTTGAATTTTAGATTTAATGAAACCTCGTTATGGTATAGTTTGTTAATTTATTATCCTAATAATAGTTTATGTATTTTTTTTGGACAAAGAAATTTGGAATATTATCTTGAAATTGTTTTTTCTTTAACTTCCTTGATTTGTGAAGTATTATTTCTCTGTATTTTTTTCACTTGTTTGTTAAATAGTTAAAAATTTGGATATATATATTGAAAAATACTACTCCCTCAGTTTTTTTAATAGTTCATCCTTTAGAAGCAAAATTTTCAAAAATTATATGAATATTTCAGTTTTCAATGCATAACTAATTAGTTTTTAATTGTTTTTGACTTTTAAAATTTTGCATATTATTTTATCATTGGTTAAATAGTGTTCATATAATTAATAATTAATGTTTTAGTTTAAAAAAAACAAAACTAATAAATAATAACGGATAGATTACTGTATTTTTCATTATTATACTATTACATGATACATATGTCTTACTTCATCATTCTACTTTTTCCATCAACTGATTTCACTAACCAAACAAAAACATTCAAAAATCAAAAGTAATAATACAACTCATATAGCCACCGTTAATTTCATTAGGGATAGAACGAACACTCTAAAAAGAGACTGAGAAAAAAACCCAAAATCTATAAAAAAAATTCTCACATCAATATTCTCCACAGTATCAATTTATTTATATATATATATATATATATATATATATTTTTTTTTTTGCAAACAAATAACTTTCATAAAATCAATTAGGGTTTGATACAGAAGTTCCGAAGAGCGTTTTTTGCAAGGACATCAGCATGATGATTGCAATTCCTAGGAATATAATTAAAAGTATATAGATGAAATTAAGAGATTAGGGATTGAGAATCATATAGAATCCCATGGAGTTCCTTTGGTGAGGATTTCCGATTGAGTGCTTTGACTAGCAATTGCGAGTCTGAAGCGAAATGGACTTGATTGAAACCCGATTCAATAGCAACTTTCAATGCCTTGAAAGTTGCTAAAGCTTCAGCCATCAAGGGTGATCTGATATTCTGAGCCTTGGAGGCTCCCTGGTTCAGCGGTTGATCGGCGTAGTCCTTGAAGATCCAGGCGCATCCCATGTTACCGTTGTCTCTCCAGGCTGCATCAGTGGAGCATGCGATATGTGATGTTGTGGTTAATGTTGATCTCGGTCCAGGTGTTGAGGCTCGGGTCTGTGTTGGGGGTGAGTAGTCTTGTGGCTGTTGTGCATCCTGCCATTCTTTTGCTCGTATGATAGCTAAATCCAGTGTATCTTTTGCAGGAGCTTTGATCTTGTTGAAAATTAGTTTGTTCCGGGTTGTCCATAGGGTCCAAAGAATCCATGGTGCTAGAGGTCCAATCATAAGGCCCGTTGGTGGGAGACAGGTGAGTTTTGCAGTTTGGCTCAACCCCGATTTGAAATTTTCTATCTCCTCCGAGTTGAAGTTTTCTTTATGTGGTGCCAGATTCCAAACTTCTGTGCATAGGGGCATTGGAAAAACAGGTGGGCTTCGGTTTCCAAACTGCCATAGTGTGGGCATCGGGGGTCAGAGTCTAACTGCCTGGTTTGGAGGTTGCTTCTAACTGGAAGAGCTTTCTGAGCAGCCTTCTAGAGCAAGAGCTTTGTTTTAGGTGAACATTTAATATTCCAAATTTCTTTTTTCCAAAGAAAGGTTTCTACAGGCTCTATAGTGTCGGAGGTTGGTGTTTTTTCCACTCTTACTGTTTTTGATCTCAGTGCTTCATGATATCTAGATTTTGCAGTGTAGACTCTATCAGGGGTTGGGAGCCAAGCCCAAGAATCTGGTCCTCCCTGTTTGCTTGGTCGTAGTTGGGTTATGCACTCTTCATAAGATGGGAGTGTTTGGCGAATCAGGGGGAGGTTCCACTCCTTTGAAGCAGGTAGGAGCAGGTTTTCTACCCGCAAGTGTTGATTTTCCTTTGTTGGAGGACCCATGGGCGCGATCGGGTGGTCAAGAGAGATCCAAGGGGTTCCCCATGTAGGTGTTGAGTCGCCACTGCCTATCATTTTTCCCAAGTTTGACTTTAAAAGGTCCCTTCCAATGCAAATGCTTCTCCATCCGTGTGACGCATGGTTTGGGATAGGGCTATCCAGGAAGTAGAATATATATATTCTGAAATATAATGATATTTCATGAAATATAATTTAGCTGAGACTGCGGAGTGATAATGATATTTTAGCAATCAATCGGTGGAATTTTTGAAATATTTTTTTTGATTTTTTTTATAGAATGGAGTCGTCTCTAACCAAATTTACGTCTAGGCCCGACGTATTGGAAGATTGGGACGGGCAACTTGGAGATGTTACCTTCTTTTTTTTTGTGCAAATGGAGATGCTACCTATAAGAGTAATCTGTATATAATAGCAATCCGAAGAAATGCCACCAAAAGTTGTGTTTTTTCAATCGTATCTTTTGGATAATTTTCTAAAAAAATCTGTAAAAAATTTAAATTGTGTGTTTTACAAAAAGTTGTGATTGTTCGTCGTAACAATTTTTTTTTTTGTAAAGTTGTAACTGTTCATTGTTGAGTTGTGTTTATTCGAATATTCATATCTTTTGAAATCTATATACATTTGTCTGTTTGAACTGTCTATATATTTCACTCTCAACGGTTTTTACAGCTCTCCAAATTATATAAAATTACATTTACTCATTACAGCATTAGTTCAATATTCTCAGTTAGGATCACTTTGTTATAATGATTTTTTTAATTGTAGCTCTTTACCATAATTCTTCATAAAAATACCTTATATTTATAATATTTTAAACAATGTGTTTTGCAAAGTTGCATCTATTCTACATAATATTTTTTGTTATAAGTTTTCTTTTTGATGGTTGTGTTTTTAATAACAGTTTATGTATTCAAACTATTCTATTACATTCAAATATTTTCATAATGTATAATTTTAAATTTTAAAATTAGTTTATTTTTTTTTCTAAAATACTTCCCCCACGACATCGCGGGGGGTCTGAATCCTAGTTTCTATAAGAGTAAGTAAAAATATAAATAAATAAATATATATATATATATATAACACAAAATTGGCTTGTGTTAGAACACTGGAAAACGTGTTATTAAAGTTGTTCATAACTTTGATCAAAATAATAAAACACAAATCACAGAAAGAGACTAAACCGTTTGAACGTCATTCCACAACCGTTTTTCCTCTCCCCCAACAAACGACGCTAGAGGCGATTAACCAAGACTATGGCTTCGGCCGACGTCGGCTCCGGCGTCGGACGTACTCCTTCTGTTCGTCTTCCATCTTCTTAATTTATCTTATTCCTTCATAGATCTAGTTTTTTGTAAGATTCAGGTTGTGTTCCAAGTCTTCTCTCATAAAAAGGAGTGTTCCAGGAAAGAAGATATTCATTTTTAAGGCAAGGTCTATCCTAATTATCTCAAGCATCTATTTTGGTGATTATGATTATGGATGAAGAATGAAGATTATGGGTGTAAAAGATGAAATGGATCTCGTTTATGGTTATACAAAACTTATAGCAGATCTTCAAGTGGCGCCATGGCTATTGTCTCCCAGATATTTTTAAAGGCAGAGGAAGATAATCATACATATATCACAGATCTATATATATATATATATATATAGTTTATATATAATAATTGTTTTTATTTTATATCTCTTCAATAGAGTTTGATTCCGGCGAATGATCATCTGCAAATTCTTCTGCCGGTTGGTGTTTTAATGATTGCGAAGTGAATTTGGTATTTTCATAGTTGGATGATAGCCAAGAATCGCAACGACTTGGGTTCGAGCACGAAGAAGGAAAATAACAGACTTGATTATCTGTTAGCAAGTAAGTTCTTCTAGACAAGAAGCATCGTTAAATTCACTTCTTTTGTTGTATGTTTCTTCTTTATTGATCATAAATGTATCTTTATGTGGATCATTTTTCTGTAATTTTGTAAACTTTTATTCGAAGAAAATGAAAATAGATGTTAAAAAAAAAAAAAAAACTTTGATCAAAATAAAAAAAAATAAAAAAATAAAGTTGTTCATAACTTGGATGATACAAACTATAAATATCAATCAACCTAAATACTAATTTGGGTTGTGTAAGAATATTGGAAAACGTGTTATTAAAGTTGTTCATCACTTGGATGATAAGTTTGTTATGCTCATATACAATCTAAAAGTGATTACGATTTTCATCCAAGTAAATGAGCATAACAAAATTACTAATTTACTTGTTGCCCTATTAGTACATTAAAACTTTTACACGACTTAAGGCTAGCTTACCTATAATGGTCATATTTGTGGCTATTTAAAGCAGCATGCATGCAAACACAATAACTCATAATTCATCTTAATTCTTAAAACACATACAACTTTACCAAAGAAATTAATAAGCTCTCCATATTGATCAAGCAATATGTACGTTTTCGAAGTTACAGGTAATCATATATATAAAAAGTAAAGTTTCACTCTCTCCTTATTCGTCTACTTGGCAATGCATTTTTAACAAAAAAAATATTTATATTAAAACACAAATTTAAAAATAATTAATTTTCACATTTAACGCACATAATATAAAACTGAAATCATATGAATTCCCCCTATAAATTATGCATTAACTTTATTTCTCCACTAAGTTGTATTAATCAATTGTATTAAAACAAAACAATAAATTAGAATTGTAACTCTCATTTTTCTAAATGTAATTTTTCATCATTTCTCTTCCTATAAATACTCATTATCTTATTCTCTTAGTCTATCACTCTTTCATTCTCTCATCTTCTTCCACTACTCTCAAATCTCTTTTTTGTTTTGTTTTGTTTTGTTTTGTTTTTTTTTTTTTTGTTATTGTTGTTGTATGGGTTATAAAAAATCAAATCAAATATCATTGTAAAAGCTTAGTTTTAGAGTTTGTATGATATGTATATCTTATATATTTATTTTAATCTTTTAAAATGTTTATCTCCATTTTCTATTTTATATTAACATCTTATAAGTCATTATTTTCATACTTCCTTACAATATTCACCACACAATAAGATCATAAAGTTGAAATGATCCATATGTAATTATCTATTATGTCTCTGGTTATCTCACATATTCATGTATCATTTTTAATAATTTATAAAGATCAATATAATATTTAAAGATCAATATAATTATCCATTTATCCATTTATAAAGACTATTTTGTTTTGTGATCCAATTGTTAAATCTGCAGAGATCAATATAATATATATATATATTTTTTTTATGATTTGAGGTTTTTGAAAACAAAAAGAACATAATTAAACAATTGGTTTTTTGTGTCTTTAATCAAATAAAAATTATCCAAAAAACAAAACATATTCAACTGGAACTTAAATATAAAAATAAAATATAATTTTAAAAATATCATTTCACTAAATTCTCTAAAGATGAAACCATTAGTATGAAATCTAGCACTATAAATTAAATTGATGAGAGAAAACCAAAAAAATATAAGTTATCCTTGGGATTTTAAAAATTATTGAGATTGAAGAATTCATATAATTTTATAAGAAAACTAATTTAGTTTGTCACTTAAAAAGTAATATTTTTTATTTTGAAATATTATGTGTAAGTGTTGAGTTTATATCAACAAACAACCAAATCATGTGAATTTTGATTCAGCCACTTGGTATTCCTTTTATTTTAGGTTATAAAAAATTAAAATATTTATTTATAATTAAAGACATGTAACTCCATTTAACTCAAATGTAACTCCTATCCAATAATTGTACATTAATTCATTCCTCCTACTAACTTATTATCTTTCAAGAGAAATTATTTTTGGTTAAATTTTAATATTTTTTATTTATTTTGGTTGGCTAAACTTATATTCATATTTTGGTTGGCTAAATTAATATATTTCTCATGTAAAATTATTGTTTATAATATATTTCTCATTTCAAAGTTTAAAGCAATATATCATATATATAAAAGTAAGGTTTTGGTCTCTCCTTATTGGTTGATTTTCATTTAATGTTTTCAATTTTTTTTTATTTTTTTATTTGCTTTCTAATTGCTTTAAACAATATTTAAGATCCAATAAACACAATACATTTAACTCACACATTAAAATAAAATTATAACTGAAAATAAAATAAATTATGCATTAATCATATTCTACCACTCAATTTTATTCAAACACAATAAATTACTATTGTAACTCCATAGTTCTAAATGTAACTTCCATCATTTCTTATCATATAAATAAGCATTCTCTCAATCTATCATTCTCTCATATTGACATTCTTTTACTATCTCATTTTCACATTCTCTCATTCTCTTCTACAATACCTCAAATCATTTTTCATTTTTTTTTGTTATTTTTGATTTCTTATTTTTGTTGTATGGGTTTAAAAAAAAAATGAAATATCATTGTAAATTGTTAATGCTAAATTTTAATTTTAGAGACTACATGATATATATTTTACATTGTTCTTATTTTAAAAGATTTATCTCCTTTATCTAATTTGGATTATTATCTTATAAGTAATCATTCTCTCCTCCTCTCCCACCAATATCAAATGTTGTTATATCTCATATGTGTTGTAAGAGTTTGATTCTATATTTTAATTTAGAAAGTATTATATATATTTAACATTGTTTTCAATTTTTATTTTATTTATATATAAATAAAATATTTCTTTTATATTTCTTGCCTTTCTAATCTATTCATATTTATTTTTAAAATTTGCATATTTATATTTAAATTCACATATGTTGGTTTTAACAAAAAAAATCAACTTTATTTGAGAATTAGATATTCCTATTCATTTTTGAACAATCAATGTGTAACATAATATATATAAGCATTTTGTCTTGCAATCACAAGTTCCATTTCCATTGCTTAACTCCATGGTTAAACTATAATATATGTTGTCCTATTTGTAGGAACAACAACATATTTATTTAATATATTTAAAAGAAAAGATGATTAATCGAAATAAACATTTCTCCAAATTTTATAATTTATTCAGTGTGAGTGTACTTATTACTTTGAAAAACCTTTACATTGAAGTTCTTAAAAACATATAAAAAAACTAAAATACTATGTCACTTCAAATTTGGAAGGAAACACTTGGTATTCCTTTTTTTAAAAGTCAAGACACATATAAAAATTTATTAATATTCAACTCACTTTAAAGGCATAAAAGGTTATTTAACTCAAAAATAACTTCTATCCAATAATTCCATACATTCCTCCCACAAATATAAATATATATATATATATATATGTTCAAGATTATCTTTAAAAATATTACAGAATATTACTGTTAGCTAAACTTATAGTCACATATATACAATATATATACATAAGAATTTATATTACTTATTAACACCATAATTCGACCTATTATTTGCTTAACTCAAAATTGGTTTCAAAGCCAACTAAAGAAAAACAGAAACGATCTTATTGATATTAGACCAAAACATATGCATACAAACATAATCACCTACACGGAAGATAATTATTTTTTAAAAATAACTTATTATTGCAACATTAACGTATGAAAAGTTTACATAAGCAGTTAATTAGAAAATCTAAAATACAATAAATGTATTAGGAACAATATCAGTCGATGATAAGATTGGATCCTCAAAAGCAAGAAACAACATCCTCATAATTCATAAAAAATAAACACCACAGTTGTACACATCTAAACGAAACGGTATAAACATATAGTGTATAAGTACAAGTGACTGCGAAGCCTGTATATGCCTAATTAAAACGAAATAATACAAAAGAGAAAACGAAAAAGACAAAAAAAAAAAACAAAAAAGTGCCAACTACACCACAACCCACGCGTTGCGTGGGGAAGCACCTAGTATGGCTTTGAATTTAGTGTTTAAAAAGTCATGAGATTATTATATTTATTAATCACATTTTGGATTCATATTTTTAGTATAAGATTAGGTTTTGATTTATAATAGTTTAATATTGTACAAAATCTGAACTTCACAACAATTTGTATAATCAAAACATATATACAGTAGTCGATGTAGGGAATTATTATGGATTTGGCCACTTTTCACTCCAACTATTTTGTGTATGTCATTTTCTTCACATATTTTAAATTTGCCACTTTAAAAGCTATACATTTGTGATTTTTTTTGTTGCTAAAATACATACTTCATAACAAATACTAAATCTTACAAAAAAAAGAACATCAATTAAATTGTATCAAAAAATTAAGTGATATTAATTTGTATTGCTTATTTATGATTGATACAAAAGATAAAATTTAGCATAAAGTAATAATTGATATCCTTATTGACTTGTACGGCATCAATCAACTAAAACTGATGCAAACGGATATAAATTTGCATCACTTTAAGATACTGATAGAAACATAAATACATCACTTAAAAAATCAACATATTAATTCATTTATATTAACAGCACTTTGCAAATGATTAAAAAATTACATCAATAAAAACTGATGCAAATAAGATTATACTAATTATGTCAAAACTAATTTTGTGATTTAGTTCAATTGTTAAAAGTTAAAATCAATGGATTTATCTACTTAATTTACATCAAAGAAAATAAAAGTTATTTTATTATAATTTGAATCAGGTTAAAACATTGATATAGTAGCATAACCAATATACATTAACAAACAATCTATATAGTTTAATTTGTAAATAATAACCGACCCATTTTTAATTCATATTACATACGTGACAAAAATAGGTTGAACTGACATAAAAGATTATTGAAATTAATGTGAAACATATAACGGCGTACTTTTTTAGTCTTATATGTCGATCGCTTCTTAAAATCTGGTATCATGTCTTTCATTTGATGTCAAATTCCTTAAAAGTTTACAGCAGTTTTTTTTGAAAGAAAATAAACGATTATTATTTTTAGTTTTCTTATTATTCTTCTTTTTCTATTTTAAAATCTAAACTTTAAACACTATTTTGTAAACCCAAACCGATATATAATTTCATTAAATTATATAATCTAAACCCTAAACTCTAACAACTCTTTTGTAAACCCAAACCGATATATAATTTCATTAAATTATATAATCTAAACCCTAAACTCTAACAACTCTTTTGTAAACCCAAACCGATATATAATTTCATTAAATTATATAATCTAAACCCTAAACTCTAACAACTCTTTTGTAAACCCAAACCGACATATGATTTCATTTAATTGTAAAATCTAAACTCTAATTATTATTTTTATAAACCTAAACCAACATAATTTCTTTAATAAAAAAATCTACAGAATTAGTTTCCTTAACTTGTTTTGTCTTTTTATTTTAATTTTGATTTATTTTATAAATATAATATGATATGGCAGTTTGATTGGTTGATTAAGAGGAGGTGAATAAGAGTGGTTCACCCTTAGAGGTGAACCCAATAATTTTTCTTTTAACTATTTTCTTTTTTCCTGGTTAATTGTTTTTGTTTTGAATTAGAATATATACTTTTCAGATTTCCCTAGAATTAAGTAAATCAAGTACAAATATCCAGAAAATCCTATTAGATACTTCCGTTTCCTTTGCTAAACTGTTTCGTTTATTCAATAATTATTACCGATAAGAGTCCAAAACAGATCTCTTTTGCAGTTCATAGTTCATGTGTGAATGTTGAAGATTTGTGTTCATCTTTTTTTTTTTTTTTTTGTCAAACATACACTCCATTAACTTAAGTTACAAGGTTTTTGGTATTCCCCTCTAAAAGGAGTATAATACAACCAACTAACTTATACATGAGGAGAGAAAGCCATAGTGTGTTGCTTAAACAGAAGCACAACACCCGGAGCAAACTACAACAAAGGGTAAAACAAGCTTGCGAGCATCTACAGTAAAAAGAACAAAAGATACAATAAATACTGAAACTAAGATAAAGAGGTCTTAAGACCCTATAGATAGTGAGAACCACCAGGAAGATAGGCCACATGAAGTGACAGTAAGCTGCCCAAGACCTATTCATTGGCCGCGACACGACGATATGCCACAGTGGAATGCTGAGATTCCGACAGGTTTTTATAAACCTAGCTCGCACTAAAGATGATAAGTCTTCAGCTCCCTGGAAAGGGAGAGTAGGTTGGGAACAAGTTCCCAGAAGTCGAGTGACGGAGAAAAGATCTGAGATAAGACCATCTTGCCACATGCCTGTGAAAGAGCTTAACCGAATGAATAGCAACAAGGGTGAATCAAGACAGAATTGTGTAATTAAGGGAATGGACTCGTCCGCAAAGTTGCTCTCCAATTGGGAGGAAATAAATAAGAAATGGATATTAAGCAATTGGGATGATATTTATAAAGACTATTTTGTTTTGTGATCCAATTGATAAATCTGCAAAGATCAATATAATTTATATATATTTTTATGATTTGAGGTTTTTGAAAACAAAAAGAACATAATTAAACAATTGGTTTTTGTGTGTTTAATCAAAATGAAAAATGTTCCAAAAAAGAAATATTCAACTGGAACTTAAATATAAAAATAAAATATAATTTTAAAAATACCATTTAACTAAATTCTCTAAAAATGAAACCATTAGTATGAAATCTAGCACTATAAATTAAATTGATGAGTGAAAAACAAAAAAAAGACCAAAAAAATATAAGTTATCTTTGGGGTTTTAAACATTTTTGAGATTGAAGAATTCATATAATTTTATAAGAAAACTAATTTAGTTTGTCACTTCAAAAGTAATATTTTTTATTTTGAAATATTATGTGTAAGTGTTGAGTTTATATCAACAAACAACCAAATCATGTGAATTTTCAATCAGCTTTTTGGTATTCTTTTTATTTTAGGTTATAAACAATTAAAATATTTATTTATAATTAAAGGCATGTAACTTCATTTAACTCAAATGTAACTCCTATCCAATAACTGTACATTAATTCATTCCTCCTACTAACTTATTTATCTTTCAAGAGAAAATGTTTTTGGTGAAATTTTGATATTGTTTAATTATTTTGGTTGGCTAAACTAATATTCATATTTTGGTTGGCTAAATTAATATATTTCTCATGTAAAATTATTGTTTATAATATATTTCTCATTTCAAAGTTTAAAGCAGTATATCATATATATAAAAGTAAGGTTTTGGTCTCTCTTTATTGGTTGATTTTTCATTTAATGTTTTCTAATTTTTTATTTTTTATTTGCTTTCTAATTGCTTTAAACAATATTTAAGACCCAATAAACACAATACATTTAACTCGCACATTAAAATAAAATTATAACTGAAAATAAAATAAATTATGCATTAATCATATTCTACCACTCAATTTTATTCAAACACAATAAATTACTATTGTAACTCCATAATTCAAAATGTAACTTCCATCATTTCTTATCATATAAATAAGCATTCTCTCAATCTATCATTCTCTCATATTGACATTCTTTTACTATCTCATTTTCACATTCTCTCATTCTCTTCTACAATACCTCAAATCATTTTTCGTTTTTTTTTTTTTTTTTTGATTTCTTATTTTTGTTGTATGGGTTGTAAAAAAAAAATGAAATATCATTGTAAATTGTTAATGCTAAATTTTAATTTTAGAGACTACATGATATATATTTTACATTGTTCTTATTTTAAAAGATTTATCTCCTTTATCTAATTTGGATTATTATCTTATAAGTAATCATTCTCTCTTCCTCTCCCACCAATATCAAATGTTGTTATATCTCATATGTGTTGTAAGAGTTTGATTCTATATTTTAATTTAGAAAGTATTATATATATATAGATATTACATTGTTCTATTTTTTAAAGATTCATCTCCATTATCTAATTTGGATTACCATCTTATAGTAAACATTCTCTCCTCCTCTCCTACCAATATCAAATGTTGTTATATCTCATATGTGTTGTAACTTGTAAGAGTTTGATTCTATATTTTAATGTAGAAAGTATTATATATATTTAACATTGTTTTCAATTTTTATTTTATTTATATAAAAAAATATTTCTTTTATATTTCTTGCCTTTCTAATCTATTCATATTTATTTTTTAAATTTGCATAGTTAAATTTAAATTCACATATGTTGGTTTTAACAAAACAATCAACTTTATTTGAGAATTAGATGTTCCTATTCATTTTTAAACGATCAATGTGTAACATATAAGCATTTTGTCTTGCAATCACAAGTTCCATTTCCATTGCTTAACTCCATGGTTAAACTATAATATATGTTGTCCTATTTGTAGGAATAACAACATACTTATTTAATTTATTTAAAAGAGCAGATGATTAAACGAAATAAACATTTCTCCAAATTTTATAATTCAATCAGTGAGTGTACTTATTACTTTGAAAAACTTTTACATTGAAGTTCATAAAATCATATAAGAAAACTAAAATACTATATCACTTCAAATTTGGAAGGAAACACTTGGTATTCCTTTTAAAAAAAGTCAAGACACATATAAAAATTTATTAATATTTAACTCACTTTAAAGACATTAAAGGTCATTTAACTCAAAAATAACTTCTATCCAATAATTTCATACATTCCTCCCACAAATAAATATATATATATATATATATATTCAAGATTGTATTTAAATATTACATAATTTTTTAGTTAGCTAAATTTATAGTCACATATATACAATATATATATATATGAATTTATATTACTTATTAACACCATAATTCGACCCATTATTTGCTTAACTCAATATTGGTTTCAAAGCCAACTAAAGAAAAACAGAAACGATCTTATTGATATTAGACCAAAACATGGGCATACAAACATAATCACTTACACGAAAGATAATTATTTTTTAAAAATAACTTATTATTAAAACATCAACGTATGAAAGATTTACATAAGCAGTTAATTAGAAAATTTAAAATACAATAAATGTATTGGGAACAATATCAGTCAATGATAAGATTAGATCCTCAAAAACAAGAAACAACATCCTCATAATTCATAAAAAATAAACGCCACAATTGTAGACATCTAAACGAAATTGTATAAACATATAGTGTATAAATACAAGTGACTGCGAAGCCCGTATATGCCTAATTAAAACGAAATAATACAAAAAATAAAACGAAAAAAACCAAAAAAAACAAGAAAGTGTCAACTACACCACAACCCACACGTTGCGTGGGAAGCACCTAGTGAATAATTAATAACACTCTTTGTCTTTTAATTCACTTTCTTTCTTTTACATACAACAAATTGTTCATCGATTTATATTCAAGGTACTAATTCTTTCGCTATAACATTATCTCTTTTTTTGCATGTTATATTGCAAAGGCAATTTCATTTGGATGGCCGTGTATCTTTACCCAATGTGAGTCTTCTTTAATTTCCCTTTGTTAAATATATTGTACCTAGATCGACGAATTAATGAATGTGTAATATGTATTAATATAATAAATAGGTGTACGACAATGAATGAGTTAACTGAAAAGATTAGGAAAGATGAGAATTACGAACCGTATCTTGTGACTTTGGCGTGCAACGTGTTGTGGGCAATTGACGCCCGTCATCAGGGGAACACATTGAAGCTTGTGATCAATATCCTCGGAGCGGCACTTCACGTCATATACTTGATGGTTGTTCTCGATGTAAGTATTTTTACCTACCCAATTTTATTTTTATTATAACTATTATCAATATATATATATATATATATATCCATTACATGCAATGCAGGTGATCGTAGATGATGGCAACCAAGATAATTGGAATAATATTGTTTTTTCCGCTGGGATGGGGGATTGGCCAGTACAAGCCTTTCTCAATCATGAGTCTCTTCATTTTTCCATTTGCAATGGCAAAATCGATTTACCCAATATTACAGGCGGTAAGAAAAAATGCAGAATTTATAATCAATTTTTTTAATTTTAATTTTAGAATTGTATCTACACAATTGTTAATTTTGGTTGAATTCAATCAAATTCGAGCTGTCAAAACAAAAAGTGTAAAAAAGACAGTACCACATACGAGAGTCTATTTTATTTGTTAGATTTTACATATGTTTTACTTATATTTTACATATATTTTGCTTAATTTTTTTTAGTTTACTTTTAAAAAACAAAAAAAATAATATGTAATATGTTTTCAATTTTATGATGTTAAAAACCGTTTGAGAAAATTTCTCTATACAAATGTAATATTAGATATTAAACATGTAAATCATAATGAATATATTTTAAAAAATTTCATCAACATGGAATTTATTGTCTTCATCCACTATTTTGGAAAAAAAATATTCAAATAACAAAAAAAACTAATTTGTTGCCATATATGAACAATCACATCTATAATTTCGATCTAAATCATTTACTTTAACCGATCTCAGAAAAACGCACTCGCATCGAGGAGTGTGGTATATATGCCATTTTTGGTACCGTGTATGTTAACCATTAACGGTGCAGTTGGGAGTTTATTCGGCTACTAGGGGTTTCTACTATCAATTATTTCATACAGGTAAGATATCTCAAGATACATTTTAAATGCAAACCTATATAGTATTTATTTACAGAATACTTTCCTAAAAAAAAAAAAAAAAAAAACTAATCATGAAGCCACTTCAATATACTAGGCAAACATGTTGTATTAAAGTAATGAACTTCTAGAATAATTGTTTTTCTTCTGGATTAGAATAATTGTTTTTACTGGATTGGAACAAAAAAAAAATTACTGGATCAGAAAATCTCACATCACATCTCTTTGACTTTGTAGAAATTTATAGAAATTAATAGTTCTATTTAACAGCAAACTATTAACTGATCTTTTTTTTTTTTTTTTTTTGCGTTTTGGTGTCGTGTGTGTAAAGGCAATGCTATTGGGTTTGTATATGTGGTCAATGCCGGTCAACACAAACACACATGGTCAATATTGGTTAACACCGGTCAATATCAAATTCCGACAAACAAATCATCGAAATTAGATGGTTATGGTGTTGTACACATAACTCATGTTTGTTTATGTATATTTTTATGTAATAACAATAGTTCGTATAACTAACAAAACATTTATATTATTTGTATGTGTGATTATGCGTTGACCTATAATTGGTGTAGCTAACGATCATTTTTACTTATGTTAAAGAATGTGGGAGTTGAAACATCAAAGCAAGGATAAATTGCAGTGTCATAAGAATCCTGGCGTCCTGAGGTCTTCTTTTATCTCATATGGTGCGCGGGTGCACCATAGCTACGACATTTTGAATGACAAGCCGAACTTGGGACTCGTTGTCCATTGTCACCCTTTAAATTTTATATTTCGACTACTAATAATAATACGAAAGCAAAATTCAGATAATTGAATTAACCTGAATTATTTATTCCCGCCAGTGATGTTCCCCAATTTCATCAGTAAAAATAAAGAAAAGAAGCATTGGAGGGAAGAAAATGAAAAAAAGCAATTAAAAAAAAAAAGAAAAGAAACGCAATGTTCGCCGGCGACGATGACTCAGTTCAGATTGTTCGACTTCTCGACCAGACGCTTACTTCCATTGATGGCGTTGCAGTCCGCGAGGCAACGGAGGCTCTGGATCGACTTTCTACGGAGCTCCCTCACTTCCCTTATCGTCTTCTCTCCATCGCTTCCGGTGACCTCTTTTTTTTTTGTTTGTTGTCTTATAACTTTTTACCCGATTTACTTAAGCAATTCACTTTATTCCAAAGCATTGACTTCTGATGAAGAGATGTGATTTTGATTTCCTCGAACCGAATTGCACAATTAGGGTTACAAAATTTGTTGAGTTTATGATTTGGTTCCGTTTTATGTGTGGCGCTGGTTGGTTATCGTAGAGGTAGTTTCATGAAGAGTATAGAATCCTTAGCAATATTTTGATTTAGCTGATACAAACACTCATACATGATTGAACTCATTCGGCTGAGTCTTTTAATTCTATCAATCGCTGTTGAATTGAATAAGTGCTAGTTCATTTTTTTTTTTTTCTGATTGACAGGAGGTGAAAATTCCAGCCAGAGAGTTGCCGCTGCAACGTACCTGAAGAATTTTACCAGACGGAACACGGGGATTGAAGGGACAATCTCTGAAGTCAGCAAGGAGTTTAAGGATCAGCTTCTCCTAGCTTTGCTTCAGGCAGAGCCTACAGTTCTTAAAGTTTTACTTGAACTGGTAGGCATATTCAACAAGCTTATCTTCATCTAGTTGTTGCAAATCTTATTATAACTTATTATTCCTGTAAAGTTTTAGTTTAATTTTGTGCTCACCTTCATTTTACTTCATTTGTGGCCAGCTCCACATTGTTGTTGTGTCAGAATTTGTGAAGAAAAATGCATGGCCTGAACTTGTATCAGAGCTGCGTTCTGCTATCGAGAAGAGCAGCTTAATTAGTAGTTCAAACTCTAGCTGGAGTACTGTGAATGCTCTGATGATATTGCTTACAGTTGTAAAGCCTTTTAAGGTATTTGTTACATTCTTTTTCGTAAGAAAAATTATATTAAGGAAGTGATAGCTTTAAACATAGATTTTTATCTCTCTCTTCCATCGGCTCTCCTATACTGCATCCCGTGTTGCATATATCATGGTTGAGCATCCCTTATTTTGGTTGTGAGCTTTTGTTGCTTCTGGCTGCAATATTTAAGAGTATGAACTACTGCAAAATCTGAAAACATTTGTGTTTTGAAGTGGTAGTCCTCTGTTCTGAACCTGGTCCTGTGTGGTCTATTTAAATGAGCGTGGCTTATTTTTGTGTGTTTGCTTTGCAGTACTTCCTGCAACCAAAACTTGCAAAGGAGCCAGTACCACAACAGCTGGAGAGTATCACGAAAGAAATTCTTGTACCCTTGGTGTCAGTATTTCATCATCTCACTGAAAAGGTTATCCTTTTCTCTTACTGTTTTCTTTTTCTTCATCTGCTCACACTTTATGTAAGATATATCTGCTCTTTGGATCTCAATGAGTATTCCTATCTGGTATAATTCTGAAGCAGGCTTTGACTACACATGGATGGGGTGAACTAGAATTGGAAAAGACACTCCACATTATCTGCAAATGCTTATACTTTTCAGTAAGTCATACCGTCAGTTTATATTTCAGATAGACGAAGTTTCCAGAACTGTTGTTGCATGTCTGGGTGATCGAAATTTGTCATTGATTATTAAACGTAATTTATCAAATTTCTCATGTTGTACAATCTACTGTGATAATTTTGTTAAGGGTGTTTTGTGTTGTAGGTGAAGTCCCATATGCCATCTGATTTGTCACCTCCGCTTGGTTCCTTCTGTCGAGATGTGATCAGAATTCTAGACTCCTTGAGTTTTGACTGGAGTGTGACTCCTTCAGATGGGTACTTGATTAGGTCGAAAGCTGGAAAAAGAAGTTTGCTCCTCTTTGGCACACTTGTCAGCAGACATAGAAAATATTCTGACAAGTATGTAAACACCTTAAATTCTTCTTAGCAATGTAGCATTCCCAATGCTTATTTACCACGCCTATTATATCTGATTTATGCAGATTAGTGCCAGAGATAGTAAATTGCTCAATGAAGATTGTGAAACATAGTTCAAACATCAGTGTAAGTATTTTTAGCAAAATTTGTTACTACAAAAATTGCTTCTTCTCATCAAAATGTTACTATCTTCTTAACCTAATGCTATGCGTGCCTACTATCATGTGCAGAAGCTCGGATGCCTAACTGAGAGAATTATCTCACTTGCTTTTGATGTAATTTCACGCGTCATGGAAATTGGCCCTGTAAGTTGTTAGAATGTTCACAAAAAATCTAAATAGAATGATCAAATGTCTATAAAAGCAAATATAATTTGTACCTTAAAAACAGGGATGGAGATTACTTTCACCCCATTTTTCTGTTTTGTTGGACTCTGCAATCTTTCCAGCCCTGGTGCTGAATGAGAGGGTACGCTTTCCTTTGTCGTAATCTGTGTTGCAAGCATTTCTTACTACCATTATTGCAAAAAATTTACTGGTCTTTCCGGGTTGCTTTTGCAAGTAGGACATATCTGAGTGGGAAGAAGATGCAGATGAATTCATAAGGCAAAACCTTCCATCTGAACTAGTATGAAACTTATCTCTCTCTCTCTAGACGGATTATTTTTATGTCTATGGTCCAGAGGCTATGAAATAATATCATTTTCGTTTGGCAGGAAGAAATTTCTGGGTGGAGGGAGGACATGTTTACAGCCAGGAAAAGTGCTATGAACTTGCTTGGTGTCCTTGCCATGTCAAAGGTGAAGAATCACCTTATAGGTTATGATCTATTTTATCAACTTTTTCAGCTATTCGTTCATAGGTTCTTATAGGTTATGATCTAATTCTTATAGGGACCACCAGTATCTACTACAAATAAAGCTTCCTCAGCAGCATGTAAGCGGAAGAAAGGTGAAAAGAGCAGAAGAAATAACCAAAGATGCATGGGAGATCTACTGGTGCTTCCATTTTTGTCAAAATTTCCTGTGCCGTCGAAAAGTTACATACTGGATGCTAGTACTTCAGCAGCGTGAGTTCCTATACATATTCATGACTTCTGATTCTAACTCCTTCAAATTCTTGGCAGATGTCTAAACCAAATAAAAAAAATGCTTTTGTAAGCTCTGAGCAATGGTACTCTTTGTTTGGCGCAGTGAGTAACACTAATTTATGCTTGCAGTGGGTATCAGAAACTATGTTCTTTTAGTGGAACTTTAAAAACTCGTTTTGCAAGTTGGTCTTCCATAATGCCATGTTTCGCAAGCTCGTCATCAACTTTTTGATATTTTTTCAGTAGACTGTATATATATATATATATATATATATATAATTCTCTGTTATCTTCTTTGCTAGACTTCTGAGACAACTATTCAACATTTTGAACATGTAATATCGGGTTGGAGTGCTTTTTGTTTACTGTTCTCTTCCACTTTAATATTTTCTTGTTTCATTCCCTTTTAATTTGTGATTAAACTGACTTTGTTGCTATGTTGACATGTCAGCTATTTTGGTGTTCTAATGGCATATGGTAGCCTGCAAGAGGTGAGCAAATCTGGTTCTCTTTTTTTTGGAGTTGAGCATTTACTGATACAGTGCATAGAATTACAATGGCTCCCTTTTTCCGACAGTTTATCCAAGAACAAAATCCTGAGTATGTGGCATCTTTTGTCCGTACCCGTGTGCTACCGATTTATTCTACACCTGATTGCACACCTTACTTGGTTGCATCTGCAAATTGGGTACTTGGAGAGCTTGCGACCTGCCTACCCGAGGTGTAAATTTTACTTTTTATTTATGCAAACCATTTGCTGGAAGATGATATTCTTTTAGTCACTGATTAAAATTTGTAATGTTTTACTTCCTGTGATCACATATTTGATTAATTGCTTTATGCTTTCAGGAGATGAATGCAGATATTTTTTCTTCCCTACTGAAGGCATTAGCAATGCCAGATCAGGTGGAGATCTCTTGTTACCCAGTGCGTGTTTCAGCTGCTTGTGGAATAGGTTCACTACTCGAAGTAAGTCAGCACTTACATCAACAATGGCACTTGTATCTTAAAGTGAGCTTGTCATATCTAACTCAAAGAATGTGTTTGTTCTCTTCAGAATGAGTACCAACCACCTGAATGGTTGCCGCTTCTTCAGATTATTATTGGTAGGATTGGTAGTGAGGAGGACGAGGATGGCATTTTGTTTCAGCTTCTCAGATCTGTGATCGAGTCAGGAAGTCAAGCTATTGCCACACATATTCCGTACATTGTCTCTTCGCTAGTTAGTAATTTGTTGACGTTTATGCATCCTAGTGAAGATCCATGGTCTCAGGTATATTTTATTCCTGTCTTTCCACTTTCTTAATATTTTTGTTAATATCTGAAGCTGAAGGTAGCAGAATGTATTCTTTGTGATTTGAAGTAAAAAAATTGACACACTCTGCTAATTTTTATATCACGCACATGAAATCCTGGACTCTACCAAAATATTTGTAGAATTCCTGTTGTTCCTGGTCTAGTAATTGTGAACTTTGGACTATCTTTAGTGGGCATTGCAAGTCAATTCAACCTTTTTTTTTTTTTCTTTTTCATTTTAGGCTATTCTAGGTGGCCTTGAGACATTAGCAGCAATGGCTCAGACTTATGAGAGCTCTAAGCCTGAAGCGAATGAGGAGAATAATCAGGCGACTGAAATATGGCTAACTGGTCAAGGCACCATCAGCAAAGCTATGTCAGCACTTTTACAGCACGCATGGCTGGTAGTTAAAAAATTTACTCTAATCCCTTTGTGTTATTTATAAACATTATGACTCCTCCGTGTACTTGTAATTATAGAAATTGAAACACGATTCTAATTTTAGGATACTGCTCTGCCTTTTATCTTTGCATGGTTCAGACAACAGATGTGCCTCCGACTTCATGCATAGATCATTTTTCGACGATGTTGCGGTTCATTGTGATTGCTTCTACTAATTGCAATGTATTCGTGGAGCTCAGATTAACTGAATTACTCATAGTTTGGGCCGATATTCTTGCTAGCTGGAACGGTTGGGAAGAGTCGGAGGACTTATCCATTTTTGACTGCATAGAAGAAGTTGTGGGTATAAATAACAAATATGGTTTTAGGAGTTTCCTTTTCAGAGATTTGCCATCCCCTCCAGCCATGCCAGTCCGTCCACAATCTGTTGTTGAATGCATTGGTTCATTTGTCAGAAAAGCCATACTTGAGTACCCGTCTGCCACAAGGAGGGCGTGTTCTTGTGTCCACACGTTATTACATGTACCAGACTACTCATCTGACATCGAAGGGGTGGGAAAATCACTGGCAATGGTCTTCAGTGACGCAGCCTTTTCTCATTTTCTAGGATTGCGTGAGAAACCTTGTACTTTGTGGAGGCCTCTATTACTGGCGGTATCATCATGCTATATCTCCTATTCTGATATTGTGGAAAGCACTTTAGAGAAAGTGATATTTCGAGCTATGGGCATCTTCATTGGCATCATCGCTTAAATTTGATGCGACTCCAGCATTGGCATCGGAAGTAAAACTATATGGTGAGTAGATAAAACTAATGTGCTGATGATTCAGAATTATTAAACTTACAGTTACAGTTCACAAGTTAGATCTTAGAAGGTTTAGTTGTGTATATAGTAGCTGTTTTTAATCTTAAATACATTAGCATGGACTAACAGACCACTTGTCTTCAGTGATGACGCTAGTAAAGGTGATCGAGCAGATTTTAGATGTAAAGCATGGGACTGCAACTGATGATTTGGCAAGGAAGTGCTTTGTTTCATTGATGGAGGCTTCTCAGAGGCTAAAGGAAGTGAACGAAGAAATAGACGTTGATGAAGATGATGGAGATCCCGGAGAAGAAGAGACAGAATCTGAAGAAACTGATTCATATGACGAGGTTTAATTTGATTTCTAGTACTCGTTCTTAAATTACATTCAAAGTATGTTTCATAATTTCTCGCTAGCACTAGCACTAGTATGAGAAGATAAACTCAGATAAGCAGTTAATTTGCTGGTCCAGTTGCAAAGTAGAAGATCTACTTTCATGAAACAACATTAGCTCTTCCAGTGAATTGTTTCTTCCCTAATAAGCTGTTTCATCTTGTGTTCTTTTGTTGAACAGGATTCCGAGAGCGATGATGAGTGTGAAGAAACGGAGGAAGAATTTCTGGAAAGGTATGCTAAAGCTGCAGCAGAATTGGAGGATAGTGAAGTAGCCGAAGAGGCTAATGAAGAAGATGATGAACATGAGATTGATTTGGGTAAATTTTCTCATCACAACAAGATAAGAAACAACTTTTTGCTTTGCTTAATGCTCTTTGAGTACTTGATTTTGCAGGTTCTCTGAATGAGATTGATCCGCAGAAACTGGTTTTATCATTAATGGAGAAGCATCAAGAGAAAGTAATAAAACTCGTACCCTCTGAAGTTATCTCAGCCTTTGTCAATTCTTTTCCTGTCTACACAAGTCTCTTCTCCAAGTGCCTCTAAACATTAAATTAAACAAGAGTTTTCTCTTTCTCCAATTTTCGATGCGGGTGTTTGTTCATGATGTGTTTACAAATTCTGAGTCAGTTTCGTGTTCCATGTTTTAACGAGACTTTTGAGGCATTTTAAAAGTTTGCTGATCAAGGCATCGATGGTCTCTTGATAGACTTATTAGACATGGAAAAAAAATATTTTATCTGTAAGAGTAACTTAGAGATATTTTTTTTGTAAGAAATTTCAAATTTGTATAACTGATACGAATTTTCAATATTTTTCACTTATTTTTTTTTTAGTGGTATGCACTTAACATGGATTTCACAATATTTGGATAATGTAGGCCATACAAATCTGGGCAACAAACGACCTTTTTTGTTTACCGTTTCTGGTAAGGGATCTTGCAAACCATTGGCTATAAACCCACCTGTAAAGGTCAGTTTCAAGGGTATAATCGACTTTAGCATCACTTAGATTCTTCGATCGAAACGCTGCGTATTGCAAACAAAAACAGTGGAATCTGTCGTTTGCGCGTCTTCTGGGTTTCTCTCTGTCTTTTCCATTTTTATTTTTTCGGCACTGAAGCGAATCTTCTCGTCGTCTTCTTCTTCTTTCGTTTCTCTCTCCCTCACTCATCTCAGTGTTAGGGTTTCGATTCGGCAGAGCATTATCTCACAACTATTTCGGCTGAAGTCGCTCTCCCAACCTCTCTCTCTCTTTCTCGGTTACTCTACCTCTTTGTCGGTACCCCAAATTTTCTCCATTCGAAGAACTTTTTAGGTCAAGTATGACTTGATTCTGCCTAATTTCTGGTATCTTGATCAAATTTGTCTGCTTTTTTTTTTTTATCTGGGATTTGTTTTTTTTTGTGTGCTTATAAGCGTATTTGATTTCGTTTCTTAGCTTCACGTCGTTGTAAGCTCTTATGCATATATGGTTGCTTTGCATTCTGAGCTGTTGGAGGTTCTTCATCGCTGTTCCTTTTTTTCTTTTATTTTGCTGTAATTTCCGTCCATCTAGTGTAAATTAGGGTTTCTCTGTGTACATTTAAAGCTCTCTTTCTACTGTTGTTTAGAATTGATTAGTGGAGAGCTTTCGCGTGAACTTTTGCATTGCAAGAGAGTCTCAGATTTATCTGATATGTGCTTTGTTTCTCTCTTTTCCGGGATTTGTATCTTCACTGAGAAATCTGTTTTTTAAGGCTTGTTTAGTTGATTTCTTCTAGTTTAATTGATTCTTCGTTGAACAATGGTCATGAAAGTCCCATGTTTTGACCTTTTTGTTAATATGTATTTCAGGTGTTTATTCAAACTCCATTGAACAAAATATTTTTATCAGATAATTTGAAGCAATGTATACCGAGGGAGCCCCTGCCTCTTTCATTGACCAGAGCATGTATTATCCCGCTTATTACTGTTCAGGTTGATAGCTCTGCTTCACGAAATTTACTTGTCATTCTTGTTTTTAAGGTTGCAAATTTCCCTTATCTTCTGGATTTTTTTTTTCACAGGTTATGATTCAACCGTCGAGTGGGAGAACCATCAGGTTATTGCTGGTGTGGATGGTTCAGAGGTCCAATACACGGTGCGTCACAATCTTCATTCACAGAAACGTGCTGTTTTTTTTTGTTTGTTTATCGTCTTACCTAGCTAACATTCTAATCTTGCGTCTTCAGGGTGGGCAAAATGAAAATTCTCCCTTTATATGCTATACACCAAGTTATGGATACGCACAGTCTCCTTACAATCCGTACAATCCTTACATACCAGGCGCTTCAATAGGCGTTGACTCTTCTTCGTTTGTTGGATTCCAGCAGTATTACTCCAGCGCCCCGTATGAGAATACTGCATCGTCGCCTACTTATGTTCCTTATGTTATTCAGCCTGATATTGTCTCGAGTAGCTCAACAGACTCTTTGGTAGCGACTGATTTAGCCAATGGTGGTCAATCTGATATAAGAGGATCCAGACAGAGAGATGGTTCAGCGATTGCCGGGTTCCCAAAAGATGCTCCAAAATCTTCAACAGTGAATTCTTTGGGGACCTCTGAGAAACTAAGGTCTAGCACTGAACAGAATAAACAGCCAGGAGTCTCCAAGAATGTTTCAGCTCCAGCTCCTGCACATTCTCTCCAGGTGATTTCTCGTAGAAAATAATTCTTGATTCTGTTCTCTTCTGAATATTGGGTGTGCTTATGCATTACAAGGAGTGTTTTGTTGATATTACAGTGCTATCTTAGTCATTCATTCCTATGTTGAGTCTGAAGTCGTGTATGTTTTTGCAGGGTAAAACTGCTTCCGTTGACAGTGTTTCCAGCAGCAGACGCTTGTCTTATGGGCAATTAGACATTGCTAATGGGTTTTCATCCGTTGCTTCAAATAGTTACAAGCCTCGTTCCAAGATGTATGATGGCGTAGGTGATTACGACCTAACTCGAAGTCCAGATATGAGCGAACATTATCGAGGTTCAAGAACGAGAAGATCAAGAAATCAGTTTGTTGTCAAAGCTTATACTACCAAAGCTGGAAATGCTGATGCAGAAGGAAACATTGTGATAAATCCTGATCAATATAATAAAGAAGATGTCAGAACAGACTACAGAAATGCCAAGTTTTTTGTGATTAAATCGTATAGTGAAGATGATGTTCACAAGAGCATCAAATACGGTGTCTGGTCATCAACATTGCATGGGAACAAGAAATTGCAGAGTGTATATGAAGATGCTCAGAGAATAGCCACTGAGAAGTCTTGTGAATGCCCTATTTTCTTATTCTTCTCTGTGAGTCCATTCTTACTTTTACTGCCTTGTGCTAATGTGCTTGCATTCATACTTTGTGCTTATGTTGTTCCCCCGCTTTAGGTCAATGCCAGTGGTCTGTTCTGTGGTGTGGCTGAGATGACCGGTCCAGTTTCCTTCAACCGGGACATGGATTTTTGGCAGCAAGACAAATGGAGTGGAAGTTTTCCTGTCAAATGGCACGTCATTAAAGATGTTCCTAATAGCTGTTTCAGGCACATAATTTTACACAATAACGAGAATAAGCCAGTGACCAACAGCCGAGACACACAAGAGGTGAGTTCGTGTTTTTTTAATCTTGACACTTCACTTTCTGAACCAGATTCCAAGAACTCTGAAATCTCAATCTTATCATTCTCGGTTTGTGTGCAGGTAATGCTGAAACAAGGACTCGAGGTGCTAAAACTATTCAAAAATCATGCGGAAAGGACTTCGCTATTAGATGATTTTATGTACTATGAAAACCGCCAGAGACTCATGCAGGAAGAGAAAGCAAGACTTCCATTCAGGACCTTTCGTAGCCCATTTCCCATTCCCAAACCGAATATTTCTGACAGAAGCAAGAAAATCTCCAAAGATGTCTTCAAGAAACCTTCAGTAACCTCGGCAGAAACAGAAGTTGCGCAGTTAAAAAACTCAGATGGGGATGAAAAGAGCAATACAGAGGAACCTAGAGAAGAGTCTACTCCTTCCACTCTGAAGATTGGCTCTCTCAACATTAAAACGGCTGCTGGTACCACCTTTAACTCAACCCAACCCAAGTCTAAACCGGCCTCATCTCTCAGCTCTGACCGGAAGTCGGACTCCTCTGGAGAGGTGACAGGATCTCTGGCTGATGACATCATCAGGGTAGGATCGTTGCCCATTAAAGTGATGGTATCTGCAGATTCATCCTTGAAGATCGGAGCTGCTGGTACAACTCCTCTCAACTCAAGATCACTTCAGACTTAAACCGGGATTTCGACATTGTCTTTTGTCTAACTTGTTCGAGAAAGAGATTGAGTATGTATAGATTGGTTCTACCTTTAAAAGGGTCTGATGGGTGGTTTGAGAATCCTTTTTCATCGTTGAAGTTTGGTCAAATGATTGTTTTTAGCGGTTGCATTTTTGTGTGTTGGGTTTGATCTTTTGAGATTATTGATCGAAGTTTCTGTTGTCATGCTATCTTAAATGCGTGTGAGTGATGTTTCTTCAGCATCAAATACAAAGGCACTATTCAAATCTGGTCCAAACTCAAAATGATCGTTAAACTATATAAACACACGGAATGAACGACTTTTTTTTTTTTGGACAAACGAATGAACAAGTCTATTATGTATTGAACTTTTGGGAGGATTTAGTTGGATTTTAAGATTTTCAAAAAATTTGAGAGATTTGAGCGAACTTTTAGAAGATTTGGTTATTTGTTAAGAGTTTTATATTTAAACAAAAAAAAGGAAAATAATATGTGATTTTGTGAGATTTTATTACTAACGTTTAGGTGATTTTAGAATATTTTACATCCCAAAAAAAAAGGAAAATATGTCTCCAACTATCTCAACCCATTGTCCCTCATATCACCACAAAACTCACATGACAACATATAGTTTGAAGACAGAGTTTAAGATCAAACGAATAACAACTACTCTTAACAGAGATCTAACGCGGAAGCCAATAGTTGTTATGATTTCATTCATATTTTTGTTCTTTCTTATTCAACACACCAAACGGCAAGCTACAAAGAAGTAACAAGTACTCAAAACACATTTATGGAGACCAGATATAGGAATCTGATGATATAAAAACAGTTGGATATACCGTATATCCAAAATAGTTTGATTATGATATTTGTCATTTTTTTTTTTCTGAAATCCTTCAGAATATCACCTTTGGAGTTAGGTGGGACTGTTTTGTTTCTATTTTTCACTAGTTTTCAACTGATGAAGTATCCAAAATCTCCTAAAAATCAGTATTTTCAAAACAAGATATTGTCAAATTTTAATAAATCTTTGATTGAATAACAAGACATCTATATTAACATTTTTGAAGTACATTTTGTGTTATGCCCTTTTAGTTTTGCTTATTTAAATTTTTATTTACAACTTAACCCTTCAAAAGTTTCCAAAAATAACATTACTTCAGATTTTGTTTCCTAAATATTTTACATTCTATTCAAACAAAAAAATTACAGCAAAATCAATATGGAAACACAAAATATGATATATTTAACTACACCTTCTATTGTGTATTGAAAATATTATATCTATGAATCTTTTGCAAACCAAGAAAACAACAATTTGATTCCTATTTTGTTTTCCAAAATCTGTGAGTTTTGATTCTTAATGTAAGAATAACTTCGATTCACATTTATTTAAATATTATAATTAATATATATAAACTTAATAAAATTTTAAAATATTACAAATATGTAAAACTAAAAAAGTTTAAAATACTATATAATACGGTTATATAGTAGATAGGTTATAAAGATGACATGTTGGATTTAATAAAGTATCATTAAATTTGTGCTAACACGGGTTAAATCCTCATTTTATTATTTTTCAACACTATTAATATTAGAATATTTGACATATAAAATTAAGTTGATTTAACTAATATTGTGTAAAATAATTAAATCATTAGGAAAAATGTGACTTAATCATAGCGTATAAATGACTTATAATGTATTTAGATCCTTTATTTTTTTGTTATAATAATTAAAAATCAAAATAAAATCTCAAACACTAAACAAAACAAACTAAATATAACAAACAAATAGTCATGAAGTATATAACAAACGGTCGAAAAATTTAGTTATTCCTCTATTTGCAAAACATCAAATATTTAACAAAAAAAGTACAATATAAATATAAATAATAATAAAAATTATATGCACGCGGTGTACCACGGGTTAAAATCTAATTATGATTGATTTTGAATGATTTTATAGAAATTTCAAATTCAATAACACTGATTTTGGATAGTAATTTAAAAATCATAAATTAAATAACAGATTATTTTAACAAAAACCCAAAATCTTTAAAAATCCCTTAGATTGTGGTGTCTTCCGTTTGTTATCCTGGAAGTTTTGGGCTGAGGCCCGTAGTCTTCTCGAGTGAGTAACCTTTTGACTGAACCGTCTCAATATAAAAAGATTGAAAGCGTGTGGAAGTAAAAACCCTAATCACCATTTCATCAAACCCTATTGACGATCGACCTAATTACCATTTCATCGATCCTTGTCGAACCAATGACGAAGATTTCCGATCTTCCACGGGATCTGGCTGATGAGGTGCTCTCCAGGCTTCCGGTAACATCTCTGAGGGCAATACGATTTACTTGCAAAAAGTGGAACACTTTAACCAAACGTCGCAGCTTTACAAAGAAGCAAATTGGTTGGGAACAAGCAGAAGCAAAGAAGAAGCAAGAGAAGGAGCTTGAGGCGATCATGATTATGAACGATAGGGTTTATCTGATGAGTGTCAATCCAGATGGAATTCACAAAGACGACGACAACGTTGAATCATCTATAAAGCAGAAAGGTAAACTTATTAGCCTAAACGGTGGCGATCAAGTAGTTATATCTCAAGTCTATCACTGTGATGGTCTATTGTTATGCATCACCAATGACAACAACAACTCTAGGCTTGTGGTTTGGAACCCTTATTTCTGGCAAACAAGGTTGATAGAACCTAGGGAGTCTTACCACAAATGGGACAACTATGCTCTCGGATACGGGATAAAGAAGAGCAGTTGCAACCGAAGCAACATAATCTTGAGATATTTGGATGCTTTCGAAGACATGAGCGAGATGAGTGTAGAGCCTCCAACTAGAATCTGCCAGTTCGAAATTTACCATTTTGACTCTAACTCATGGATGGTTATCGAGGATATTCCCGACTGGAATATATCTCATTTTAGCCGTGGAGTGTCACTCAAAGGAAGCACTCACTACAAGAAAACAACGGTTTTGCGATGGACGAATATGTAGCGAATCCCTCGCAAATTGACAAAAGCGAGGTATTTGCGAGGAAAGTTCGTTCCTCGCAAATCGCTTTTCGCAAATCGGTCAACATCGCAAATCCCTTGCAACCTGCCAACAAAACATATACACACCATAAGTGTTTACACAAACATAAACACCACATATAAACACACATAGTTTACACAAACACAAACATTAACAAAAACAATGAAGCATGTTTTACCTCGGCATAGATTTGGTTCTTCACAGTTACTGATAACCCGCCAGAAGCACTACTCTCCATGTTATCCGCTGATAATAGCTCAGACTCAGCTTCAGCTATCTTTGACGACACTTCATTGAACACCTTCTCAGACAGTCCATCAACAAACGACCCATCTGGTTTCCTATGAGTGTCTTCTAGTACTCGCAGGAAATCAGGCAGTGGCTCACCAGTACTCTCAGACTAAAAACAGAGAAATGAAACAACTATATTACTATATTGTAGATATGATATGAATAATGAACTTGTGTTAAACAGAGATACTTACAAGCTTTCGTGCTCGGGCTTTAAAAGAGGTCTGACCAGAACGGTGCTTATGTATTCCGGTGCCATTAGGATCACTATAGCGAGCATTACGGCTATTGATACTCTTTGCTTCTGATTTTGGTTCACACCAAAACTGGACCAAGCCATCCCATATGGTAGGATCAAGCCACCGCGGCATTGCGTCATTACCTCTCTTCTTCCACTTACCCTTCCACCGAGACACTTGATCACTCATCCGACTCTTCAACTTCTTTTCAAACTCAGCTCTAACTCTTCCATTGATGGACGCATCCCAGTTATATGTTTGCTTGTAAAGACATAAAATGAATCAGAATCAGAATCAGAACCAGAATCAAGTGATAAACAAACAAAATATGTAATTTAAACACATCAACAAATCTGTAACTTACCGCAAAAGTTTCAAACCACCGATTTACAACCGGACCTGGTGTTTGGGTCCAATTGGCATGAGCTGATTTGAAATCTCTTTCAAAAATGGCCCGGACAGTAGCAGCAACCGAAGAATCCTGGTCAAACCTACAAAACATAAGATAAAAGGAATGAGGATCATTGAAAATACAAAACATAAAGATAAACTATAGGTTAGATACATAACATTCTCACCAGAGAGTATCCGGAGGTCGCTTAGGATCCAGTTTTGGTAAGCCAGCACGCCCGGGACTTGCAAGTAACTGTTCCAAAGTGAAAAAAGTTTGAGAGGCAGAAATACTGTTGATACGCGAAGTTGATTGCTGAGGAGGATTCTCATCATGCAACGCCGGAGAGCTTCCATGATTCTCATCATGCATCGCCGGAGAGCTTCCATGAGGATTATCAGCATGCATCGCCGGTGATGTACCTTGAGAAGAAGCGGGAGAAGGTAACCTTCGGGGAGGAACAGAAGCAGAATGTGTCCTTCGAGCAGAGACTGGAGGACTTAACCCTTGAGAAGCAATGAAATTTCTGTAAACGTTTTGGTTTACAGAAACATTTTGGTCTCGAGAAGACATCTGAAAGCAGAAAAAAAAACTGATTAGAAACACAAAAATTGAATCCCCAATTTCGAAACCCTAAAATCGAATTTAAAACCCCAAATTGAATCATAACCCTAAACCCCAAATTGAATCCCCAATTTTGAAACCCTAAAATCGAATTAAAAACCTAATCGAATCATAACCCTAAACCCCAAATTGAATCCCCAATTTTGAAACCCTAAAATCGAATTAAAAACCTAATCGAATCATAACCCTAAACCCCAAATTGAATCCCCAATTTTGAAACCCTAAAATCGAATTAAAAACCTAATCGAATCATAACCCTAAACCCCAAATTGAATCCCCAATTTTGAAACCCTAAAATCGAATTAAAAACCTAATCGAATCATAACCCTAAACCCCAAATTGAATCCCCAATTTTGAAACCCTAAAATCGAATTAAAAACCTAATCGAATCATAACCCTAAACCCCAAATTGAATCCCCAATTTTGAAACCCTAAAATCGAATTAAAAACCTAATCGAATCATAACCGTAAACCCCAAATTGAATCCCCAATTTTGAAACCCTAAAATCGAATTAAAAACCTAATCGAATCATAACCCTAAACCCCAAATTTTAAACACTAAATCGAATAAAAAACCCTAATCTAAGCAAACTTTCTAACTATAAAGAGGTAGAAGGGGAGAGGAGGAGACTTACCGGACAAGTGATTCAAAGGAAAAGAGAGAGGAGAAGAGGAGTAAGGGTCGGAGAAGGTTTCACCGGAAAAGAGAGAGGAGAAGAGGNGCAACGCCGGAGAGCTTCCATGATTCTCATCATGCATCACCGGAGAGCTTCCATGAGGATTACCAGCATGCATCGCCGGTGATGTACCTTGAGAAGAAGCGGGAGAAGGTAACCTTCGGGGAGGAACAGAAGAAGAATGTGTCCTTCGAGCAGAGACTGGAGGACTTAACCCTTGAGAAGCAATGAAATTTCTGTAAACGTTTTGGTTTACAGAAACATTTTGGTCTCGAGAAGACATCTGAAAGCAGAAAAAAAAACTGATTAGAAACACAAAAATTGAATCCCAAATTTCGAAACCCTAAAATCGAATTTAAAACCCCAAATTGAATCATAACCCTAAACCCCAAATTGAATCCCCAGTTTTGAAACCCTAAAATCGAATTAAAAACCTAATCGAATCATAACCCTAAACCCCAAATTGAATCCCCAATTTTGAAACCCTAAAATCGAATTAAAAACCTAATCGAATCATAACCCTAAACCCCAAATTGAATCCCCAATTTTGAAACCCTAAAATCGAATTAAAAACCTAATCGAATCATAACCCTAAACCCCAAATTGAATCCCCAATTTTGAAACCCTAAAATCGAATTAAAAACCTAATCGAATCATAACCCTAAACCCCAAATTGAATCCCCAATTTTGAAACCCTAAAATCGAATTAAAAACCTAATCGAATCATAACCCTAAACCCCAAATTTGAAACCCTAAAATCGAATAAAAAACCCTAATCTAAGCAAACTTTCTAACTATAAAGAGGTAGAGGGGAGAGGAGGAGACTTACCGGACAAGTGATTCAAAGGAAAAGAGATAAGAGGAGGAGTAAGGGTCGGAGAAGGTTTCACCGGAAAAGAGAGTGGAGAAGAGGAGAAGAGAACAACCGGAGAAGAGAGAGGAGAAGAGAACAACCGGAGAAGGGGAGAGGAGAAGAGAACAACCGGAGAAGAGAACAACCGGAGAAGAAAGAAATCGGAAGAAGAAGAAGGAAANAAGAATGTGTCCTTCGAACAGAGACTGGAGGACTTAACCCTTGAGAAGCAATGAAATTTCTGTAAACGTTTTGGTTTACAGAAACATTTTGGTCTCGAGAAGACATCTAAAAGCAGGAAAAAAAAACTGATTAGAATCACAAAAATTGAATCCCAAATTTCGAGACCCTAAAATCGAATTTAAAACCCCAAATTGAATCATAACCCTAAATCCCAAATTGAATCCCCAGTTTTGAAACCCTAAAATCGAATTAAAAACCTAATCGAATCATAACCGTAAACCCCAAATTGAATCCCCAATTTTGAAACCCTAAAATCGAATTAAAAACCTAATCGAATCATAACCCTAAACCCCAAATTTTAAACACTAAATCGAATAAAAAACCCTAATCTAAGCAAACTTTCTAACTATAAAGAGGTAGAAGGGGAGAGGAGGAGACTTACCGGACAAGTGATTCAAAGGAAAAGAGAGAGGAGAAGAGGAGTAAGGGTCGGAGAAGGTTTCACCGGAAAAGAGAGAGGAGAAGAGGAGAAGAGAACAACTGGAGAAGAGAGAGGAGAAGAGAACAACCGGAGAAGGGGAGAGGAGAAGAGAACAACCGGAGAAGAGAACAACCGGAGAAGAAAGAAATCGGAAGAAGAAGAAGGAAATTAGGGTTTGTCGGTTGGGTTTGAGCTTCGCTCAAACTAGGTTTTTTAGTTATATAGAAAATTAACGGCGTCGCAATTCCAACGCAAAATTTGCGAGGGATTTGCTACGTTCCCTCGCCAAAAGCATCGTAAATATTAATTAATTTAAATTTTTATAATTTAGAGTTTTTGCGAGCAAATTGCGAGGGAACGTAGCAAATCCCTCGCAATGTCTTTAGGGTTTAGGATTTAAAGTTTCTATTTGCGAGGGATTTGCTACGTTCCCTCGCAAAAGCATCGCAAATATTAATTAATTTAAATTTTTATAATTTAGAGTTTTTGCGAGCAAATTGCGAGGGAACGTAGCAAATCCCTCGCAATGTCTTTAGGGTTTAGGATTTAAAGTTTCTATTTGTGAGGGAATTGCTATGTTTTGTGTTATTTGTGAGGGAATTGCTATGTTTTGTGTTGTTTTAATCATTAATAGTAATGTAATAAGTCTTTAGGGTTTAGGGTTTAGGGTTAAGGGTTTAAAGTTTCTATTTGCGAGGGAATTGCTATGTTTTGCGTAGTTCGCGATGGATTTGCGACGAATTTGCTATGGCTCTAGCAAATCAATCACAAATTTTTCGCAAACCTTGAATATCTAATTTGCAAAAACCATCAAAATAATTGTAACAAATTAGTCAAATTAACTTTCAAGTATATTATAAGGTCCAATGGTGTCATCATACTCTTTTCTATCATCAAACTTTCCAAAATTGTCCAATTTTGCATCTTACTCTAAACATGATGATGTTCTACACTATATCACATATATGTTCATTACATTGAGACAAATATTTGCCAAATTGTCCAATTCTCTAACAATTTTGTGTTGCACTGCTATCTTTGATTAATAGTTTTGGATTCATCTTTTTTAATCATTAATAGTAATGTAATAAGTCTTTAGGGTTTAGGGTTTAGGGTTAAGGGTTTAAAGTTTCTATTTGCGAGGGAATTGCTATGTTTTGCGTAGTTTGCGATGGATTTGCGACGAATTTGCTATGGCTCTAGCAAATCAATCGCAAATTTGTCGCAAACCTTGAATATCTAATTTGCAAAAACCATCAAAATAATTGTAACAAATTAGTCAAATTAACTTTCAAGTATATTATAAGGTCCAATGGTGTCATCATACTCTTTTCTATCATCAAACTTTCCAAAATTGTCCAATTTTGCATCTTACTCTAAACATGATGATGTTCTACACTATATCACATATATGTTCATTACATTGAGACAAATATTTGCCAAATTGTCCAATTCTCTAACAATTTTGTGTTGCACTGCTATCTTTGATTAATAGTTTTGGATTAAACTTTTTTAATCATTAATAGTAATGTAATAAGTCTTTAGGGTTTAGGGTTTAGGGTTAAGGGTTTAAAGTTTCTATTTGCGAGGGAATTGCTATGTTTTGCGTAGTTCGCGATGGATTTGCGACGAATTTGCTATGGCTCTAGTAAATCAATCGCAAATTTGTCGCAAACCTTGAATATATAATTTGTAAAAACCATCAAAATAATGTTAAAAGTTAGTAAATTCACCTTCAAATGTATTTCAGAATAATTCTATTAAGTTTTGTAATATTTATAATAAATTATTATCCTAACTTTGCAATGGATTTGCTATGGCTTTCGCAAATCACTCGCAATTCCATAGCAAATTTGCGATGGAGTATGTTCTCGCAAAATCGTCGCACTATTGCGATGGATTTGCGAGGAAAGGGACCTTCCCAGCGAATTTGTCGTAAATGCATCGCAATTGAGCAGCGGATTTGCGACGACTGAGTTCGACGCAAATTTACGAGGAATGTGCTATGGTTTTTTATTTACTAGTATATCCCTCGCAAATCTATCGTAAATTTGCGAGAGCTGTACTCCGTCGCAATGTGTCCTCGCAAAAGCCTTGTTTTCTTGTAGTGACTTACTGGTTTGCTCAAGAGAGGATCCTACCACTTGAAGAGGAGATAGAAGAGATCCCAGGTGAGATCCCAGAGCTACGAGAGATCCCTAGTTTCTTACTATGTTTTGATTTTACAACAGAGAAATTTGGATCACTTCTGCCTCTACCATTTCAGCCTCGTTTTAATGATACTGTAACTCTATCTACTATTAGAGAGGAGAAACTTACGGTTTTATATCACCGATGGGATACGGCGTGGACAGGGATATGGATTAGTAATAAGATTGAGCCTAACGCAGTGTCATGGAGCAGCTTGTTCTTACCTATCGGTAGGATTAGACCATTCGAGCCTATATCTGCGACTTTCTTTGTTGACGAAGAGAAAAAACTCGCGGTGATTTTTGATAAACGAAAGAGTATACATAACCCCACTCGCAACACAGCTTATATCGTTGGAGAAGATGGATATTGCAAACAAGTGGATCTTGGAGAATCGTCTGTTCATAGCTATTGTTTTCCAGTCCTTGTGTGCTCTTATGTTCCAAGTTGTGTGCAAATCTAAAGCAACCTGCACCCACCAGGATCGGAGGCAAGAGGAAGAAACCACTCTTGCTTTGTTTTTATTTCTTCCATTTACAAGACCTAGAATAATGTGTTTCTTGCTTCTTTTTTTTACTACTCTCTTTGCTTTGTTTTCTTTTTTATTTGTCAATTGTTCTTTGAACAATATTAGTCAATTCATAATGTGTTTCTCATCTTCGTTGTGCAATATGGAAGAGAAATAATTGGTTTAAATTTTACAAATTTTTATAAGCATATTAAGTGTAGTTTTAATTATATTTAATTAAGTAGTAATTTGTATTATTTTTAAATAAGCAGATTTTAAAACATGTGGAACAGTACTACACTGAAGTGTTTATATAGCTCGAATTTATTTTTAAGATCTCATTTTTTTTGTATTATTTTTAGTAATCATATACATAATTTTGTATGACTAGAATATGTGGTCTTTAGGGAATCCGCATGGAGAATGGAGAAGGAAAACATAAATAAATAAAGGAAAAATGATTGCCAGCTACTTGAATTCAAGTATACACCAACACATAGACACACATACAAACAATATAAATGTTCTGTTAACTACATGAACTATTGTCATCACATATTGTTATCACATATGGACATTCATAAACAAATATAGCTTATGTGTACAACATTATAAACATTAAATTTTAGCCGGAATCCGGCATTGACCAGTGTTGACTGGCGTTGACCAGCGTTGACCAGCGTTTTTTTTCCTAAAAATAATATTTTTTTTTGTTTTTATATATTTATTATAAATAAATAAATAAAATAAATTATTTGTATAATTTACAAAAACAAAATATAACAACAAAAAGTTATATGATAAAAAAATATAAGAAAATTATGTACAAAAAAAAATTAAAAATTTTATGACAAACAAAATTTGTGGCATATCTAGTAACTAATTTTGTTAATACAGAAAATATACCAAAAATAATATAATAAAACTATCAAAATTTTATGTGTAGTAGATTTTTTTATAAAACTATAACAAATATATACCTTTCTGTTTTAAAAATCATTTTTTTGTTTTGTATTTTCAAAGATGGGGGTTTTAAATATATTTTTCTTTTTTTACTTATTTATAAGATTATGTCATTTGAAATATATCCAAGGCATTGCCAACTATTTCTTTGATTTTAATAGATCAACCTTTGATTTTACAAAATCAACTTTTGTTTTTTAACTATTTTCTTGATATATGTCTTTTATGTAAATAAATAAAATTTTCATTATTTTCTTCCTTTGTTTTTCTTATTAGAAACAAAGAAATAGTTGGTAATGTCTTGGATATATTTCAAATGACATAATCTTATAAATAAGTAAAAAGAAAAATATATATTTAAAACCCCCACCTTTAAAAATACAAAATAAAAAATGATTTTTAAAAGGAAAATGTATAGATTTGTTATAGTTTTATGAAAAAATCTACTACACATAAAATTTTGGTTGTATAGTTTTATTATATTATTTTTGGTATATTTTATGTATTAATAAAATTAGTTACTAGATATATCACAAATTTTGTTTGTCATTATTTTTTAATTTTTTTGGTATATAATTTTCTTGTATTTTTTTGTCGTATAAATTTTGTTGTTATATTTTGGTTTTGTAAATTATACAAATTATTTAATCTTTTTATTTATTTATCAAAAATACATAAAAACAAAAAATGTTATTAAGAAAAAAGAAAAAAAAAATTTGAATATTTTTTCTGGTCAACGCTGGTCAACGCCGGTCAACACGGGTCAACGCCGGATTCCGGCCAAAAATTAATGTTTATGGTGTTGTACACATAACCTATGTTTGTTTATGGATGTCCTTATGTGATGACAATAATTCACGTAATTAACAAAACATTTATATTGTTTGTAGAAACTAAGTTTTACACAATGAATTTGTTTGAGTGGAGAACAAAGAAATTTAAGGTCTCTCTCTAAAAACTGGATTAAAGCTAGAAAATAAAGAGGGGTTATGATTTCTTGAAGAAAAAGGTAAGGTTTCTCTCAAGAACAATGAAGAAGTAGGGTTTTTGTATTAATTGCTGTATGCATACAATGAGGGGGTACCCCTCTATTTATATGAATGCATTGATTACAAGATAAGTCTATTTTCCTTAAATCTCGGATTGAAGATATGGTAAATTTCCTCTTCTGATGATCAGATCGGGCTTAGAGGCGGTCTCGGAGGTCGGTCGAGTGACTTCGTCGGGCTTCTGCTTATAGGCCCGTTTAGCTGGCCCAAAAGGGGG
>NC_025703.1:8595746-8604449 GCF_000633955.1 Camelina sativa | reverse complement strand
CAATTAGTCCCCGCCCAGTTCAGTAGATTCGATTATCAATTCGAGTTTCCAAACTATAGGAGAAAAATATTCTATCTAAACTTTAGGAAAACCAAATTCCGAGCACGCGCATGTTGCATTCGCCAATCCAGTTGAGACGTGTCGTAGATCATGATGACTTTTTGTAAGTTGGTTGCTCTCTTCATCCATAAATACACGAGTTCATTCTTCATTGCTGAGCAGCTAGTTCGCAATTCCAGACTGAAATTTCGGAGGTTGGAAGAGGAAGCTCAATCTTCACGGGCTATTAGGTTTGCGATCTCCGAACTAAATGAAGATTCAGATCAGGATGAGAATAGAAACTGGATGACCTGTGAATCGAAGGCCGTGTTTTTAATCCCTTTTTGTCTCTGCATGAATTCTCTAAGGGCGAACTGGGAACAATGAAGAGATCAAAACGAGGTTTTTGCCTCAAGGTGTCATTGTCGAAGATATTACACTTTCGTGCAATGATGCCAGTTCAGATTCCCGATAATTATTGTATTCGGAACTTACAAGCTGCAAGACGTCTCTCGGCTTACATCAAGTAATCCTACATTTAGTGATAATTTGGAGATAACTCTAGGCTCCGTAGGTGGGTGGTTTTGTCCCAAACAGTGTGTGCTTTTGCGGGGAGCGAGATACTGGGCTCGGCTTATCCTCTTTCATCTAGTTCGGAGATGGATTGCGAAAATAAAACTCTGGGTTCGGCTTATGTTTCCATCCGAACTAGAGCTTGGGTGCGAAACAAAAACTCTGAGTTTAGCTTATCTCTCGATTAAGAGTTTGAGGTTCGAAACAAAAACTCTGGGTTCGGCTTATTCCTCGATTAAAAGTTTGAGGGGAGCGAGATACTGGGCTTGGCTTATTTCTCTTTTGCGGTTTGACGCGAGTCGAGCATCTGGCCAAGATGTCAGAAGATTCAGTATGAGTCACAAAAATTCAAACAGAACTGAAGCTATTTGATGATGAACTAAAATCGAAGCTGTCTGCAGACGAGCTGAAACTGAAGTTATCTGAAGACAAACTGAAACTGAATTATCCGAAGACGAGCTGAAACTGAAGTTGTCTGATGACGAACTGAAACAGAAGCTATCTGAAGACGGATTGAATGAAGCTATCTGAAGACGAACTAAAACTGAATTATCTAAAGACGAGCTGAAACTGAAGTTGTCTGATGACGAACTGAAATTGAGGTTGTCTAAAAACGGACTGAAACTGAAGCTGTCTAAAGGCAAACTGAAACTGAGCTGTCCGTTTAAGGGAGAATTCATCCTTGATTTGCGAGCGCAAAACTCGGCTTTCGTAATCGTTTAGTTGCGAGTGTCTAACTCGGCTTTTAGATTTTAGGCGCGAGTTGAGGAGCTTGTCTTTAATTTTCGAGCACGGAGTCCAGTTTTAGATTCCCGATTTTTTTTTTTTTTTTGCGAGGTATGACTCGGCTTTTTTTTTTTTGCGAGATATGACTCGGCTTTTTTTTTTTTTTTATGCAAGGCATGACTCAGGTTTTTTAGTAAAGAACTAACGAGTTCAGATTTCCGAACTGGTTTTATATTCGAGTCATGGCTCGACTTTTTTTTTTTTGCGAGGTATGACTTAGCTTTTTTTATATATATGCGAGGCATGACTCTGATTTTTTTTTAATAAAGAACTAACGAGTTCGGATTTCCGAACTGGTTTTTTATATGCGAGGCATGGCTCAGCTTTTTTTTTTTAAATGAGGATGCTTGCTTTACACTGATCAAATACGTCATTATGTTGAAGAGATCCCTCATAATAACGATTCATGCATAAACAATAAAAAATGCTAGGCATGTGATAAAGAGGATAGCAAATTAAATGCATATGATCAAGTGATAATGATTTTCAAGTTCATCCGTTTTGATGATTCTATATGGCATGAGGATATCTAGCGTGAGCTGATTTGAGCAAGTTAACATATATAAATGTATAGAAAACTTATCTTGATGAATGTGTCGGACAGAATGTGTCTGCTTCAGAAACCCGGTGATAGCTTTTGGTAGGAATAGCCGATTGACATGAAATTGGTCTTCTTATAAATATGAGCGTCCGGGCTTCAATTTGATATGTAGATCATCGTCTGGTTCTTTATAGAATGACTGTAAATTGCTTTCAAAGTCGGTTCTCTTGACAGGTCGGATCAGAGTTTTAAGATTATCTCAGGTTTAGAGAAATCAATGATAAATTTCTGCAGACAGCTCGGATTGAGACGATGTAGATCTCGTTAAAAAGACAAGCCTCGGAGCTTCAGATTGATATGTAGTACGGTGTCTAGTTCTTCCTATAACGCCAAAAAATTTCCTTTAAAGTTTGATTTTCTTGACAGATCGGATCAGCGATTTAGGGTTTTGACAGATCGCACCAGTTGAGGGAAATTGGTAATAAATTTCAAACAGCTCGGCTCCAGGCGAGGTCGGTCTCGAAAGAGAGATGAGACTCGAGGTTTCAAACTGATATGCAGATCGACTACAGATTCTATATGGATGGTTGGGAATATGGTCGTGATGTAAGACGATNCTCAGGTTTTTTAGTAAAGAACTAACGAGTTCAGATTTCCGAACTGGTTTTATATTCGAGTCATGGCTCGACTTTTTTTTTTTTGCGAGGTATGACTTAGCTTTTTTTATATATATGCGAGGCATGACTCTGATTTTTTTTTAATAAAGAACTAACGAGTTCGGATTTCCGAACTGGTTTTTTATATGCGAGGCATGGCTCAGCTTTTTTTTTTTAAATGAGGATGCTTGCTTTACACTGATCAAATACGTCATTATGTTGAAGAGATCCCTCATAATAACGATTCATGCATAAACAATAAAAAATGCTAGGCATGTGATAAAGAGGATAGCAAATTAAATGCATATGATCAAGTGATAATGATTTTCAAGTTCATCCGTTTTGATGATTCTATATGGCATGAGGATATCTAGCGTGAGCTGATTTGAGCAAGTTAACATATATAAATGTATAGAAAACTTATCTTGATGAATGTGTCGGACAGAATGTGTCTGCTTCAGAAACCCGGTGATAGCTTTTGGTAGGAATAGCCGATTGACATGAAATTGGTCTTCTTATAAATATGAGCGTCCGGGCTTCAATTTGATATGTAGATCATCGTCTGGTTCTTTATAGAATGACTGTAAATTGCTTTCAAAGTCGGTTCTCTTGACAGGTCGGATCAGAGTTTTAAGATTATCTCAGGTTTAGAGAAATCAATGATAAATTTCTGCAGACAGCTCGGATTGAGACGATGTAGATCTCGTTAAAAAGACAAGCCTCGGAGCTTCAGATTGATATGTAGTACGGTGTCTAGTTCTTCCTATAACGCCAAAAAATTTCCTTTAAAGTTTGATTTTCTTGACAGATCGGATCAGCGATTTAGGGTTTTGACAGATCGCACCAGTTGAGGGAAATTGGTAATAAATTTCAAACAGCTCGGCTCCAGGCGAGGTCGGTCTCGAAAGAGAGATGAGACTCGAGGTTTCAAACTGATATGCAGATCGACTACAGATTCTATATGGATGGTTGGGAATATGGTCGTGATGTAAGACGATCTGACAATTGCGAATAGGCTGCATCTGATAAGGATAACTGGTCATAAGTTGAGATATAGAGCATTGATTGAGACGTGGTCAATCTTGTTAGAAAGCTAAGCCTCGGGGATTCTTATTTCTTTCTAGATTGGTGGCAAACTGCTCTCCAAATCGTGACGGCGAGCTGATAGCTAGGATTTCGAACAGGGTGCGTCAGCTTGGAAATAGGGTGATAACTTTCGATAGACACTTTGGATTAAGTTAAGATCGGCTTTTATGGAAAGATAAACCTCTGAGCTTCAGAATAATATGTATACCGGCTCTAGATTCCATCTAGATCGGTGGCAAACTGCTCTCCAAGTCGGGATGACGAGCTGAAAGCTATAGTTTCGAACAGGATGTGTCTGTTCCGGAGATAGAGTGATATTTTCCGGTAGACACTGCTGATTAAGACGAGGTCGGTCTCATTAGAAAAATAAGCCTCGGGGCTTCAAATTGATATGCATACCAGCTCTATTTTCCTTTTAGATAGGTGGAAAACTGCTCTCTAAATCGTGACGGCGAGCTGATATCTTGGCGCTAGACCATTATTGGAAGCTAAGCGATCTAGGAGAAAAGCTAGGCAGTTGGGCGACAAGTTGGGCGACATGAAGAGATAGGCGACAAGTTGGGCGACCTGGCGAGGTAGGCGACAAGTTGGACGACCTGGCGAAGTAGGCAACAAGTTGGGCGACCTGAGAAGTTGGGCGACCTGGCGACAAAGACATGCTGAATAGAACATGTAATAACTCTTAGTTCAGAGCTTGGATTCAACCAAGGTCAGATTTTACCGAATGCTGACTCTAAGGGCTATCCGTAGATAGGTTATTCGTAATTTGGTTTATGGTACTTTATCGGGAAATCGATCCTGAAGGCTGATTGGTGCGATGAAGATGGATCTGTGTTTCAACAGATTGTGTATGCTGCAGAGAAACGGCGATATCTTTCGGCAGACATGTCCGATCAACATGAAACCGGTTTCTATGGAAAGTTGATTCTTGGGGCGTTCTATGGATAGGTTATGCATAACTTCATTCGTCGAACTCAGTCGGGAAACCGATCCCGAGGCGGGCTGGTCGAAAACAAACAGATCTGTGTTTGAAGGATAGAGTATGTTGCAGAGAAACTGCGATATCTCTCAGAAGAGGGCTCAGATTGAAACGAAATTGGGTTCCACGGAAAGCTATTGTTTGAGGCAATTCGTAGATAGGTTACCTGTCTTCCATTTCGTCCGGAGCTGCCGGGAATTCGCCTTGAGAGGTGGCGGTTCGGATAGTTGAACTTGATCTTCTGGTTTGTTTTAGTTTTGGTGGTAGAGAGAAAAAACGTAGAACTCTTGTGTAAGGGTCCCCACAGACGGCACCAATTGTAGAAACTGAGTTTCACACAATGAATTTGTTTGAGTGGAGAACAAATTCACTTAAGGTCTCTCTCTAAAAACTGGATTAAAGCTAGAATATAAAGAGGGGTTATGATTTTTGAAGAAGAAGGTAGGATTTCTCTCAAGAACAATGAAGAAGTAGGGTTTTTGTATTAATTGATGGATGCATACAATGAGGGGGTATCCCTCTATTTATATGAATGCATTGATTACAAGATAAGTCTATTTTCCTTAAATCTCGAATTGAAGATATGGTAAATTTCCTCTTCTGATGATCAGATCGGGCTTAGGGGTGGTCTTTGAAGTCGGTCGAGTAACTTCGTCGGGCTTCTGCTTATAGGCCCGTTTAGCTGGCCCAAAAGGGAGTTTCTCAGTTTAATTGATGTGTAAGATTATTCGGTTTAGGTCGGTATGTTGTGGGTGCTAAATCCTGTACCAATATACATGTGAGTAAGAGTCTAAGACTAAGTTGCCGAAACAGAAAGAATTAAGAAGTATGCGCTGATGAGTAGGGAATGTGTGACTAATGAGTATGTTGGTCCTAAGGTCATCCTATTATTAATTGAAAAATATTTAGAGGGTGAATGCTTATATTCATCCCATCCTTTCTCAGCCAATCAAAATCTTGTATCTAATATTTTATTTTAAAAAAATCAAAATTAAATTAAAAACAAAACAAATTGAGAAAATAAATTCTATATACTTTTAATTAAGGAAAGTTAAATATTAGATTGATTTAGACTTTACAATTAAAATGAGGTTATATATCGGTTTGGATTTATAAATGAAGTGGTTAGAGTTTAGATTTTACAATTAAAACGAAATTATATGTCGGTTTGGGTTTACAAATGAAGTGGTTAGGGTTTAGATTTTACAATTAAAATAAAATTATATATTGGTTTGGATTTACAAATGAGGTGGTTAGGATTTAAATTTTACAATTAGAACGAAATTATATGTCGGTTTGGATTTACAAATGAAATGGTTGGGGTTTAGATTTTAAATAAGAATGAAATTATATATTGGTTTGGGTTTATAAACGGTTTAAATTTTTAATTTTTTAATTATATATACAGATTTTATTTTTTTATTTTATAAGAGAATGAATGGAGTGATTATAAACGCAAGTATTGTTCTTATTAATTTACCCAAAACAAAACCATGTTAAATCCAAACAAACCATTATTTCTTCGATAATGTCGATCTTAAATGCGTGACACAAGAGACTCACATGTGGATAAATGGACGTCTACGTACCCACAAGAAGGTTTCTTTTATCGGTCAAGGCCGTATCGGTATCAATTAAACTTAAAATTACTTACTACATGCATGAAAAGCATTTATTTTAACTTATATTGAACAGATTATATATTAAAACTAAGGACTCTAGTCCCCACGACCATACATAGTCGCCACGTTTGGACACATGGCTAGAACAAAATCGATATGAATTTTCTAAGTTCACTGTATAATAATTCTTTAGACCTTTTTTATTGCAGCGAATAAAATGTTAGTTATATATCTAAAAATTTGAGCAAAAAAAAACACAAGTTCAAACACTCGTCGGCAAATACTTGACGACAGCAATAATGACAACGTAGGTGGAGTGGAGAAACGATTGACGAGCCCTTGCCATATCTTCACGTTGATCTCTTCAAAATATGTAAAATGGTTATACGCAGGCACATATATTATACACATACACACACTCATAGAATGTCTACTTAAGTTCGATATCTTCATTGTAAAATGAAAATTCAAAACTTAAGAAATTTATTTATTTGCCAATACTGTACATTGAAATTAAATATTTAATGACATTCGATGATAACATATTAAATTGGGATAGATGCCACCAATTAGTTTTACTAAACACAGTTGGATGCATTACATTATGTTTAAATTTACTATGTATTTTATTACGTACTTAGGTGAATACAATGCTAAAGTGCTTGCATAACACAATTTTTGAATTTTATTATGAAGAATTTTCTTTTGCCAAAGAAACCTAATATTAGAGAAAAAAAAACTCTTATGATAACAGTATATATATCTTAAAATATCCTCATTATAAAATGGAAATTAACTAGTTAAAATAATTTATTGGTTGCAAACACATTTTAAATGGAATTCAATAAAAATAAATATTGAATGGATCCTAAAAAACTTATTGACTAGGGTTGGGATTGGATGCTTAATATTAAAAAGTTAATTTCTATTCAACAATGTGTTGATACTATAACTATATTTGTTAAACATGTTTCTAATCTTCTTTGTGTGCAATATGCAAGGAAGAATAAATAAATTTACTTAAAAACCATCCAGTATCAAAGTTTGGGAGTAGCAACATCCATCAAAATTTAACAACATTTTCTTTTTTTTTAGTCGTCAAAATTTTTATTATCAATGAAGACAAAAGTCTGAACCAAAAAAACAGAGCCTAAAACTTACAAAAAACAGAGCATAAAGCTTAAAAACCGAGAGGAACAATCCTCAACTCAAAGAAACAGGTAAAACATTTAAAAAGAACAAATCACCCATGCTTTTCCCCTTCAATACGTGAATGCAGCCACGCTGGACCTCCGATGGCAAGATAGGATCTGAATCGTCCATCCCGTGTAACACTTTTAGCAATATCTCTTGCAATTGAATTTGATTTTGGTGACGCAATCTTGAAAACCACTTTATGAAAACCCAAAAGTAAGCCATGAATCCTCTCAAGATAAGAATGATAACGAGGCCAATTTAGAGGATCTGTTACTGCCTCAATTGCTGCTGCACAATCAGACCATAACTCAATATCTTCCAAGTGTAAATCTTGCAAATTTTGTAAAGCCCAGACAAAACACCTTAACTCTGCAGCTATTCGATTAGAAGAAGGTAAAAAGACTTCCCTTGCGTGAAAAACTGCATCGCCATTGTGATTTCGTACAATCCAAGAACCACCACACATACACACTTCATTAATCCAAGAAGCATGAACATTGCATTTTAACACGTTTAATGGTGGTCTAAGCCATCTCACTTCAGCTCTAGGCAAACGATGAGCCTGCACAAAAGAACTAGACGTTTCCTGCATTAACCTATTCCATATTCCTGATTCTGAAACCGCATGATCTACTAAAACATTTAAAATCACCATGTTTTCCTGCATAAACAGATTCATTCCTATTTTTCCAGATACCCCAAAGCAACCATGGAATTGCCAATTGCAGATTAGTAGATACTTCATCACTCTTCATCAGTTCTAGTAAAAACTCCAAATTACCAGCTAACGATTCTGAGAATCCCTGAACAGGTAAAGGAATGTTTGAAATTTGCCATACCGTACGAGCTGGAGAACATAGGAAGAGAACATGGCTAATCGATTCTGTAGCATTATGACAAAGTGAACAACTCATATTTGGATTTAACCCATGCGCATGAAGACATTCTGAAATTGCCAAAGCACCAGATAATGCACGCCATAAAAACATCTTGATCTTTGGAGTAACAACATTTTCTTTATTTAATTAAATGCTAATTATTTAGATATTTGAACCCTAGCTAATTAAAATGCTAAAATTGTAAAGTTACCAAATTTGTCGGGCTGTGCAGTTCACGCGCCGCTATACATTGCAATCAACTTCTTTACTCCTTAGCTTTCTTCCTCCGGACTTCGACTCGATCGGCTGAGACGCGGACCACCGCACAGGCATGCACCTTCTTCTT
>NC_025703.1:8593559-8595050 GCF_000633955.1 Camelina sativa | reverse complement strand
TTTTTTTTTTTTTTTTGGGATCACACTTTTTTATATATGTTGCATGTTTTTCATAAGTTTGTGGAATCTTGCAGGGTGATTTGCGTAGAGGAAACGGTGGTGGAGGTTCCTCTAATCATGAAAGGAATAGGCAGACACTGTTTCCCAAACCTGAGACCTTGGATTTTGACTTGTCCTGCGACACCTCTTACCCTCAGCAGCAGGTTGGTGTATGTTTTAGCTTTTTCATATCTAAGAGGATAACAGGTAATGAAACAATCAGTGGCTTAGGAAGGTTCTTATTTTTCTCTACTTGATGCGCAGGACAATGCTGCTAGTTCTTCTGGTAGTCAAGTGAAATCATTGCTGACTGAGATGGGATTTTGCCCAACTCTTGTTCAGAAAGCAATTGATGAAAACGGTATTCGAAAATTTCCTGTAGAAAACGTGTTCTTATAAAAGGCTTGTGTGAATGCTAACTTTCATTTAGGGGATATGATTACTGAGGTTACCTTTTCACATATCCAGGTGAAGATGATTTTGAATTGTTGTTAGAGATTCTCACTAAGAGTACTGTGACAGAACATCCTGGACCCAGCCATCATGGTCTAATGGAACCCAAACCGGTAAGCACATACTGTTGATGCACTAGTCTTGCATTTCCTTCTGTGCAATTTCTTTATGTTTCTTGCTTTTGTCTGACAGGAGCCTGATATTGAATACGAAACCGATGGTAGAAGGATAGCATTACTAGCAATGAAGTTTCCAGAAAATCTAGTTGACCTTGCATTGGATAGGCTTGGTAATGTATTTACAATGACTTTGGCTTTCCCTTTATACTTTCAAACATCTTACAATGGTTGCAGCCATTTATTTCAGTGCTAGCTTCATTGTTTCGGTTTAAGATATTCGCATTTGTTTCAGTGCTAGCTTCATTGTTTAGGTTACGTTTTTGAGTGGCTAGAAGTCGTGTACATTTCAAAATGGACCAATTTTTTCAATATTGCAAGATTTTTTTTTGTCTTTTGGTTGATTAACGTCTCTTCATACTGGAACTTCTAATCATTTGATATATAAAAACAGACATAACTGAGGAGACTTATACGTCTTATTATGACGCCAAAATGTATTTCTGAGAAGAGAAATAACATCTATGAAGCTGTTGTTTAATAATGCTTAAAGCGGATACTCATCGCATGTGACGTTATGCTATTCAAAGCTATACAGAAACTTAACATGCAGAAAGCAGCTATCATATGGCCTGTCACCAAAGTCTTTCTTCATGATTGTCTTTTCTGCGTGATAGGTAAAGACGCGCCAGTCGATGAGATGGTGGACTTCATTGCTGCTGCTCAATTAGCTGAAAAGTTTGCGGAGGAATCCGAAGACTCACTTGATGGTGCTGAAATAAATGAAGAAGATGAAAATGTCGATGAAGTTACTGCTCGGGGACCTGAGGTATGTGGTGCTTTGAACTTTGGCTGTTGATTTTCTTTTCAATGTGTTATTCGT
>NC_025703.1:8562572-8592464 GCF_000633955.1 Camelina sativa | reverse complement strand
TGTTACCTTTATTATCTCTAACCTTTGTTTTTTGCTTTACATTCAGGTTCCCAATGAACTATTGTTTGAAACAATGGACAAGACTTTGCATTTAATGGAAATGGGATTCTCTAACGATGAAATTTCATTGGCAATTGAGAAGATAGGTGAGCAACTTAGGCACTTATGTGTTCAATCCATGACGACTATTATATGTTTGAAGAAACAATACAGACATCAAACATATCTTGGTAATGCAGTTAGGGGTGATTATGATAATTTTAAGGTGAAAAATTATATCATTTGTTTTGCAGCCCGTCCTGTTGCACTGATAAATAATCTATTTTACGCCTCTTCAGGTACAAAAGGTCGGATGTCTGACCTTGCTGAGTCCATTGTTACTGGTGAATTTCCTAGTGACCGTGAAGATATAGAAAAGGTATGTTCATTCTAATATTTCGAAGTAATATTTTCTCGCCCTCAAATAATTCACCAAAACCATCTCATTCCCTTCTATTAATTGAACTAAGATATTGTTGGAGTTTTACTTAGTGATATTTGGTGTCACTGTAGAAAGTTTCAGCGGCTCCTGCAGTGAATCGTACATGTCTTTCAAAGAGTTGGAGATTTANGTGGTGCTTTGAACTTTGGCTGTTGATTTTCTTTTCAATGTGTTATTCGTACTGTATGTCCTTTTGTTGGTTCGCCTTAGTAGATTCCAGTTTCCACTACCTGTCTTTTGTCTTCATTCTGTATATTTCATGTTGTTGTTACCTTTATTATCTCTAACCTTTGTTTTTTGCTTTACATTCAGGTTCCCAATGAACTATTGTTTGAAACAATGGACAAGACTTTGCATTTAATGGAAATGGGATTCTCTAACGATGAAATTTCATTGGCAATTGAGAAGATAGGTGAGCAACTTAGGCACTTATGTGTTCAATCCATGACGACTATTATATGTTTGAAGAAACAATACAGACATCAAACATATCTTGGTAATGCAGTTAGGGGTGATTATGATAATTTTAAGGTGAAAAATTATATCATTTGTTTTGCAGCCCGTCCTGTTGCACTGATAAATAATCTATTTTACGCCTCTTCAGGTACAAAAGGTCGGATGTCTGACCTTGCTGAGTCCATTGTTACTGGTGAATTTCCTAGTGACCGTGAAGATATAGAAAAGGTATGTTCATTCTAATATTTCGAAGTAATATTTTCTCGCCCTCAAATAATTCACCAAAACCATCTCATTCCCTTCTATTAATTGAACTAAGATATTGTTGGAGTTTTACTTAGTGATATTTGGTGTCACTGTAGAAAGTTTCAGCGGCTCCTGCAGTGAATCGTACATGTCTTTCAAAGAGTTGGAGATTTATTGGTGTTGATGGGGGTTCGTCGACTGGCACTGCTAATATAAAACCAGATCCTGGTATTGACTCTTATCCTTTCCCTGCCACTGCCAATGCGGGAGAGACCTCAAAGGGTAAACGACCAAAAGATGAGGATGAGAATGAGAATGCCTACCCCGATGAATGCACTGACTACGATGACAGAGGGAAACGGTTAAGACCCGAATATATGGGAGACTCAAGCTCGTTTATGGAAATCCCATGGATGCAAGATGAGTCAAAAGAGGACACATATGAATTTCCTAGAGTAATGCAGCCACGTTTGTCCCAGAGTCTTGGCCCAAATGTAGCCAAACGACCTTATTTCTTCTATGGAAACTTAGGTGAATTATCTCCTGGCTGGTGGTCGAAGATCTCGTCTTTCATGTTTGGAATTCACCCAGAACATGTAGATACTCGGTTGTGTTCGCCCCTCCGTAGGACAGAAGGGTACCTGCACAATCTTCCCATTCAAAACCGGTTCAATATCCTCCCAAAACCTCGGTTGACTATACAAGATGCTATGCCACTAATGAAGAGTTGGTGGCCACAATGGGATATCAGAAAGCATCTGAATGGCGGCTCGTGTACTAGGACAAAAGATGTAACTCTTCTCTGTGAACGAATTGGACGCCGTATAGCTGAATGCAGGGGAAAGCCTACTCAACAAGACCAGACTCTAATACTTCGACATTGTCACACCTCAAATCTCATATGGATTGCTCCAAACATCCTCTCACCTGTGGAACCTGATCATATGGAGTGCATTATGGGATATCCAGCAAACCACACAAACATCGGTGGTGGAAGATTGGCGGAAAGATTAAAGTTGTTTGATTACTGCTTCCAAACAGACACATTGGGCTACCATCTCTCTGTACTCAAGGCTATGTTTCCTGAAGGATTAACAGTTTTATCACTCTTTAGCGGGATTGGTGGTGCAGAAATTGCGTTGAACCGTCTTGGAATCCATCTAAAAGGCGTAGTCTCGGTAGAGTCCTGTGGATTGAGCCGTAACATACTGAAAAGATGGTGGCAGACTTCAGGACAAACCGGAGAGCTTGTACAGATTGAAGACATCAAGAACTTAACGACAAACAAGCTGGAGAATTTGGTGCAGAGGTTTGAGGGATTTGACTTTATCATTTGCCAGAACCCATCAACACCTCCTGATCTCTCTAAAGAAACCTCAAGAAGAGAAGCTTCTGAGTTTGATTACTCGTTGTTCAATGAGTTTGTCCGTATCTTGAAACGTGTGAGAGATATGATGGAGTTAAGTTGATGACTTGTCTGCATCTTTCTTTTCTAAAGACTTCCATGGTTTGAATCTATTAGAGAACTGTTCTTTTGTAAAAAAAAAAACGATGCTTAAATGTTCTTCCATAATCCGCATAGAACGTGGGTTTGTTCTTTTTATTTTATAGCTATGCTACTTTTTGGAGAGATAAGCAGTGAATCATGTATGTCAATGTTGTATTCTGCTCACATTTATGTAATATATTAGCCCTTTTTCTGAATTCGCTTTGAGTTGCGCAATGTTAGTTTCTTGCAATTATACTCTCTTTTTTTGTGTGTGCAAATCATATTCATTCTCAGTCGAAAGGGTTATTTTTAGACTCATTTGGTCAAACTAAATTGTTTATGATCGGAAGTGTCTAATATATATAATATAAACTATAATCGAAACCAGAGTCGATCAACTTTATGAATTGACTTGAAGTAGATAACCATTTGAATGATTGCATACCAAAATTATCAATGTTTGGTCACAGACGCTAGTCGATGAAGTCTTTTATTAAAGCCAACTTAGTTGCATTATTACCCTACAAGCCTTGAACCAAAGAGATAGAGAGAGAGCGAAAGAGCACAAAGGGAGCCTGCAACCAGACTGCATCAGGATCTCTGGCTAACCTTGCCTCCTGTCAGCTTTGCCGACTCAAACAACATATGATTGATAAGTCCCCGCGCAGCACTGCCAAATACCATATCAGAGAATTTTGAGTCATTTCAAACTTACATTTATATATCCAAGAGTATTTTGTAGTAATATGATCTCGAGCAGCTGTGTGTGTGTGTGTGTTTGTGTGAAACATCATCTTTTTGCAATACATGCCTCAACGAACAAGTTGTACATTTGATCTAATCAGTAATCACAAGGTTCTCTACTAGTATATAACATTCACCAAAGATTGGAGAAAAACAAAAAAAACTTACTCATCTTTAAGCTTCTGAATCTTCTCAGGGTCTGTCTCATTCATATATTTCTTAAACTGTTGCCTCACCATACCAACCACTAGCTCAGTGTTGTGTTGCTGCATAACACAAACGAGTAAACAGAACAAAGTTCAGCTCCTATATCTCCTCCAATAAGAAAAGCACAAATCTCTTTCTCGTGGAATCAAAACACAAGTGCTGATAATATATCAGTCTCGACCTTTGGTGGTTGCATCATATCAAACTGTATTCTTGTATAAAGACCTCAAGTGGGTCAAGAGAATCAACTCTAAAAAGTGTCAATAGACGCGAGTTCTTGGGCGTAGCCTCAAAGACAAAGTATCCTGACTGGCTGACTCTAAACTAAAAATTCTCTACCTTTCTGCTCTGAGTTACTAGAGACTAAAAAGACAAAACATCAGGTAAAGAACAGTGATAGATTTCAACCGGCATCTATATAAACTCGATTTAGTTTCAAAGCCCTAAAAATGAAATCATTGTATCCAAAACACTATGCTACAAACAAGAATGGCAATCAAAACCAAACACAATCCCATTGAAAACAACATAGTATCTCTGAGTCTGACAAAGCAGGTTCATATTTAGTTGTAAATCTCACCTGCTTACCAATAAATTTAGCTCTACGAAGACACTCTCGGTACAACTGCCCATTAAAAAAAGAGACGAATAGATCAGTGAAATAGCAACAAAGAAAGAAAAAAAAACAAATCACAGGTTAAAAATGAGGACATTGGTACTGACCCTAACCACATTGTTAGCGAGTTCAGGAGGCAGAGAAGTTTGCAGAGACGGCATTTTCACAAAGAGATCTCTTGAGCTTCTTTAATCACAGTATCTTTTCCTATCACGTTAACACAAAATATCGCAACTATGGATCAGAAGAGTCGATGAAATACACACAATTGAAAACCCTAAAACCCCTTAAGCTACAATCCGGCAGCCATTAAAATACCAAATCTGATACTCAGTTAGGATCGTAAACACGAAATGGAGAAGGCAAAGATATTGGATTAAAGAGAGGAAATAGATAAAAGCATCAATACAACAAGATCAAACCATATAGAGAGCGAAAGGAAAGAGATAGAAAGACAACAAGATCGAGACTTACCGGAGAACAGACCGGACGGCAAAATTTCGAGCTTGAGAGAGACGGAGACAAGCACTCAGTTTCAACGGTGACTGCTTCCTCCGGTTTAAGACTTCAGGTAAAAACTTACATAAACGACATCCTTACGTTTTTATTTACAAAAGGCCCAAACAAATAAAGGCCCATTTATATATTCCAAGTAAAATATTTGAAACAATCTCATCCGTCCATTGTTCGCGTTAATAACCGTAGATGTAATCAGAGGGTAATAAAATATCCTACGTGGATATACTCATCCGTAGCATTTCCCGCCAAAACTAATATATAGCTTCAGACCCCTACTAGCCCTCTAACTCTAAACATCGAAAACTGGAATCGTCACTTTAATTCGAAAAAACCCTAATTCTCTCTCACTTCGTCTCCCCCAAAAAAAAAAAAAAGTTGCTATGGACTATGGTGATCTCGCTTCCGGCTCCGGTTCAGGTCCTAATTTCTTCTCCATATAGCTAAATTCTGAATCTTTTCTATGTATTCGATCCCAATTTCTAGGGTTTTATCCTAAGTCTCTGTCCCCTTTGTTCTGTAACTTTCCATTGTTGGGTTATGTCTGTTCGCATATATAAGAGTCGTTTGTTTCACTGCTTATTATGTGTTCTTAAGTGACGCTGAACTGTATAGTGATACTCTTAACATTGTTGCATCATGGTGATTTTTAGATGTGAAAAAGAAACGAAAGCTGGAAGATTCTGTTGATGATGAGGTTGATTCTTCTTCTCCGCTGGAGGAAGAGAGACGTCGTTATAGATCTATGGCCAAAGTTGCTATGGGGTTAATCCTTCAGTTCAGAACTCATTCATTGCTGAGTCGATCCATACCGTCTGCCCGGAGTTCTCTCTCGACACATCTAAACTCAAGAGCGCGGTTCTAGAGATGCATGAAGAAGGTAAAGAGAAGGTCAAGAAAATGCTGAATGATGGAGAAGGGAAACTAACACTCTGTTATGAATGGTTTGTACTTGGGGATTGGACAAGTGATGCCATTGATGGACCTATTTTGAACGAGGATTTCATCGGTATCAGCGCCTATTTCGCTGATGAGAACTGGAAGATGAATAAATGGGTGTTGGGGTACCATCCTCGTGCGTCTCTGCGTGTGAAGGACATTTATGTTGATTCTATTAAGAATGTTATCTTGGATTATGGGATTGAGAGCAAGGTCTCGACTCTTCTTATGCCTAACTATAGTGATCTTGGTGTTGAAGCGTTCGATGATTTTAGGAGATGGATTGAAGAGAGAGGGAAGAGTGAGATCCATCCTCGAGTTTTCCTCATCTATTGCTGTTCTGACATTTTCCGGTTAATGGTTGATGATGTTTTCAAGGACATTAGCATATGGCTGAGGGATCGTGTTCGGATGTTGTTTCGTTGGGGAAGAATGGCACCGAAGAATTGGGATGTGACGTTGTGTAATCTGCAAAAAGCTGTGAATGTTTTCGAAGAGGATGAGGATTACGAGAATTGTGAACAACCAACTGATGAGGAATGGATAACGATTAAAACTTTTTGCAAACTCGCGGGTTGCATTTACAAAGTTGCAAAGGAGCTTTTTGATGGAGAGTATCCAACGTCTAATGTCTACTTCCACCTTCTTGCGGAGCTGAAGTTTATGCTGAAGGAAGAGCTTAAGAACGGTGGTAGTGATTACTTCCTCAGCAAAGCAAAGGTGATATTGGAGAGGTTTGTTAAGTACTGGAATGATATGTTCCTTGTTTTGGCAACTGCTTCTGTTTTAGACCCTCGTTTCAAGACGAAGTATCTTGAGTTTTACTGCTCAAAGAAGGAACTCAATGAGGAAGGCTCAAAAGCTGAAACTGTTTTGGACTATTTACGCAATCTATATGCTCGATATGCAGCTGGTGATATCAGTCCACTACCAAAATGTCCGGATGCTTCAGTGAAGCCAAAATCCCTGAGTTTGTTTAAGTTTCTCTTCGGCGTAGAAGCAGAAGAAGAAGAGGAAGAAAAAGAGGATGAAAAAGAGGAGGAGAAGAAGCCTAATGGATACAAGGACTTTGTTTTGTTTCAAGAATTTCTCAAGTTTGAAGGATCTTCAAGGGAGTTTCAAGAATCAGAACTTGATTCTTATCTCAAAGAACCAATTATGGAGTGGAAAAAAGAGTTCAATGCACTAGACTGGTGGAGAGAAAAGAACGCAAAGTACCCGATCCTCTCTAGAGTAGCTCGTGACATCCTCTCCATTCCAATCTCTCGTGGCACATCGCACCGTGCTTATGTTGCTGACAAGAGAGAGTGTCCTGAGTTTATTGTCTCCATGGAGGATAAACTTGTGAACGCCATAATGTGCAGCGAGAGCTGGCCACGATTTTGATATGGCCAATATTGGTAAGAACATTAAATGCTATGCCCTTGATGAATACTCAATACCACTGTTATTCAGTAAGTAGATTAGATGTGAAGTTTCTTGACCAAATCCTTGTTATGGGTCACCAAAGTAAAGGTTCGAACCTGAGTTTCATGTTGCGTGTTCCTTGATCTTTTCTAATGAGAACTATGCTTTATCATTTCAGGCTATGTTAATTTCGTGGAATGGCTCCTCGCATTTGACCTTTCACTCAGTCGGTCCTTTGTTTCAAAGACTATTTTTCTTCGCATGTGACTTCTCTGTCCTTTTGTTTCAAAGACTATTATTATGAAAGATTGATTAGATTTGAACTTGATGTTGTTGGGTTTGGTGTTTTTGTCTTATTGGATTTGATGACCTCTAAGCTCTAATCAAAATCACATGTATAATCGATAACCTATTATTATTGTTGGGTATTGGTTTTTTGGTATTATTTGTCAACATCTTATCCTAAGAAATTTAGTAATGTTATTGCTTTTGGTAAAAAAAAAAACTCACCGGCAAATAAAAGGAAACGCTGTCGTTTGTTCACTTATGAACCTATTATATTGGGCTAAACGCTGTCGTTTCCCCATTTCCCACCTTTTCTTCCTCGAGATCAAAAAAATCACCGAAGAGACGATGATGATGATTACTGATCTTCCACACGATTTGGAATCGGAAATACTCTCTAGGGTTCCGGCGAAGTCTTTAGCGAAATTGAAGACTACTTGTAAACGATGGTACGCTTTGTTCAGAGATCCGAGATTCGTAAAACAGAACTTGGATAAAGCCGCGAGGGAAATGATCTTACTGATGAATCGTAGGGTTCACTCAATCAGCGTCAATCTCAATGGGATTCGCAACAGCGTTGATCCATCTGTGGAGGTTTCAGGCAAACTCAGCAGGGTGAAGGATTTGAAAATATTTAACATCTTTCACTGCGACGGTTTGTTATTATGCACCACAAATGAGAACACTCGGCTCGTTGTTTGGAACCCCTGTACCGGTCAAACCAGGTCGATCAAACCCAGGAATCGTTACCGGCATAACGGTTCCTATACTCTCGGATATGTAAACAGCAAATCTTCTTGCAACAGCCATAACTACAAAATCTTGAGGATTTGCCGTTACTACGACCACGATCAGAAACTCCGGGTTGAGTTTGAGATCTTTGATTTTGGCTCTGCTTCTTGGAAGGTTATCGATGATGGCATCACCTGTGATATATTTTATTTTGGCGTGTCTTTGAATGGAAACACTTACTGGGTTGGTGAAGAGAAAGAAACAGATTTGTTCTTGATGAGTTTTGATTTCACAGCAGAGAGACTTGTGCGTCTTCCTCTTTCGTATCAGAGTTTTGATTACGATGATATCGCGGTTCTATCATCTGTTAGAGAAGAAAAGATCTCCTTGTTGAAGCAGAATTTTCATATGCTTTCAACAGAGATAAAGATATGGGTGACCAATAAGTTTGATGAGGCCAAAGACTTGTCATGGAGGCAGTTTTTAGTGATTGATTTTTAGTAAATTCATGTTACCAACTCGGATGAGTGTGCTAAGTTTCTTGTTGGACGAGGAGAATAAAGTGGCAGTGTGTGGTAATAGAGACATGGAAGATGAAGATAAGACCAGAGTCTACATTGTTGGGGTGGATTTGTATAAAGAAGTCTACAAAGACGTTACAAAGGAATTGATCATTAAGTGGCCACGTCTCGTCAGTTATGTTCCAAGTTTGGTTAACATTTAGAAAAACACACACCCCAAAGGCAAAAAGAAAACGAAAGCAAAGAAGGTAAACTCAAATGTATTACCTTAGTTGAATTGGATTCTTATAACAGAGCATTTCTGATATAGAGAAATTAAAACTAAAGCATATGAGCCTCTATGATTCATTCCCTGTTTTTCACTCTTACAATATAATTGCTTACTACATAGCACATAAAGATAGTGTTCTTGTCATGCAAACCTGAGAGCTTTAGATATGTACATATCGTTACTGTATCTGGTTTCGGGTTAGCATTCTCTTTAAATTGATCTCTATTTGTGATTTGTTATACAGTCACGGACTGGAGGCCAATTAACTTCGTAAGGAGCCTTAACGCATTCCAAGTGAAACTCAAAGCCAACGCATATCCAAATTTGTAGTGAAGTAATGGAAGATTGAATCACTTCAACATATGTTAAGAGCTCTGTAAGTCTTACTTCGGCTATGAAAAGTAAATCAAATACAATACGGAAGAATATAGTGAAAGAATGACAGAGATCACAATGCATAAATGAAAGTTTCTACTGAATGAATCTCATTCAGATCATTTGACTTTGAGGATACATTCCCTAATCAGATCAATGCGAAAGAATATAGTGAAAACACCCACATTCACCGCTATGGAATATGCTTTAAGGTTTCTAACAGAATGACAGAGATCACAATGCATGCATAAATGAAAGTTTCTACTGAATGAATCTCAATTTTAAAGACAAAAACAAAAAGTCTACTCTGAGAAGTTTGAAATCTGTTTCTTGTAGCATTAATGTCACGTCTTGTGACTAACTCGTCCTTGGTTCTGAAGAATCCACAGTGCACTTCCTTTAGTAATTTCAGAACATTGGTCAATTCTAGTGAAATCATGGAGTTTCTAGTTCTTAGGAAAGATTTTCAGTTATTGACATGATTTATCTTACAGATATAATAATAGTCTTCATCGAGTAAACCCTTTGAGCTGAGAATCCGGGAGAACTAATAAAAGAAATTGCTAGAGAGAGACAAACACAAATCAAGCAATTTGAGAAACCAAGCGCGAGAAAGCCCTAAACTAGATCAGCAAGAAATTGACTATTGTACCCTCTCTCTATATACAAATTTTTAAACCTAATTTCTATTGCAGTCGTGTCGCTGTCTTCACTCAGGTATTCATACGAGAAATCATAAGATACATAAACTATGGTGTTGGCTGATCTTCCACTTGAGCTGTGCGATGCAGGCCGTATTGTCTTCGTATATGACCGTTGCTTTCTTATCGTCGATCATGCCACAATCTGTCCTGATATGTTGAGTCATTGACCTCAACCAAACACACTCACGTCCGGCTTCATGAATTGCTAAGATCTCCGCATGATTAGACGAAGTGGCCACAATACTTTGCTTCATAGAGCGCCACGAGATTGCTGTACCACCGTGTGTAAAAACATAACCGGTTTGAGACCTTGAGTTGTGTGGATCCAATAAGTAACCTACATCAACAAGACCAACTAAACCTTCTTTGTTATAGTTAGTATAAAACAAACCCAAATCTGTCGTTTCTTGTAGGTAACGCAATATATGTTTGATACCGTTCCAATGCCTTTGGGTCGGACAAGAACTAAATCTTGCTAGGAGGTTCACTGCAAAACTTCTGTCTGGTCTAGTGTGGCTAGCCAAGAACATTAACGCTCCTATAGCACTGAGGTATGGCACTTCAGGACCGAGAAATTCTTTATCGTCCTTCTTTGGACCAAATGGATCTTTATCCAAGTCAAGGCTCCTCACAACCATTGGGCTGGTCAATGGGTGAGCTTGGTCCATATTAAACCTCTTGAGTACCTTTTCAGTATATGCCATTTGATGCACAAGGATTCCATTATCTATGTACTCAAGTTGCAATCCCAAACAGAACTTAGTCTTACATAGGTCTTTCATTTCAAATTCTTTCTTTAGATATTCTACTGTTTGGGCAATTTCACCAGAGGTCCCAAGGATGTTTAAATCATCCACATACACTGCTATTATTATAAACCCTTTGTTTGCAAACTTCTTTATAAATATACATGGACTGATTGGGTCATTCTTATAGCCTTCTTTAGCTAAGTACTCACTTAATCGATTGTACCACATTCGACCACTTTGTTTCAGTCCATAAAGGGATTTGTTCAGCCTTATGCAGTACTGTTCTCGAGAACCACTCTTATCTTTGAGCTCAAAACCCTATGGTAATCTTATATAAATTTCATTTTCCAATGGACCATATAAATATGCGGTTACAACATCCATTAACCGCAAATCCAGTTTTTCTCTTATAGCCAGACTTATTAGATATCTAAAAGTCGTTGCATCCATCACAGGGGAGTATGTCTCCTCATAATCTATTCCTGGTCTTTGAGAGAATCCTTGTGCTACAAGTCGTGCCTTATATCTCACGATTTCATTATTCTCATTTCTCTTTCTTACAAAGACCCACTTATGTCCAACTGGCTTTCTATCGAATGGTGTCCTTAAGATCGGACCAAACACATTCCTCTTCTTTAAAGATTTTAACTCTACGTCAATGGCTTCTTTCCATTTTAGCCAATCTTTACTTTGAGTGCACTCTAATATAGACGTGGGTTCATGATCCTCATTTATCTCAAGTGCTACCTTATATGCAAATACTTCATCAATGTTGACATTCTTACGGTTCCATTTTATTCCAGACATGATATAATTGATTGAGATCTCATTATTATCAATACCTTCAGGTCCTTGAGGTTCAGCGTCCCAAACCTCATTTGGTACCTTAGGATTTGCCGTGGCCATGTCTATAATTTTCTTAACCTCGGTTTGTTTTGCACCTTTCTTAGATTTTCGAGGGTTCTTATCTTTGGAACCTAACGGTCTACCTCGTTTCAAACGAGCCTTAGACTCTGTAGCAACTTGATTATTGTGTTCCTTCTGAACATCAATACGTACTGGTGCATTACAAGCTGGTATGTACGATTTTGTTACTCTCTTTGGGTCAGCAAAGGAATCTGGCAATTGAATAGCTAGCTTTTGCAAATGTATAATCTTTTGGACCTCTGCATCACATGCTAGAGTCCGAGGATCTTGCCAATTTAAGGATGTTTGATTCCATGATATCTCTTTGACCAGCTTGTTATTCTCTCCACCCAACAAAGGAAATTCGGATTCAGCAAACTGACAATCCGCGTATCTGGCCTTAAATAAATCACCCGTAGTTGGCTCAAGATACTTAATAATGGTGGGAGAATCATATCCAACATATATTCCCATCCTCCTTTGAGGTCCCATCTTTATTTTATGTGATGATGCAATCGGTACATAAACGGCACACCCGAATATTTTAGATGGGATATGTCTGGCTCATGACCCGTTAATAATTGGGATGGCGAATATTTATTCTCACTAGATGGCCTGATGCGTATAAACTTTGTTGCATGTATTACTGCGTGTCCCCAAGCCGATACAGGAAGCTTCGACCTTAGGAGTAATGGTCGAGCAATCAATTGGATCCGTTTAATGAAGGATTCAGCTAATCCATTTTGTGTATGGACATGTTCCACAGGGTGTTCCACACTTCCCCCCATGGATATACAACATTCATTAAACGCTTGAGATGTAAATTCACCAACATTATCTAGACCTATAGTCTTAAGTGGAAAATCTCTTTAATTACTTTTCCTGGTGATGGCCTTATAATGAGTTTCCTTTGTGTACATGCTACACACATGAGATTTTAGGAATAACTCTTCTCTCTTTAAGAGTGTGGCCTTTTGAATTTAATATCAGCATACGCATCATGTTAGAACCCGGATGGCCAAGCCGGTCATGCCATAAAGTGAATTGTTCATTGATTATCTTGTTCATTGCCAAATTAGCCTCTATCATATTAATCTTGGCATGGTAAAAACCAGTAAATAATGCGGGTATAGTCTCTTAGGATTTTCTTATATCCTTGGGTGATTTCAATAATGTATAGGAACTCTTGGTTTCCTTAACCCTTAGTTTCAACATGTAAACCATTCAAACGAATGTCTTTTTAAACTCAATATGCTCATTTTGAGCTGGGTGAATATAAGGCATCACTTAGTTCAAGATGTGTGTCTGGCCGTAGCCTTCAATAAAACTTGTTATACCCGCTATTTTGCTAATATTGGCATTTTTCAAAATGAGATTATGCAAAATATCTCTTATCATTCAAAATTGTGTGGCTTGATCCACTATCCACCACAATTATATTCTTGTCCTCAGCCATTTCTCAATATGGACAAGAATTATGTTTTTTAGCCATAAAGCATAACAAATGCATATTTAAAGGTAATAATATAATTGAATTTAAACCAAAATCATAATTCAATAAAATTCAAAGCATAAAACATAGAAATTAAATCAAGACAATTTTAAATTTAATTATCCTCTCCTAGACAATCTGAAGTCTTATAATCCAATTGGTCATCATTCTCATGGTTGAAATCTTCTTCACCATCGAGATGAACCAGATTAGTTTCTGGATTCCTTTTCAAACTCTCTTAATAGAGATCAACAAGGTGCTTAGGAGTTATGCATGTCTTTACCCAGTGGTTCTCCATACCACATCTATGGCAAGTGGGCTTGGTCTTATATTGCGGTTTAAATTGCCCGCGGCCTTTACCCTGACCCTGGCCGAAGCAGAATCGGTTTCCACGGCCTTGACCACCAAAATTGTGTCCTTGATAGGTCCCACGACCAGGACCACCACGTCCACTTCTCCCATGGCCACGACCACACTTTTCCCTATGGACATAGTTAGGCTCTTTAGTCTCTTTTGGCTCTTTAGGGTTCTTTAGGGTTTTTCTTTGCCATGTCAAATCGACTTTGTGGGCTTCCGGTAATGGGGCAGAACCAGGAGGTCTCATTGCACTGTTTATTAGCAACAACTCATTGTTTTGCTCAGCAAGCAGCAAACAAGAGATGAGACTTGCATAAGTTTTGAAACCCCTTTCACGATACTGTTGCTGAAGCAGTATGTTATTGGTGTGAAAGGTTGAGAATGTCTTCTCTAGCAAGTCTTCCTCAGTAACCTCCTTACCACATAACCTTAGGATTGAGACTATCTTAAATAGCTCTGAGTTATACTCATCCACGGATTTGTAGTCCTGGATCCTTAGGTTTTTCCAATCAAATTGAGCCTTTGGTAGGAGCACCGTCTTTTGGTGTCCATATCTGTTTTTCAACTCTGTCCAAAGCTCAAGAAGATTCTCTATTGTAAGTTATTGGTTCTTGAGACTCTCAGCAAGATCATGGCGTATATGTAAGATCACCTTATATCTATTTTCAGTGCAATCACTATCATTCTCAATTCACTCACATAGGTCCTTTGATTTCAGGTTAATCTTAGTATTTAATGCCCATTATAAAATACAAAACATGCACCCGATTATTGTCATGCGTTATTTGAGACCGAACCATGCAATTTTTTTTAATCTTAGGACATGCGGTATTTAAGACCGAACCATGCCAATTGTTTTAGTCTAGGCCATGCGGTATTTAAGACCGAACCATGGATTTATTTTCGTTTGGGACATGCGGTATTTAAGACCGAAACATGCCGATTATTTTTTGTGTATAATGTCTTGTTTAATCACATAATTTCGTGGCCTATTTATGCATGAAAACAGTCCTAGACAAGTTCTAGTATGAACAGGAAATCTGCACAATTTCAGGTTTTAGCAATTTTCCTTTTCTTAGATAAAATTTCATTTTTCTTAAAACAGGATAAACACAAAGTCTAGGAAAATAGAATTTCTCTAATATTCCGATTTTAATTAGGATTTTAGGGTTTTGATTTTAAACAAACAATCAAGAACAATCAGAATTTAAACTTAGAACAAACAGATTCATATTTTCGATTTTAGGGTTTAAGTTCTAAGGTTCTCATGCACCAAGCAAACAATCAAACACAACCGGATTTTAAACATATCATAATTGGTTCAATTTTCAAACAATCTAAGCAGGCCTAAACCTCACAGCAAATCGATTTTAGAGTTTTTAAGATTTTGGGTTTTAGGGTCTAAAAGCTTAGGGTTTTGTTTGTTGATTGTGTACTTGTAGATTTTAGGGTTCCATTAGATTTTAAGATCAGATTCGATTTCATAGGTTCTAATAAGGTTTGATTATTTACCTTGCACCGTTTGGGGTTGACTGGAATTGATCCGGGAGCTAAAGACCTCAGATATACCTTGATTTTGATCACGAACCTCAGACTAGTCTCGAACAGAACTTGATCACGAACTGAAGCTTGACCACGAACAGGGATTGACCTCGAACCTCGAACAAGTTATGAATAAAAACTTGATCACGAACAGAACCGGACCACGAACGAGGATTGATCACGAACTGGTCACGAACAGGAACCGATCGCCGAGAGTTTGAACTATCGCCGAGCTTGGACGAACAAGGAGTTACGTGCGGCGGCGGTTTAGGGTTTTAGGGTTAGGGTTTTTCTCAGCTGGCTTTAGAGCTTCGTGCTGATAACGTGTTGTAAACTAGAGAATCTAAAGTTGTAATTCTCTTACTCTTATTATTAGAATCGAATAGAGGTTACAATATATATAGCAATGTCAAAGGCTAAAACTGACTAGGCAATAGTAAATAGGCCATGGGCCTTACACATCAAGACACATAACGGGCCGGTTATGGAAGTCCACTCCAAGTGTTTTACAACAAAAAGCAAATTTATACTCAAGTTTGATTTCACAAGAGAGAGATTTGGACATCTATCTCTTCCTTTCCAGAAGAATTACAATGATCAAACTGTGGTTCTATCAGTTGTTAGAGAGGAGAAACTTGCCTTGTTACAACAGATTCGTTAAAGATGAATATATGGGTGATCAAAACTAAGGTCGATGAGGACAAAGACTTGTCTTGGAGCAACTTCTTGGTAGTAGATTTTGGTAAAGTTATATTAACAAGTGAGACGTTGATGTACATGAGTTTCTTGGTTGACGAGGAGAATAAAATCGTGGTGTGCTCTGATAATACAAAGATTGGCATTAAAACGACGACCATAATTTACTTTGCTAAAGAGGGTATACAAGTTCATCAAGAGACTGCACAGCAACCAAAAATTTGTTGGCCATTTCTCGTCAGTTATGTTCCAAGTTTGGTTCAAATTCAGTGAGGTAGTTTAAGTAATCCTGCAAGCAGAGGATTAAAGGTTTATTAACTTAGTCAATCGTAAAATAAACAGAGTAGCTGAAACTTTTATTTTATTTTTTATGTATCATTCTTTTACTTTTGAAATTACATTTTTGGTGTTCTTACTCAAGTCCGTGTATGTGAATGCACGGAGTACTGGAGGGCAACTTTGTAAGAAGCCTTAACGCAATCGAAGTAACTAAAACCCAACGCATATCCAAATTACACTTCAACATATGTTAAGAGCTTTATACAAGTGACCAAAGCTTCTACGAGAGGAAGATGACGATGAGGAGGAGGCTTCTAGTTCTTAGGAAATATTTCTAGTTACTGACATGATTTATTTTACAATTTAATAGTCTTTATAATCATCGAGTTAACCTTATAAGCTGAGAATCCCGGAGATAAGAGCATTTGTTAGCAAATTCTACAAACACAAAAAATCAAGAATAGATGGAAACATGAGAAGCCAAAAACGCGAAAAAGCCCTAAACTTGATCAGCAAGAAACCTAGACAGAACATAGTAGACTTTTAAGTTTTGAGAGAAATCAGAAACTCATAATCTTACTCTGCACTTGTTAATATAGAGAGAGTTTTTGGAGACCAATCTCCTAAGTCCTAACCTTATTACAACCTCTCCCTGATTCTCTTAAGCTTTTCTCTTAAATGTAGTCATGCTCATTGACTATTATACCCTCTCTAGTCTCTATTTTATACCAATTGTTAAACCCTAATTTCGATCTATAGTTCTGTCGCTGTCTTCCTCTGTTCCTCAAGTCGTCATACGAGACATCACAAGATAAACAAACACTATGATGTTTGCTTATCTTCCACATGATTTAGAATCAGAAATACTCTCTAGGGTTCCAGCCAATTCTCTAACAAGGCAATAATGGATACTCTAATTCATAGTGTCAATCTCCATGGAATCCAAAACAGCTTTGATCCATCCATTGAGGTTGCAGTCAAACTTAACAAGCTAAAAGATTCAGAACAGTTTAAGCCCATCTTAATTCACTGTGAGGGTTTATTATTGTGGACTCCAAACGGCGGGAAACTCGTGGTTTGGAACCCTTGTACTGGTCAAACCAGGTGGATCAAATCCAATCATCGTAATCTTTTGTTAGATAGGTATGTCTTAGGATACGTAAACAACAACAACAAATCTTGGGATAGCTACAGAATCTTGACTTTTGACTATTTTTATTGCTGCCTAAAGGCTTCTCCTCTTAAGTTTGATATCTATGAGTTCAACTCTGATTCATGGAGGTTTCTTGATGACGTCTATCCTAATTCTTTCATTCACTCTGATGGCGTGACTCTGAAGGGAAATGCTTACTGGTACGCTTTAGATGAAGAAGACTCTCTCCTTAAATTCATACTAAAGTTTGATTTCACTACTGAGAGATTTGAACGTCTGCGTCTGCCTCTATCTTTTAAGAGTACTAGTTATGTTAGTGTGGTTCTCTCAGTTGTTAGAGGAGGGAAACTTGCCTTGTTACAACAGAGGGTTGATGATACAGATTCGTTAAAGATGGATATATGGGTGACAAAAACTAAGATCGATGAGGCCAAAGACTTGTTGTGGAGCAACTTCTTGGTAGTGGATTTGGGTAAAGTTATGTTACCAGATGTGATGATGGTCCCTTATATGAGTTTCTTGGTTGATTAGAAGAATAAAATGGTTGTATGTTGTGATACAGACTTATTGAGATTGATTAATCCCATGAGGACCACGACAAAATTATACTTCGCTATAGAGGGTAGACAAGTTCATCAAGAGATTGTACAAGAAACCTGGGATGGTTGTCCATTTCTCCTCAGTTATGTTCCTAGTTTGGTTAAAATCCATTGAAGTACTTAAAAGTATAATTTGTGGGCAAAGGAAGAAATTATAATTAATTTAATTACATAGTTTTTTTTAGTCTATATTATAAAAGAATTTAATTCTCTTGTGCCTCTATCCCAAGAATTCTTTTCTACACATCCACTTTAATTCTACATACCCCTCTTCTTTAATGAAAGGACAAAACTACCCCTCTAACAATTTTTAAATAAAAATCAAACATCCTAATTGTACCAGTTGTACCTGTTGCACCCTAGTTGTACCTGTTGTACCCTGCATAGTGGGATTCGAACCATGAGCGCGCGCAAGTGCGCATGGAGCTCGCAACCACTGAGCTACTGTGTTTTTCGTTGAACACTTATTGGTTTAATTATATTTAACCTTTAAAAATTTTCATTAAGGATAATATTGTATTTTTACCATTGAGGGTTTTTGAAAAATTGTTTTGATGAAAATGGGGGTATGATATTGTTGTCCTATTATAAAATGGGTTGATTCTGTTAAGTTAATAAACAGAGTAGCTGAATTTTCTTTGATTTTTTTTTTTTTTATATTTTTCTTTATCATATTCATAAATTGCTTTTGAAAATACATTCTGGTGATTACTTAAATACATTGTTTCTGAATGCTTATGAAAACCGAATTTTTTTTCAGATATATATTTTTTTCAGGTCATCAACAAATGCTTATAGCTTTATATATCCTCGGAATAGTTCAAGTCCGTGACCGTCCACTGTTTTGCTTTTTCACCAAAACGTCCCATTTTTCATAGTGTCGATGATTAGACCAGTCGACAGAAAAAGAAGCCAATAATGAAACGCCACGTAGTACTGTTCCCGCCTAAATCATAACAAAGTAGTAGCAAGCAAAAGAGCAAATCATTCTCTCTTCTTCCCCAAATCCGAATCCCTAGCGTTTCTCTCTCCGCCGCAAGCACAACAACGCTTCTATGGAAGACGGTGATCTCTCCTCCGATTCAGGTCCAGTTTCTTCTTCCTTAATTTCTAGGCCTCCGTTTGTTTTGATATTATGACTTTCCAATTTCTGAATCTGTCTAGTGATTTTAGTTTTTCTAGTACCTCAAAATGCCTCTGAATGTGTAATGTTATCTTGATCTGCATTTTTAGATGTTAAGAAGAAACTAAGTTCGGCGATTGTGGTGGATAGTCGAGTTCCTACACAGGCGGAGAAAGATCAAAAATTTCTGAGAGGTACGGCCAAGTGGCTCATTACTACTTCTCGTTTAAGTCCTGACTCCTTTGTGCGGCATATAGGTCCGTTCTTGCCTTTTGATGTTTATCAACTCGAGAAAGAAGTATTGAAGATACGCAAAGAGCGTAAAGAGATGGTCAAGAAATTTCTCAAGGAATTTGATGGGAAACTAACGATATCTTATGATCTTTTAGCTTATGATGATGAATATCACAGTTATTCTGAAGATGGTTCTATTTGGCACAAGGATTTCGTTTGTATGAGTGTCCATTTCGTTGATCGTAAGTGTAAGGTGGGGAAATGGATCTTAGGGTCCTATCCTACCGAGTATGCACGCGGGGAAACAGTTTCTGTTTACAGAATCAAGACTGTTCTTGTGGATTATGAGATTGAGAACAAGGTCTCTGCTCTTCTAGTGCCTAACTATGATGATCCTGGTCATAAGGAGTTTGATTCTTTCAAGAAATGGATAGGAAAGAGAGGGAAAATTCCGATTGATCCTTGCTTCTTCCGCATCTACTGTTGTGCTGATCTTTTCAGGTTGATGGCTGGTGATGTGTTTGACAATATGGACTTGCTACTTGAGGAGATCAGGGTGTTGGTTGGATGGGGTAAGCTGACACCAACCAACTGGAACGTCTCTTTGCGTAATCTGCAAGAAGCGTTAGATATGGAAGATAAGAGAGTATTTGTTGAGGATGGTTATTACCAGGAATATGACTGACCATCCGATGAAGACTGGGAAATGATTAGAACGTTTTGCAAACTTGCTGGTTGCATTTATAAAGTGGCAAAGGAGCTTTTCGAAGGAGGTTATTCGACATCTAATGTCTACTTCCACCTTCTTGCGGAGCTGAAGTTTATGTTGAACCAAGAGCTTGCGACTGCTGATGATAACGATCACTTCCTCAGCAAACCTACGGAGATATTGGAGAGGTTTGATAAGTACTGGAATGATATGTTCCTGGTTTTGGCAACTGCTTCTGTTTTAGACCCTCGTTTCAAGATGACTTATCTTGAGTTTTACTGCTCAAAGAACGAAGTTAATGATGAAGATTCAAAAGCTGAAACTGTTTTGGACTTTGTACGCAATCTATATGCTCACTATGCAGCTAGTGGTATCCGTCCACAAACAGAATGCCTGGATACTACACTTGACTCAGTTTTCTATAGCTCAAAAGAAGAAGAAGAAGAAGATGATGAAAGTGATGAAGAATGTGGGGAAGAATTAGAACATAAGGTCAAGGAAGAGAAGAAGTCTGATACATACGAGGATTTTGCTTTCTTTCAAGAGTTTCTCAAGTTTGAAGGATCTTCAAGAGAGTTTGGTGAATCGGAACTCGATTCCTACCTTATCAAAGAACCGGTAATGGAGTGGAACAAAGACTTTAAAGCATTGGACTGGTGGAGAGAAGAGAGCCAAAAGTATCCAATACTCTCCCGAGTAGCTCGTGACATTCTCTCCATTCCAATCTCACGTGCCACATCGTGGGATGCTTATGTTGCTGACAAAAGAGAGTGTCCAGAATTTGTTGTCTCCATGAAGGCCAAACTTGTGAACGCCATGATGTGCAGCAAAAGCTGGTCACAGCTTTGACACGGTAAAATTTGTAACAACAAAAAGTGCTTGGGCCTTGGTGAGAAACTCATATATCTGCTTCTTTTTCATTAAGTTTGTTTTCCATTTCAACATCAGAAAACATTGAGATTTGAGAACCTTGTTTAACTAAATGAAATTTCTCAAGTCCACATCATATTAGTTGTAACGTTACATTTGGAGTTTCTTTGATCTAACTATTTTTTTTCTCTTCTTGTTTTCTCACATTAAGACCACATATGTTATAGACAAAGACGATGTTTATAGTAATGTTTTCAGCATAGTACATATGCTTTGTCATCACCAAACTATAATCGTTACTATGTCAATAATTACCTAGCTTTTTTTAAGTCAATTATAAAAAAGGGCTGTTTCTATTAAGTTAAACAGAGTAGCTGAATTTTCTTTGAGATTTTTTTTTTTTTTTGTTTTGTTCATCATTCGCTTTTGAAAGTATATATTGAGCTATATATTTCCTTACTCACATTGTTTATGAATGAATGCTTAGTGAGCTATATATATCCTTTGGATTTTTTTTTTCTTTTCAGAAATACAAGTGTGTGTGCATATGAATACCGAAAACAAAAGCTTAGAAAGCTAAGAAGGTTGGTGAATTTTTTTAGGGCAAATAGCACCTAGACCCACTTTGGTGTTGAGTTCTTTTAGGAAAACCCACTTTCAAAACTCCCTATACTTTGTCAAGTTTAATGCTTATGTGTTCATATCCCTTTTACATTTTTGTCTTCATACCAATAGAAGGTAAGTGGTAAGTAAAAACTTACCTTACTTTATGTTGCTTTATTCTCCATCGTTGGATTGTTTGCTGCTTATTAGATTGGATGATGGAAGATTGTTTGTGGATAAGAAACATAAGTTGAAGGTAGGGGTTTTGTCCCCGAGAACGAGACATGGTTGCGCATGTAGGGGTTTTTAAGGTTTTGTGGATAGGGTCGTATAAATTCAACTTTGTATGTCGTTCGTGGATGGTTGTGAAATTAAGCTGTGATTTTTAATGCAGGGTGAAGATCTTCGTTGCATTGTGGTAATATCCGGTTGCTGGAGGTGTTCTGAGGACGGTGTTTGGGTATTCACAGTTGACAATAAACTTTTGTCGCGTGTTGTTCCATTGTCTGCCACCACAATGTTAGGAGAGTTAGAAGTTTCAGTTGTTGGGAAATTCGTTTTGGTGGAGAAGAAGGCAAATCTGAGTTATCGCATCCCAACGTATATGGAATTGACGACGGGGGTGAGGACGCCTCCGGTGGTTGTGACAACGAATTTAGGTCTTGAGTATTATATTGAGATGCTTAGGCGGAACCGTGGGTTGAATTTGTTTGTAACATTTGAGGAGGTTAAGAAGAGAGGAATGAACGACAATGCTGAGGATTCCTATTGGAGAGAGGAAAGTCGCAAAAAACGTAGTTCGGGGTCTTCTGGTGCACTTAGTAATAGCGGTAGTGAAGAAGGGTTTTTAGGAGAAGCATCAACAGCAGGTTCGAAGACATTGGTTTTTGAGACAACCCAGGTGGATAAAGAATATATGGCTGAGTTGGCAGAAATTGAGGGGAAGATGAAGGGCAATAATGGTGAACAAGTTGGAATTGGCCGTGGCTTGACAAGTACACAATTAGGTTGTGTGGAAGAATGTGTCGGAATGGAAGATAGTTTTGAAGATGTAGAGTAGGAAGAAGATTCTGTAGTAACAGATGTAGCTGTGGCCCCAAGAAGCTATGATAAAGAGTTTTGGGGGAACCTCATTGGCGATCAGTTTGGTCGGGTGAACGTGGTGGAGGTTATGTGTAACACAAACTCCTGTTTTGATCACACTGTGCTAGTTAAGGGAGATGTTCCTTTAAAAGAGGAGAGTAAAGTGAGGACAAGTGGTGGGTTGGAACAGGTCGGAAATGTTGATGGTGACTATGTTGATATAACCACGTGGTCAAACGATCGTGGACAGGTCCCTGGTCCTGCAGTGGACGGTCGCAAGCTAGAAGATATAGATGACGAGGAGTTTGATATTCCGCCTTTGTTTGACGACACAGAGTATGTTAGGGAAGAAATACCGGATCTGGATTTTGAGGATGATGGGAAAGGTATCTATAAGGGTAAGGTGTTTGCAAACAAAAAGGATTGCCAGATAGCTTTAGCTATATACGCCATCAAGAACATGTTTCACTTTACGCAGACGACGACCAAGAAAGAGTCGTTTGTAGTTAGTTGTTCTAGGGATAGGTGTGACTGGAGGGTACTAGCTTGTGAAATGAAGGAATCATGCTACTATGTGATCAGAAAAGCTAATCTAGAACAGACATGTCCAATAGAGACGAGGGACAAGTACTTAAAGAAAGCGACCTCTAGGGTGATTGCAGCCGTGTACAAAGCGAAGTACAGTGATCCTACTAAAGGACCAGCTCCTTTGGATCTCCAGCAGATGGTATTAGAAGAATTGAGGGTGGATGCGTCGTACAACAAATGTTGGAGGGCGAAGGGGAAGGCTCTGGAGGGAATATTTGGTTCTGATGATGAATCTTATGAGGATCTTCCTTGTTATCTCCATGTTCTAAAAGAAGCGAATCCTGGTACTGTAACCGATATTAAAACTGAAGTGGTTGAAGATGGCAGAGAAATGTTTCTGTATATGTTTTTGGCTTTTGGTGCTTCCATAGAAGGTTTTAAGAAGCTTAGGCGTGTGATTGTTGTGGATGGGACTCATCTGAATGGGAAGTATAATGGAGTTCTTTTGACAGCAAGTGGACAAGATGCTAATTTCGAGGTTTTTCCGCCTGCTTTTGCTGTTGTGGACAGTGAGAACGACGACGCTTGGACGTGGTTTTTTGAGAAATTAGAACGAATTATTGCGGATAGTAAGAGCTTGACCATAATTTCAGATAGGTGCAGCTCAATATACGTAGCGAAGAAGAGGGTGTTCCCTTTGTCACATCATGGATTTTGCATAGTACATCTAGCCAGGAATGTTAATGCGAAGTTTCATAGTAAAGGATTTGCAAAACTTGTGACGAATGCAGCGCTTGCCTATAAGGTAACTGGTTACCAAGATATTTATAGACAAATGAAAGCCAAAAACGCCAACTGTGCCGCTTATCTGGATAAAATTGGAGCAGCTCATTGGAGTAGGGCTTATTTCCAAGGGAACCGTTACAATTTGATGACCTCCAACATTGCAGAGTCTCTGAACAATGTGTTAGGAAAGGGGAGAGACTGTCATATTGTTGAACTACTCAAGTACATTCGTGCGATGTTAAGTAGGTGGTTTAGTGCGAGACGCAAGAAAGCTGGGAAGCATAGAGGGTTGACTACGCCGGAGGTTGATAAACAGATGCAGAAGAACGTGGTTGGTGTTTGTGGTAGCAAAGTTGGCAGTTTATCTAGTTGGAGTTATGAAGTGGTGGGTTTACTTAACGGAAAGCACCATGTTTTGCTTGATATGAAGCAGTGTTCTTGTAAGCAGTACGATAGGCTGAAAATACCATGCGGGCATGCATTGCTAGCAGCTGATACGCAAGGCATCCCATATGGGACTTTGGTGGGTGACTGTTACAGAACAGAATCATGGAGAGGGACTTATGAAGGGATAATTAATCCTGAAGCGAGTGACGCTGATATTCCTGTTGAAATCAAGAACCATGTTTTATACCCTCCTAAGGCTCGACGACCAGCTGGTCGTCCAAAAGAGAGTAGGATTCCTTCTGTTGGAGAGTTTCGTGTAAGTGNTTTGCAAAACTTGTGACGAATGCAGCGCTTGCCTATAAGGTAACTGGTTACCAAGATATTTATAGACAAATGAAAGCCAAAAACGCCAACTGTGCCGCTTATCTGGATAAAATTGGAGCAGCTCATTGGAGTAGGGCTTATTTCCAAGGGAACCGTTACAATTTGATGACCTCCAACATTGCAGAGTCTCTGAACAATGTGTTAGGAAAGGGGAGAGACTGTCATATTGTTGAACTACTCAAGTACATTCGTGCGATGTTAAGTAGGTGGTTTAGTGCGAGACGCAAGAAAGCTGGGAAGCATAGAGGGTTGACTACGCCGGAGGTTGATAAACAGATGCAGAAGAACGTGGTTGGTGTTTGTGGTAGCAAAGTTGGCAGTTTATCTAGTTGGAGTTATGAAGTGGTGGGTTTACTTAACGGAAAGCACCATGTTTTGCTTGATATGAAGCAGTGTTCTTGTAAGCAGTACGATAGGCTGAAAATACCATGCGGGCATGCATTGCTAGCAGCTGATACGCAAGGCATCCCATATGGGACTTTGGTGGGTGACTGTTACAGAACAGAATCATGGAGAGGGACTTATGAAGGGATAATTAATCCTGAAGCGAGTGACGCTGATATTCCTGTTGAAATCAAGAACCATGTTTTATACCCTCCTAAGGCTCGACGACCAGCTGGTCGTCCAAAAGAGAGTAGGATTCCTTCTGTTGGAGAGTTTCGTGTAAGTGGACACAATGTGTGTAGACGTTGGTTATGTTTTGTGGTAGTGTACACAGCATTATCGTAACCGTTTAATTCTGATGTGTTTTGGTGTATGCAGAAAAATGGGGTTGTGAAAACTAAAGTGAATCGTTGTGGTAGGTGCAAAACGACGGGACACAATCGAGCAAGTTGTACGAACCCGTTTCCATAATGATGACTGTAGACAGTTGGATGGTAGTGTCGGAGAACACTTGTTTTGGGTTTCTTGGCGTGAAGGTAACCGGTTTAGGAGCGGATAGTATTCAACTGGGTGTGTCATGATTTGCTGGTTTTTGTGGATGTAATTGGGAACACTATTGCTTACATTGCTACTTACAAATTAACTAGGTATCCACTACTAGATATGGAAATGGTTATTTTTGTTGGTTATTTCCAAGGGAACTGAAATGTAGTCGAGATGAACGGTTTTGTTTGTTGAAATCTATTGAAATGTAATCGAGTTGAAAGGTTAGTATCCACGTGGTTGGTTTGTTATGGTTTGATGTTGAACTGAAAGTAATATTATATTAAGGTAGTTGAACTGAAAGTAAAATTGTGAGTTCTATCCTCAAAATGTAATCCATATGGATATCGATACCAACGATGTTGTATCCACGTACTCGTCATCTATTTGTACACGAATGTGTGGACATTTGTGTTGTATATACAAAAATCCAATAAACTAGTATAATATATATACTTGAAGATGTGGATACCGAGTAGTCTAATATTTTCTACCACTAAGTGACCATGTGGATGGTTTGTTGAGGATGAGTTGAGTAGGGAAGTTTATATCATGTGGATAGATATGTTTCTGTGTGGTTAATATCATGTGGATAGATATGTTTCCTTTGTCTATAAACCTACTCACCTAAATCCTATTGTTAATTGTCATTTTAATATAATATCATCCCAATATACAGCATCGACGTGGTCACTCCGTGGTAGCAACTAATATAGTACTAACACATTATCCATGTGGATAAGTTGGAATAGACAGAAGTTAGCTTCATAAGCAGCACCTAAGGTTTAGGAAACATTCTACAACGCAAGGGGAAACATGGTTCCAACATACAACATCGTCAATGTTGGTACACGTTTGAGAAGGACCAGACCTTACCCTTGGCATGTAGGTGTTTTGACAAGGGGGAGTGACCGTGAAGCAGAAGAGGAGCCAATCCGCGAGGCTATTGAGCATCTTAATTTAGAGGTTAGTTTTCTTACATGTACAGTTCAAGATCTGCGAATCAATATGGTATATTTTAAAATTTTGCGGTGGATAATACTTGTGGATACATTTAAAGGCACCTCTGCGAAGAGATCTGCACATCCCAGCCCCTATACTTGCCAAAATAGTGAGTTTGGTATCTCAAGATGGTTGGATGGCGCTGAAAAACTAGATACTCGCTGGTCGCGTGGGCAGGGAAGATGCTTTGTCTGCGGAGACACTTTCGTCGGTCAGGTTGAACCGAGATCCCGAGTTTGTGAAATGGTCAAGGCCTTCGCATATCTACTATGATTTCTTTGGAAGGTGTCTGAACGAGAAGAATCCGTATGCGTTGTATGTGAGCAGCTTGTTCCTAGCGTTTCAATGCCTTCAATTGGAAGAGGCAATCGAATTGGTCGGTACGGTCAAGATTGTGTATCCAGTGGCTGAACTATTGTGGATAATGTTGAGTATCTGCGCTGGCACTCTAGATATGGATGTCTACTGGAACTTTAGGAAGATGTACGGGTTTGCTCAAGCAGAGAAAATGGCTGACTCGTTGAGGTACCACATCTACATCATCGGACCTCAAAGAAAAAGCACATACGAGAAGACTTGGCGTTTTGAAGATTTCCGAGAGTGCATGTGGCAACATGACACTCTTGGTGAATACAACGTGGAGAGATGCATGGAGTGTATCTATTTTTACCTAGCAAAAGATATAAAGTATTTATCCTAAGTTATGGTAATCAGGGTGTATTTCTGAATCAAGTTTGTAACTTAATTTGAACTTATCCTCATCTAACCATCCATATTTGATTTCAAACTTACAAAAAGAGATGCAATATCTAAAAATGTTGATATCCACATGTTCATTAATTATTGGTTAGGAACATATGTATTTACAACACACCAAGCCACAACTAATGTTTTCTATCTCTTATACGTGTCAAATAATATTAGGGGAAGTCTTTCAAGCCACAATACTTATTTGCACACAAAATCCTGTCCGTGTGGTTAATAACATATGGATAGGTAATTTCCGGACGTATAGGCACATTTCCACCCACGAATAAAATCAACAACAAACCATCCACGCGGACACGGTGGCGTAGTTAGTATTAGAGTATAGTGTATCCAGGGGTGAACACATTTCAGAGTAATAGAAAGTTTAGATTATTGAGCAATTGAACTAAACGTAAGAATAAAACTTCAGTACGGCTCTAAATGTATGGCTATTTAAGATAAACACAATATATCGACATGGTCNTGTATGTGTTGTATGTGAGAAGCTTGTTCCTAGCGTTTCAATGCCTCAATTGGAAGAGGCAATCAAATTGGTCGGTACGGTGAAGATTGTGTATCCAGTGGCTGAACTATTGTGGATAATGTTGAGTATCTGCGCTGGTACTCTAGATATGGATGTCTACTGGAACTTTATGAAGATGTACGGGTTTGCTCAAGCAGAGAAAATGGCTGACTCGTTGAGGTACCACATCTACATCATCGGACCTCAAAGAAAAATCACATATGAGAAGACTTGGCGTTTTGAAGATTTCCCAGAGTGCATGTGGCAACACGACGCTCTTGGTGAATACAACGTGGAGAGATGCATGGAGTGTATCTATTTTTACCTAGCAAAAGATATAAAGTATTTATCCTAAGTTATGGTAATCAGGGTGTATTTCTGAATCAAGTTTGTAACTTAATTTGAACTTATCCTCATCTAACCATCCATATTTGATTTCAAACTTACAAAAAGACATGCAATATCTAAAAATGTTGATATCCACATGTTCATTAATTATTGGTTAGGAACATATGTATTTACAACACACCAAGCCACAACTAATGTTTTCTATCTCTTATACGTGTCAAATAATATTAGGGGAAGTCTTTCAAGCCACAATACTTATTTGCACACAAAATCCTGTCCGTGTGGTTAATAACATATGGATAGGTAATTTCCAGACGTATAGGCACATTCCCACCCACGAATAAAATCAACAACAAACCATCCACGCGGACACGGTGGCGTACTTAGTATTAGAGTATAGTGTATCCAGGGGTGAACACATTTCAGAGTAATAGAAAGTTTATATTATTGAGCAATTGAACTAAATGTAAGAATAAAACTTTGAGTACAGCTCTAAATGTATGGCTATTTAAGATAAACACAATATATCGACATGGTCGTAGTTGGGTGGATGACGATTTCGTGGATAGTAATAGTAGTTATCAGCTTGTGAAAACAGCTACATTATCAGTATCCATATGGTTGACATTATGTGTACATAAACGTCANTACTCTAGATATGGATGTCTACTGGAACTTTATGAAGATGTACGGGTTTGCTCAAGCAGAGAAAATGGCTGACTCGTTGAGGTACCACATCTACATCATCGGACCTCAAAGAAAAAGCACATACGAGAAGACTTGGCGTTTTGAAGATTTCCGAGAGTGCATGTGGCAACATGACACTCTTGGTGAATACAACGTGGAGAGATGCATGGAGTGTATCTATTTTTACCTAGCAAAAGATATAAAGTATTTATCCTAAGTTATGGTAATCAGGGTGTATTTCTGAATCAAGTTTGTAACTTAATTTGAACTTATCCTCATCTAACCATCCATATTTGATTTCAAACTTACAAAAAGAGATGCAATATCTAAAAATGTTGATATCCACATGTTCATTAATTATTGGTTAGGAACATATGTATTTACAACACACCAAGCCACAACTAATGTTTTCTATCTCTTATACGTGTCAAATAATATTAGGGGAAGTCTTTCAAGCCACAATACTTATTTGCACACAAAATCCTGTCCGTGTGGTTAATAACATATGGATAGGTAATTTCCGGACGTATAGGCACATTTCCACCCACGAATAAAATCAACAACAAACCATCCACGCGGACACGGTGGCGTAGTTAGTATTAGAGTATAGTGTATCCAGGGGTGAACACATTTCAGAGTAATAGAAAGTTTAGATTATTGAGCAATTGAACTAAACGTAAGAATAAAACTTCAGTACGGCTCTAAATGTATGGCTATTTAAGATAAACACAATATATCGACATGGTCGTAGTTGGGTGGATAACGATTTCGTGGATAGTAATAGTAGTTATCAGCTTGTGAAAACAGCTACATTATCAGTATCCATATGGTTGACATTATGTGTACATAAACGTCAGAGGTATCTTATCGATCTCTGTAAATTTATTGCATCGTTTCGATATCTAGAAATTCATTGAATTGTATCGTTTTGATTTCATAGGTATCATTCCATTTTCTTTTAATTCTTCGTGTCGTTTGGCTGTCTCTAAATTCATTGAAACGTTCCCTTCTCTTCGATAATTNGGAGAGATGCATGGAGTGTATCTATTTTTACCTAGCAAAAGATATAAAGTATTTATCCTAAGTTATGGTAATCAGGGTGTATTTCTGAATCAAGTTTGTAACTTAATTTGAACTTATCCTCATCTAACCATCCATATTTGATTTCAAACTTACAAAAAGACATGCA
>NC_025703.1:8538008-8561186 GCF_000633955.1 Camelina sativa | reverse complement strand
TTTAATTCTTCGTGTCGTTTGGCTGTCTCTAAATTCATTGAAACGTTCCCTTCTCTTCGATAATTGCACCTATAAATAACCTCTCTATCTGCTTTTACTCAATTTCATCTACTTCGTCGATAATTGCACCTAGAATCGAGCAATGGCGGGAGAGAGTTCCAGAAAACGTCACAAACGCATGTCAAAGTGGGAAGACGAAGCACCACGCCCGATTACCATGGCCGGGGAGAGTTCGAGGGAACGACCAGAAGGGGATGCTGACTTCGAGTGGGAGGAGGAAGCTTTAGAGGCCGTGAGCGAAGCCTTCAGTCAGACGAAAGTCGTGGCTAAGGCGGAGACAGCTGATTGTTTCAAATGAATTCTTAATATGATTAAAGAACATATGAAGAAGAAGGAAGAGTCAACCGCCCTACTGCATCAAGTCGAATTAATCGACGCTTAACTCTCCCAACTGAATCAAATTTTGGGACAACAACTTGTGGACTTCGAGGCAGAGCACAAAAGGTTAGAGGTGATGAGAGAAGTTGCGGCGGAGGACGCTAAGCAGTGTGGTGTTCGTTTCAACGAAGAGTCATGAAAGTTGATATTTTAAGTAGGATTTCCCGTTTTATACCACATTATGGATTTTAATTTTTTTTTTTTTCATCAGTTGATACCTCATGTCTAGATTTATTATTTATCAAAACTATGCAGTAAATTCCTTTTTTCATCATTTAAGCATCCTCATGGTGTGTAGTTATGTTGTTTTGTATATGAAAAGTTTATGGTGTGAATTTAAAGAGAGAATACAGACTTACTGGCATAGTGCCAAGGATATCAATCCACACCCATTTTTAGTACGAGGACAAGAACATGTGGATATCTAAATACGTGGAATAAAAAATTGCAACAAAGTATTATAATTTGATTCGCAATTATGTCCCAATTTTAAAGCGTTTGTGGACTAGGACATGTGGATATCTGAAAATGGATATACATGCATGTTCTCTTTTTTGTGGATACAAACCTTTGTATAGCACTAGCTATAACTACTATTTTCAACAGCTTTTACGTTTCAAACTGGGTCAGAGTACCTGTGGGTAGAGATACACTGTGGATATGTGTGTTTAGATATCCTGTAGAAATGTGTGGATTGATATCTAATTTTAAAGTTTCGAATGCTCAAATTAGGATTCTACCCAGTTGTAGATTGTGGATACCATAAATAGCGCATCTTACAGGAAAGTAGTTTCATAGGATTTGAATGGAAAATACAGACAACAATTTAAAGCAATATTGCTTACAATCCTAAGACAAAAGCATTATATCTCTAGATAGGAAGTAGAAGATACACTCGATACACCTCTCTCCATTGAATTCCTGCAGCTCCGCGTGGTCAACACCACACATTGGCACATCTTCAAAGTGCCAAGTATTAGAAAAAGTCCTCCATCGCTTTGGCTGCATTGTGTGGATGTGGTACATTAGAGAGTCAGCCAGCCTATCAACATCACCAAATCGAGACTTCTTCTTGTAGTTCCAGTAAAAATCCATATCCAAAGTCCCTTCGCAGCTCTCATCATTATCCACAACAACTCAGCAACTGGGTACACCTCTCTCCATTGAATTCCTGCAGCTCCGTGTGGTCAACACCACACATAGGCACATCTTCAAAGTGCCAAGTATTAGAAAAAGTCCTCCATCGCTTTGGCTGCATTGTGTGGATGTGGTACATTAGAGAGTCAGCCAGCCTATCAACATCACCAAATCGAGACTTCTTCTTGTAGTTCCAGTAAAAATCCATATCCAAAGTCCCTTCGCAGCTCTCATCATTATCCACAACAACTCAGCAACTGGGTACACCTCTCTCCATTGAATTCCTGCAGCTCCGTGTGGTCAACACCACACATAGGCACATCTTCAAAGTGCCAAGTATTAGAAAAAGTCCTCCATCGCTTTGGCTGCATTGTGTGGATGTGGTACATTAGAGAGTCAGCCAGCCTATCAACATCACCAAATCGAGACTTCTTCTTGTAGTTCCAGTAAAAATCCATATCCAAAGTCCCTTCGCAGCTCTCATCATTATCCACAACAACTCAGCAACTGGGTACACCTCTCTCCATTGAATTCCTGCAGCTCCGTGTGGTCAACACCACACATAGGCACATCTTCAAAGTGCCAAGTATTAGAAAAAGTCCTCCATCGCTTTGGCTGCATTGTGTGGATGTGGTACATTAGAGAGTCAGCCAGCCTATCAACATCACCAAATCGAGACTTCTTCTTGTAGTTCCAGTAAAAATCCATATCCAAAGTCCCTTCGCAGCTCTCATCATTATCCACAACAACTCAGCAACTGGGTACACCTCTCTCCATTGAATTCCTGCAGCTCCGTGTGGTCAACACCACACATAGGCACATCTTCAAAGTGCCAAGTATTAGAAAAAGTCCTCCATCGCTTTGGCTGCATTGTGTGGATGTGGTACATTAGAGAGTCAGCCAGCCTATCAACATCACCAAATCAAGACTTCTTCTTGTAGTTCCAGTAAAAATCCATATCCAAAGTCCCTTCGCAGCTCTCATCATTATCCACAACAATTCAGCAACTGGGTACACATGTTTAATGGTACTCACCACTGCAATTGCCTCTTTCAAATCACAGCATTGGAAAGCTAAGAATAAACTTTTCACACACAAAGCATAAGGATTTTTAGCGTATAAACACATCCCAAAAAAGTCAAAGTACACAGAATCAGGTCTTGACCACTTAACGAATTTGGAATTGCGATCCAGCCTAACCGATGATAGTGTTTCCAACGAGTGAGCTGATACTCTACCTGCACGCCCTGCGACAAGCCAGTTCCTCAAATGTTTTATGCCATCCTGAGCTACCAAGCTCACAATTTTCGCCAGGATTGGTGCTGGGAAGTGTAGATCTCTACGTGTTGGGATCTGTAAGAGCGAGAACAAGTAAAAATATGAGATCTTCCATTTATATTAAATAAAGGATCTGGATTCCTACACGTATGAGTGTCCCTTAAATAAAAGTCTAAAAACAAGAAAACAAACCTCATGATTCAGGCAAACAAGAGGTTCGGTGATAGGTTCTTCCGCTGGTTCACGGTCACTCATACGTGTCCGAGCACTGTGAGGACGAGAGAAATGTCTTTTAGGTAGTATTCAACCATGTCCAAATTTACCATGAGAGCAGTTGTGACAAACGATTTGGTACGTCGGAACCATTTTCAGCTATTTTCTAACAGATACAAACTATGTTTATATAGAACAGACTATGATATCACTCCCAAGTAGCCCTAAAGACTAACTGTAATGGCCTTCATCAATACATAAACCACGTGGACGCAACCATGTAAACTTAATTCCTAGGAATCTATGTGGATAGCAGATAATGTTCAACCCAACAAGTTAAAAGGAAACTGTTTTTAGAATGTTGAATCCACAGCCAATAGCTGCAAAATTACAACTTATAGAAAGTCGCAAAAAAAGTCTAAAATACTCTAAACAAATTGTAATCATATTCGAGTAAACATTCATGTGGATATTGCATAGGGCTCGAAAAACAGTGACAATATGTTGTGGTCATAAGGGTGTTTGATTGATGGAAAGTAGTAAATTAACTGCACGAGTAAAAAAATACAACCTTAATAAGATACATTGTTCTAATCAAAGTAATCCACATGGACAATATATTGTGGTCATATAAGTATTGTTCGAATTTCTGTTACAAAGAAAATACTCGTGGCAAAATTAACGCAGTTAGTTTACACATCTCCTAAAGCAGAGCTAACTAACGGAGAACTCCAAGGGGTAGACGACAGTGCTCCTACGGTTGTAGGCCCCGAAATGTTACATCACGACAGTGCTCTTAAAGGAGCATTTAATGGATAGCTAACAGAGCAGACGGTAAAGGGAGGGAGTGACTTTTGTGATTGAGATACTGTCAATACGATTATAGTTCTCACATATCTTAAAAAGCTAGCCATCCACATGGAATTACACGGAAAACGACAGTACTTGGAATTAGCCATCCACATGGTATTAACCACATGGATTTTAATATCGGAGTCACACTGACTATTTGAAACATTATAAACACAAAGGTTCCTATCCACGTGGACAGGCTATTAGTGAGTATGTATATATGTGGATTTATTAGGGATAGAATTTTAAGATGTGGGTAGAATTTTCTAGTAAATTTTAAGATGTGGGTTTGTATCCACAAACTTGTGTACATATAGATACATCCATGTTTATATACATTCGAATCAAAAATAAGAAATCCACGTATTAAACATTCATGTCGATATTGTATATGTATCGAAAAACAGTGAAGTAAGGATGGTTGATTGATGAAAAGTAGTAAATTAACTGCAGGATTAAAAAGATAAAACCTTAATAGGATACATTGTTCTAATCAAAGTAATCCACATGGACAGTATATTGTGGTCATATAAGTACTGTTCGAATTTCTGTTACAAAGATAATACTCGTGGCAAAATTAATGCAGTTAGTTTACACATCTTTAAAAGCTCACCTACCTAACAAACGGAGAACTCCAAGGAAGACGACAGTGGTCCTATGGTTGTAGCCCCAGAAATGTAACATCATGACAGTGCTCTTAAAGGAGCATTTAATGGATAGCTAACAGAGCAGACGGTAAAGGGAGAAAGTGATTTTTGTGTTTGAAATACTATCAACACGACTAAAGTTCTGACAAATCTTAAAAAGCTAGCCTACCAAAAGGAGGGTTTCACGGAAAACGATAGTACTTGGAATTAGCTATCCACATGTTATTAACCACATGGATGTTAAAATCGGAGTCACAATGACTATTTGAAACATTATAAGCACAAAGGTTCCTATCCACGTGGACATGATATTGTGTGCAAATAAATATTGTTCGAAGTGGTGGCCAAATTAAATTCAGTTGGTTTACACATCTTTAAAAGCTCACCTGCCTAAAGTTGTCACCGTATAAAAAGCTTATGAACCCCGGCACGCCACATAAACGGTTTGGAAGCAAAATTATTTGTTGTTGCTGATGGCAAATACTCAACGTTATGAAGAAGCTATAATAGTAAGATTCGTTTTAGTTCTTGGCAAATAACATTCATCTAAGTGATTAACTTTAATATACCACACATTAATTATGTTCAGGTCGCTTCGAAAACCGAGTTTCACATGCCACCCGAGCTGCTTGCCAAAGTTGCTGCTTTTTTGGGTGAAGAAGGTGTGGACGCGTTGAAGAACTTGTTAATTGTTGGTAAACAAAGTTTGAATTCGGTTTACTCCAAGGAATGTCTTGCAACCGTGCGACTCGACAAGTCCAAAGATCTCGTGTGGTGGTCGAAGCAACACTCGGAATACTATTGCTTCTTCTCCAAATGCCTTGAAAACGACAATCCGTACGCAATCTGGGCGAATAATAACAAGGGACTTGTTTATGGAGATTTCGTCCGTGCTTGTTATAGTGCTCAAAACTGGTCTCTCTCATATGTAGATGGGTGAGCTCGTGATGTAAGTTCAGAAATGGTGGTCCATAAATTATCACCACCGAATACGAAGTGTAGAGTGGGTCGTCCTAGATGTTCCCATTGTGCAAGAGCGAAGACTCCTACGTATCATTCCTGAGATGTACCAGTATGTTCTCATCATTTCCACCTATAGCCGACCGAAATAGCTTATTATATGATATAACGTCACGGGGTGTTTTGTTTGTATCGGGTTACTCCCTTTTAAACTCAAATTAAAATTATGTTTTACGTGAAGGTTTTGTTTTCCTGGTTTACGTGAAGGTTCCTATCCAGAAAACTGCAACCATGATTCTATATCGAAGTGTATTCAAGTGTGTTCCAGACTTATAATTTGGGGGATTTTGCAGACTAAAAATGTTGACGTCACTCTATGTCGTAGTGTAATCATCTCTGGGTATCCATGTTTATGATATGTTATGGATATGTGCACATTGATACCAGTTTTTGGATATGCACATGAGGGCCAGTTAACGAAGCAACAGAGTACCGGAGCTGATCAATCGTACTGGTTTAAAAAATATTCGATTGTCAAGGTATCAACAAAGACAGTTTAGTTGGATATGAGGTCTAACTGGAATAGGGGAAACTGTAGGTAAAGAGTGTGGATATCCAAACATGTCTGTCCACGTGGATATATGTTACGTAGTTGACGTCCATGTGATAGGTGCATGTGGATACGAAATATGTGGATTGTAATTCATTAGATCATAGGTCTTTGAGTTTACTGCCTAAAAACATTATGCCAGAAAATCCACATTTTACAAACTGTAAGGGTACTAGGGTAATTTTTTAAACTCCTTGTGCCAGAATATCCACACTTTACAAACTGTACTTTCTTTTTTGGCAAACTTTTTGTTTCGCCAGCGCATCACGAATGCAATGTTTGGTCTTAAAAGGTTTGGGGTTCAATATATACTTTGGTAGTATATATGTATTAACACTTACCCCTAAATTTAACATTTGGTGATCAAAGGTTTAGTTTGTTATGTCATGTTTTAGGGTTTAGTGTTTAGGGTTTAGGGATTAGGGTTTAGGGTTTAGGGGTTAGGGTTTAGGGTTTAGGGTTTAAAGTTTATACTACATTTTTTTTGGGTTTTAACGATTTTCCCTTTACTCTAATGTTTGCTGTCCAAATTATTTATTTGTAGTTAATATTTCTTATATTGGGTAAACCTTTGGAGGGTGTTGGTTCTAGGTTTAACGATTTAGGTGTTATGTGTTTGGGCATGATTTCAGAGATTTTTTCATGAGCGATGTTATTCCTTAGCCGGTAAGCAACATAAGGCAGGAGCTAGATCATAAGTCTTTGAGTTTACTGCGTAAAAATATTATGCCAGAATATCCACACTTTACAAACTGTATGGCTATTAGGGTTATCTTTTAAACTACTTGTGCCAGAATATCCACACTTTACTAACTGTACATTTTGTTTTGACAAACTTTTTGTTTCGCCAGCGCTACACGGTTGCAATGATTGGTCTTAAAAGGTTGAGGGGTTCAATATATACTTGGGATCCCTATATACTTTGGTAGTATATACGTATTAACATTTGCCATAAATCTAACATTTGCTGATCTAAGGTTTAGTTTGTTATGTCGTGTTTTAGGGTTTAGTGTTAAGGGTTCATGGGGTAGGGTTAATGTTTAGGGGTTTGGGTTTAGGGTATAAGGTTTAGGGTTTAGGGTTTAAGGGTTAGGGTTTTTGGAGTTTAGGGTTTAGGGGTTAGGGTTTTAGGGTACTTGTTTTCAAGGTTACCACAAAACCATGTACATTTGGATACGGGGTCAAACTGAAATTGGTAACAGTAGGTGAACATTGCTTTGTTGCTTTGTAGAACAACTTTGAGGTCGTCGGGCATATGAAAACTGGTTTCTAGTTAAAAAGTAAGTATATCCAAACATGTCTATCCATGTGGATATAAGTTAAGTAGTTGACAGATGTTTTGAAAAAACTGTGGTATCCCCATAGACACATGAATAGGTAAATACTTAGCCGGTAAGCAACATAGGGCAGGAGCTGATCAATTGAACTTGGTAAAAATCAAGTCGTTTTGAATGTTAGCACAAAACCATGTACATTTGGATATGGGGTCTAACTGAAATTGGTAACAGTAGGTAAACATTGCTTTGTTGCTTTGTAGAACAACATTGAGGTCGTCGGGCAGATGAAAACTGGTTTCTAGTTAAAAAGTAAGTATATCCAAACATGTCTATCCACGTGGATATACGTGGATATAAGTTAAGTAGTTTGCATATGCTTTGAAAAAAAATGTGGTAGCCACATGGACATGTTAATAGGTAAATACTTAGCCGGCAAGAAACAGAGTACATGAGCTGATCAATCGTACTTGGAAAAAAACAAGTGGTTTTGAAGGTATCCACAAAACCATGTACATTTGGATACGGGGTCTAACTGAAGGGGTAACAGTTGGTAAACATTGCTTTGTTGCTTTGTAGAACAACTTTGAGGTCGTCGGCCAGATGAAATCTGGTTACTACTTAAATAGTATATCCAAAACTTTCTATCCACGTGGTTATACGTGGATATAAGTTAAGTAGTTTGCATATGCTTTGAAAAAAAATGTGGTAGCCACATGGACATGTTAATAGGTAAATACTTAGCCGGCAAGAAACAGAGTACATGAGCTGATCAATTGTACTTGGTAAAAAACAAGTGGTTTTGAAGGTATCCACAGAACCATGTACATTTGGATACGGGGTATAACTGAAAGGGGTAATAGTTGGTAAACATTGCTTTGTTGCTTTGTAGAACAACTTTGAGGTCGTCGGCCAGATGAAATATGGTTACTACTTAAATAGTAAGTATATCCAAAACTGTCTATCCACGTGGTTATACGTGGATATAAGTTAAGTAGTTTGCATATGCTTTGAACAAAATGTGGTATCCACATGGACACGTTAATAGGTAAATACTTAGCCGACAAGCAACAGAGTACAGGAGCTGATCAATCGTACTTGGTAAAAAACAAGTGGTTATGAAGGTATCCATAGAACCATGTACATTTGGATACGGGGTCTAACTGAAAGGGGTAACAGTTGGTAAACATTGCTTTGTTGCTTTATAGAACAACTTTGAGGTCGTCGGCCAGATGAAATCTGGTTACTACTTAAATAGTAAGTATATCCAAAACTGTCTATCCACGTGGTTATACATGGATATAAGTTAAGTAGTTTGCATATGCTTTGAACAAAATGTGGTATCCACATGGACACGTTAATAGGTAAATACTTAGCCGGCAAGCAACAGAGTACAGGAGCTGATCAATCGTACTTGGTAAAAAATTTCGATTTTGATGGTATTCAAAAAAACCATGTACATTTGGATACGAGGTCTAGCTGGAAGGGGTTAACAGTAGGTAAACATTGCTTTGTTGCTTTGTAGTAAAAACTTTGAGGTCGTCGGCCATATTAAATCTGGTTACTAGTTAAACAGTAAGTATATCCAAAATTGTCTATCCACTGGAAGGGGTAACAGTAGGTGAGCATTACTTTGTAGAACAACTTTGAGGTCGTCGGCCAGATAAAAACTGGTTACTAGTTAAATAGTAATTATATCTAAACATGTCTGTCCACGTGGATATACGTGGATATATGTTATGGTTGTTCACATATGTTTTGGATAAATTGTAGTATCCACATGGACACGTGAATAGGTAAATACTTAGCCGTGAATTTTTTAAGAACCTAAAATACGTTAAAGTTAATAGTACGACATGATACAAACATACGGATAGGAAAACTAACAGAGGGAGTGAATGAAAGTTTGAAACTAATTGGAGTAGATGAGTGCAACATATTCCTTATAGACGTCCAACGTGTATTGTGCCCTGATATCGTTGACGATTTGGTCGATGATCTGAGACATGAGTTCTGGATCAAATCCAGTAGCGACGATCTCTAGCAACTTCATGGCAAGAGGACCCCAATCACCACATCTCTCATTGACGTAAATGTCCTAGACCCTCGACCAAGTGAATGGAGTGCAGCCATGATCTTGAGTTGAAGGCGGTGTGCACAGTTTAGAAATAAGGTATGGCAGCTGNGTTGCTTTATAGAACAACTTTGAGGTCGTCGGCCAGATGAAATCTGGTTACTACTTAAATAGTAAGTATATCCAAAACTGTCTATCCACGTGGTTATACATGGATATAAGTTAAGTAGTTTGCATATGCTTTGAACAAAATGTGGTATCCACATGGACACGTTAATAGGTAAATACTTAGCCGGCAAGCAACAGAGTACAGGAGCTGATCAATCGTACTTGGTAAAAAATTTCGATTTTGATGGTATTCAAAAAAACCATGTACATTTGGATACGAGGTCTAGCTGGAAGGGGTTAACAGTAGGTAAACATTGCTTTGTTGCTTTGTAGTAAAAACTTTGAGGTCGTCGGCCATATTAAATCTGGTTACTAGTTAAACAGTAAGTATATCCAAAATTGTCTATCCACTGGAAGGGGTAACAGTAGGTGAGCATTACTTTGTAGAACAACTTTGAGGTCGTCGGCCAGATAAAAACTGGTTACTAGTTAAATAGTAATTATATCTAAACATGTCTGTCCACGTGGATATACGTGGATATATGTTATGGTTGTTCACATATGTTTTGGATAAATTGTAGTATCCACATGGACACGTGAATAGGTAAATACTTAGCCGTGAATTTTTTAAGAACCTAAAATACGTTAAAGTTAATAGTACGACATGATACAAACATACGGATAGGAAAACTAACAGAGGGAGTGAATGAAAGTTTGAAACTAATTGGAGTAGATGAGTGCAACATATTCCTTATAGACGTCCAACGTGTATTGTGCCCTGATATCGTTGACGATTTGGTCGATGATCTGAGACATGAGTTCTGGATCAAATCCAGTAGCGACGATCTCTAGCAACTTCATGGCAAGAGGACCCCAATCACCACATCTCTCATTGACGTAAATGTCCTAGACCCTCGACCAAGTGAATGGAGTGCAGCCATGATCTTGAGTTGAAGGCGGTGTGCACAGTTTAGAAATAAGGTATGGCAGCTGCTCTGTGAACGGGGCTATATATTTGGCAACCTTAGCATCGTCGTATAGAGTGACATTAGGATCGAGGATTTCTATGCTCCAATTTGAGAGATTGATGACTAAGCCAACCCAGTGAGAATTGTCCCAAATCATCGGAATAAATATCGTGTTCCAATCCACAAACCACTCTGAAGGAGAACCATAGGTTTAACGTTTTAGCTTATTGTCCCACTTGACTCTGGACTAAACTTTTGCTTGACAGAAGGAAGGATACTTCCCTTGTAAGTAGTTCCCAAGCCAGGGTGACAGGAAGATAGAGCGTTCAATGGATAGGACTTTAGTCAGTTTTTTTTGTAGAAAATCCACTAAAACCTCCATATGCTGAAAAAAGGGTGAAAATAATGTGTAAGTATAGATGAACTAAAATAGATTTCAGAGGTTGCTAGATAGGAAATACTTACCAAAGTACTAACCCAATTCTTAGGCTTCGATAGCTGTTTAAAAAACAAATTGTCAATTGGGTATCCACATTTGGTTATGTGTATCCTGGAGGTTTTGAAAATGGTATCCACAGTTAGCTCATTGTTCCGATATTTTCAGAATAAAATACGGCATAGGATGTGTAGGAAGTTACGTGTTTGGGCATGATTTCAGAGATTTTTTCATGAGGGATGCTAAATCTTTGTCGACTATGAGTAGAAGATCAGGCAGATGGGATGGTGAACGTGGAGGTATCCGCATAACAGCCAAGAGAAGAGCATCTTCTGGTCCCGAGAGAACACCCTTTTGTGTAGGTCTAGGTAGCGAAGAATCACTGACATCAACAGGGTCTGTGGGCGTAGCATTGCTCTGTAAGGTGAAATAAATCTCATTTTCAGCAAACTATTAGCAGCAAAATATTAGGAAAGTAAAGAAGGATGCAATACCTCTGTGTCTTCGCTGTCAGATTTGTTGCTCTGTAGGGGGGACTCACACCCAGAATCCTAATGAAGGAAGTTGGGAAATTTTAATATGAGGTAAAATAGAGAAAGTGAACTAATTGTTTTGGAAGTAAGATTTGTCTGCGGTACCTCAACGGCACAAGCTCTGTCAATGTCAACATTGGTGTCCTGCAAGAAAAAAATATCGAATGATTTTGCATATCCATGTGGATATGTAAAAGTATGTTCAGATGTCTGTGGTACCTCAACAGCACAAGTTCTATCAATGTCAACATTGGTGTCCTGCAAGAAAAAAGTATCGAAATGATGTTGCATATCCATGTGGATATGTAAAAATATGTTCTATAGTTAGTTATCCAAAGAGAGGTGTCCATGTGGATAGGATAAAAATGATAGGAAAATATCGGAATTACTTACCTCAATACCACATATGGCTAACGTTAGGGGAGTGGCTTCCAACACATTATCAACGTCAATTTTCTGCGTCAAGCTCATCAAGTGTTTAAGTAGTCAGATATACTTGATTATAGAGACTTACTCGGGAAGTATATTAATTTGGTGAATAAATACCTCAATATCGTCCGAGGGTGTACCGTCAAGGACAGGACTAGGAGCAGTAAATTGAGGATTGACATTAGATTTCCCTATAAATTCATGTAACAAGCTGGTGTAAGGTTGTAGGGGTTGTGGAGATACATGATCAGCGGGATTAACTTGGTTTTGATCAATATGTGTCGCAGCCTGTATATTGAAAATGTATCCACATGGACAGTGTAAGTTTTGCAAACTGAGGTAAATGTTGAAGAAGGAAAGATAAGGGATATATACCGATTGGTCATCGAAGGGAACAGGTTTGGTGACAGTGTCATATACCGGGGATTGCTGTTTTCCAAAAAGTAGTTTAGGTAACAAAAAGGAACATAGTCGAAGTTTCATAGAAAAGGTACAAGTGTGTCTAACCTTAGTCTCAGTGTCATAAATGGGGTTGAGGCAAGAGTCCGGACATCCTGAATCCTCCTGAATCACATCTTTCATAGCGGACGGGCTGTTTTGAACAGAATGTTCCTGTATAAATTGATTAAGATGAATAAAGATGCAGACAAACTAGCTCCTGGATGATTGAAAACAACTACATACCGTACTCCCAAACGGGTGGACATATTGTTCCCAGTCGTGTTGGTTAAGAAGGATATCATCAGGAGACGTGATTGCTTTGCTAGGAGATTGTTGAGGAGTTGGGGGTGGCGTCCGGACCGTCAAATTCTCTGCAGCATTTTCTGGACAGGTAAACTCATCGCCTGAGACAGTGGAAGGTGGTGATTCCTTGACAATGGAGGGAGCAACAGATGTTGGCCTCGTAATGGTGCGCCTTAGTGGTAGTCTTAATCGCCTACGGAATCGAAGGGTGTTAATCAGAGCTTGTAGTTTCCTGTTCTCAGATTCTAACTTTTTAAACTTACTATATGCCGCATCCCTAATAGAATTAAGTTCTTTCTCTACAGCAGCTTTGAAATCAACGAAAACGTTATCGTCAGTATTGGAGAAGAAAACACGGGGCCTCTTAGAACTCAAGCATTTGGACTTGGGAGAAGGGTGATTGACACGAAGTTTGGCAGAAATCTCTTTCCGCCTAGGAATAATGTGCTTCCTGTGAAGCCATTTGTCCTTCTTATCTGGTAAAGTTATTAAAGGCAAAGAACAATCACCCCCTGGCCATTCCTTTTTGGTGAAGATATGTCCTGCCTGAATGAGACTTTCCATATAAGCAATCCTTTTGTCTTTAATCTCAGCGTCCCACTCTCCCCAACCAGATTCAACAATCCCTTCTTGTTGGAAAGCTTTCAAAAACGGAGAAACTAATAGCTGCGGTTGTGATAGACAAAATGTCATAATGTGTGTATCCACGTGGATAATGTAATGCAAAAATTAATAATGTGTACTTAAGACAACTTACATCTGGATAATGCTCAACACATATGACGTCTGTGAGAGGTAGATTATTCTTTGGTAGGCCAACTGAAGACCATTCCAGGAAAGTGCGGCTGTCACCAGCACCTTGAACCTTGTCTCCTAATCCAGAAATGTTACGATATGCGAGCAATTGAAGCGCAAGTGGGAAGCCATGCAAACGGAAGGACTTATGCTGTAACTTCTCGGTGAAACTCTTCAAGGGGTCCGTTGGTTGAAGAACCTTGCCCTGCCATTTAAGTCTTTTAGACACTGGTTTGGATTGCGGTTTGAGATCAGGTCTCATAGTAGAAATAGTCTTCAAGAAGGATTCTCTGCCCCAAGGAAATGCTAGGAACGAGTCGATGTCTTCAAGCATCTCAACATACTTCCAAGTTGGTCTATGCGTTTGGCTGGAGGCAATGAGTACACCATCGACTATGAGAAGCAACGCAAGCCGAAGCTTCCGATCCAAATCCTTGATAGTAGGGTCTTCAAAAATAGTGGACACATCACCTAGGGTCGCCTTGCGATCTTCCCCAATCAACTTGTCCCAGTAACATTCATCATCAGAGTCGGGAGCAAGGTCGTCTTCGGGGTCATAATCTTCCGGAAATTCATCACATTGATGGCCAGTTACAACACCAAATTCAACTAAAGAAAACCTCAAAGGGTATCCACCGAATACAGTCCATAGCTCGTACTTTTTTTTGGACAAAACCTGCCTACAAAGCAGAGCGTGGAGTAATTTGCAAGAGATAGGAGACTCACCAATACGAAGCCTGAATAGAGAACCCAGACTTGAGCTAAGAATCGTATCGAATTGGGGAGTGCCTTTGAGGACATTGTAAAATGTCGTCAGGATATCAGGTCGTGAGTAAACATTCTACCTAGCGTCGGGAAAACGGTCAGTTGCGAACAGACGGCGAGGGAGCCGATCATCCCACTCTGCAGATTTTTCTCCATAAGTATCACCAACAGTTGTAGATGATGGTTCATCGGCCGAACATTTGGATATGCAACGACGGGTCTCTGCCATGTGCGAAGGCGGTTCACGGCGGCAAGTTAAAGGAAAAACGGAACAAATGGAGGTAATGGGACAAACGGGAGGAGTGGTAGGATTCAAGGGATTCGAAATTGGTGAAATGCAAAATTAGGGTTGATGAGAATTGGGGATCTAGGGTTTGGGAGATTTGGGATTTTGTGTTTTTACGGTTGTTAAAAATAAATGTACTGAACAGATAAAAATTGACATCAATAAGTTAATTTGGGTGGAAGAGACTTTTGAGGGATAAGTTGTAATTTTACAGAAAAAAAGTAGGGAGAAAGTATAAAGATAGTATAAAGTGGGTGTGGTGTTATTTCTTTACGAGAAAGTACTCCCTTTTTTTTATGAGATAGCAACTTGCAAAAGCTCCTATGTATGTTCGAAATCGCTGTATTGAAGGCTTGTAGAGTTTTGATATAAACATAGTATAGTAGCTGGAAATACTTTTGAGTTTTGATATTTAATGTTGGTGAATGGGTGATCTTACTCGAATACATTGTTTGTAATTGCATAAGAAAAACACAATCGACAGAAAAAGAAGCCAATCATGAAACGCCACGTAGCACATGAATGAATTAGCTCCACTACTGATCCCGCCTAAATCATCTAACAAGTAACAAAGTAGCAGCAAAAATAGGCAAATCATCCCCAAATCCAAAAACCCTAACATTTTCTCTCTCCCACAAACGCTTCGATGGAACACGGCGATTTTGCATCACGTTCAGATAATACTCTTGACCCCTTAATTTCTAGTGTATGTTTCTTCTTCGTTTACAGTTTCTGAATCTGTTAGTATATCTATCTAGTGATTTTAGTTTAAACATAAGATCTTGATATCTTTTGCATCATCTGCATTCTTAGATGTGAAGAAACGAAAAACAGAGATAGAGCAAATTCCGACAAAGGAGGAGGCGGAGAAAGAGCAAAAGCGTCTGAGAGGTTTGGCCAAATTATTCATTCGTAATCCTCGTTTACGTCATCGCTCCTTTATAAACCCTTTCTTCGGTGTTTCTTCATATCAACTCGAGAAACAAGTTCTGAAGATACACAAAGAACGTAAAGAAAAAGTCAAGAAATATCTCAAAGGTTTTGATGGGATACTAACCATCTCTTATGATCTGGTGACTCATGATGATGAATGGTACAATCATTCCAATTATTATATAGGTAGACATGGTCCGCACAAGGATTTCGTTTGTATGAGTGCCCATTTCGTTGATCATCATAAGTGTAAGGTGGGGAAATTGATCTTAGGGTATTATCCTATCGAGTTTAAACGCGGCGAGAAAGTTTTTCTTTACAGAATCAAGAACGTTCTTGTGGATTATGAGATTGAGAACAAGGTCTCTGCTCTTCTAGTCTCTAACTCTGGTGATGGTCATAAGAAGTTTTATGGTTTCAGGAAATGGGTAAAGAAGAGATGGAAGAATCAGATTCATCCTTGCTTTTTTCGGATCTATTGTTGTGCTGATCTTTTCAGGTTGATGGCTGATGATGTGTTTGACGGTATGGACTTGTTGCTTGAGGAGATCAGGGTGTTGGTTGGTTGGGGGAAATTAACATCAACCAACTGGAACGTCTCTTTAGGTAATCTGCAAGGAGCTTTAGATATGGAAGATAAGAAAGTGTTTGCTGAGGATGAGTATTACGAGGGATATGACTTACCATCTGATGAGGAATGGGAAATGATTAGGACTTTTTGCAAACTTGCTGGTTGCATTTATAAAGTGGCAAAAGAGCTTTTTGAGGGATGGTATTCGACATGTAATGTCTACTTCTACCTTCTTGCGGAGTTGAAGTTTATGCTAAAGGAAGAGCTTAAGAACAGTGATAATGATTACTTCCTCGAAAAAGCTAAGGAGATATTGGAGAGGTATGATAAGTACTGGAATGATATGTTCCTTGTTTTGGCAACTGCTTCTGTTTTCGACCCTCGTTTCAAGATGAAGTATCTTGAGTTTTACTGCTCAAAGAATGAAGTCGATGAGGAAGGTTCAAAAGCTGAAACTGTTTTGGACAACTTACGCAATTTATATGCTCGCTATAGTGCAGCTGGTGGTATTCCTCCAAAAACAGAATGTCTGGATGGTAAAGCTGACACAGTTTTCTATAGCTCAGATGAAGAAGAAGAAGACGAAAGTGAAGAAGAGGAGAGTGATGAAGAAGAATGGCAAGAGGAAAGTGATGAAGAATGTGGGGAAGAGGAAGAAGAAGAAGAGGATGATGAAGAATCTTGGGAAGAGAATGGTGATGAAGAATGTTGGGAAGAGGAAGGTGAAGAAGAAGAACATACGGACAACGAAGAGAAGAAGTCTGGTGGATACGAGGATTTTGCTTTCTTTCAACAGTTTCTCAAGTTTCAAGGATCTTCAAGAGAGTTTGGTGAATCAGAAATCGATTCCTATCTCAAAGAGCCAGTTATGGAGTGGAACAAAGACTTCCAAGCACTGGCATGGTGGAAACAAGAGAGCCAAAAGTATCCAATCCTCTCCCGAGTAGCCCGTGACATTCTCTCCATACCAATCTCACGTGCGACTTGGTATGAAGCTTATGTTGCTGAGAGAAGAGAGTGTCCAGAATTTGTTGTCTCAATGAAAGCCAAATTAGTGAACGCTATCATGTGCTGCAAAAGCTGGTCACAGCTTTGAACACGGCAAAAGAAATTGCTTTGGCCTTTGTGTGAAACGCTTATGTCTAGACTTCTTTAGTTCTTTTTCATTCATTAAGTCCGTTTTTTCATTTCAACAGTAACGTTGAGAACCTTGTTTAATTAATCAAAATTCTCAAGTCCCACTTCATATTAGTTGTAACGTTACATTTGAAGTTTCTTTGATTTAACTACTTTTTTCTTGTTTTCTCACATTAAGACCACATATGTTTAGACAAAGACGATGTTCATATGCCTTGCCCTAAAAAAAGACGATGTTCATACTTCATAGTAATGTTTTCAAATTCGACATAGGATATGCTTTTTTCATCACCAAATCCAAAACCATAATTGGGATTTTGTAGCTGTTTATAGAAAATTTACATTATCTCGTATTAAACCAAATGTAAAATATTCACTTTTCCATACTGGTACCTTCGGTTTGAGAGAAATTGAAACCACTTTTTCACAAAATCGAGACTCATAAATCATAATCTTCGAAATAATCTCATCCGTCCAGTACATTCATTATAAACCGTCCGATTCACCGCGTCCTGAGAAGATCGTATAACAGAGTGCCACGTATGTAAAATAGCTCCACTAGCATTCCCGCGCAAATGAACCTAGATAGATTCAGAACTGAGAATCGAAATCGTCACTTGTTCCTAATTAAAACCAAAAAACCCTAAATCACTCTCTCCGTACCGTTCATCTCCCCAAACAGCGTTACTATGGTCAAAGGTGATTTCGCCTCCGGCTCTTGTTCAGGTTCTGATTTCTCCTCCTCCTTCTCATTTCAGTGTCTCCGGAAAGTTTCAGAATTGTTTTCTCTCTCGTTGTTGTTGTTTTTTTTTTTCAATTTGACCCCAAAATTTTAGGGTTTGTTCTGTTCCGATCTCACTATAGTGAATTAGCTTTACAGTGTTGTAATTCACCCGTATGTGTATGTTTATGTCTGTATATACACGATTTGTTCTTTCTAATCTCTGGTCATGCGTTTGGGTGTGTCTAAATGTGAAATGAGATTTTAATATTGTGCATTTTTTTTAAGATAAGAGGAAGAAAGAGTTGGTCGATTCTATGGTTGATGAGGAGCCTTCACTTGAGGAGCAGGAGAAAGCTTGTCATAAAGCTATAGCCAAGTGGTTCACTCGCGCTGGGATTAATCCTAATAAAATTAAGCTCCCTTCCTTTGCAAAGTTTATGAGTTACCTCAATCCTCATTTTCCTCCTAGTGCTTCTAAAGTCGAGAAGGAAGCTCTCGAGTTATACAAAGAATGTAAAGAGAAGGCTAAGAAGTTTCTCAAGGATTTTGATGGGCAGGTAACACTCTCTTATGATTATATGGTTCTTGTGAATGAATTCACTAGGGATTACATTAAAGGCCCCATTTTGCATGAGGATTTCGTCTGTTTGACCGCTCATTTCGTTGATGACAACTGGAGGATGAAGAAATGGATCTTGGGGTACACTACTACTGACCATAAGATACCTAAGGATGATGTTTATGGTTACCCTTTTAAGAACGCTGTTCAGGATTTCGAGATTCAGAGCAATGTCTCTGCTCTTCTACTGCCTAACGATGTGGATTATGATGAAGAAACGTTGGATCCTTTCAGGAAATGGATTGAAGAGAAAGGGAATAATCAGATCATCCCGCGGGTTTCTCTGCTTTATTGTTGTGCTGATCTTTTCCGGTTAATGGTTGATGATCTGTTTGGTCCCTTATGGTTCCTGCTGGAGGATGTTCGTATGTTGGTTGGATGGGGAAGATGTTCATCGACCAACTGGAACGTCACTTTGTTTCATCTGCAGCAAGGTGTTGATCTGAAAGCTGAGGATGCATTCTCTAAGGACGAGATTTACGATGATTATGACAAACCATCTGATGAAGATTGGATTAAGATTGAAACTTATTGCAAACTCACTGGTTGTATCTATAAAGTGGCAAAGGTTCTTTTCGAGGGAGAGTATTCGACATCTAATGTTTTCTTTCACCTTCTTGCTGAGCTGAAGCTAATGTTGAACCAAGAGCTTGCGAATGCTGATGATGATTACTTCCTCGGCAAAGCTAAGAAGATATTGGAGAGGTTTGATAAGTACTGGAATAGTATGTTTCTGGTTTTGGCAACTGCTTCTCTATTAGATCCTCGGTTCAAGACGAAGTATCTTGAGTTTTACTGCTCAAAGAAGGAAGTCAATGTTGAAGGTTCAAAAGCTGAAACTGTTTTGGACTATTTGAGCAATCTCTATGCTCGCTATGCAGCTAGCAACATCTCTCAGAAACCAATATCCTCGGATGCTTCAATTGACTCCTCTGACTCTGAAAAAGAGGAAGAAGAAGATTATGATGATGAATGGGAAGAAGAAGAATATGATGATGATGAAGTAGAAGGAGAAGATTACGATGAAGGAAAAGAAGGCAAAGAAGAAAAAAAGAAGGACAAGGAAGAGAAGAAGCCTGATGCGTACGAGGACTTTGTTTTGTTTCAGGAATATCTCAAGTTTGAAGGATCTCCAAGAGAGCTTCATGAATCAGAGCTTGACTCCTACCTTAAAGAACCGGTTATGGAGTGGAACAAAGACTTCAAAGCATTGGACTGGTGGAGAGAAGAGAGCCAAAAGTTTCCAATACTCTCCCGAGTAGCTCGTGACATTCTCTCCATTCCAATCTCATGTGCCACATCGTGGGATGCTTATGTTGTGTTCAAAAGAGAGCCACCTGAGTTTGTTCTCTCCATGGAACCAGAACTTGCTAACGCGATGATGTGCAGCAAAAAATGGTTACGCCTCTAGAGATATGTCAGGATTGGTAAGAACTTCCTTCTTCTTTTCACTGGCAAGAACTTAAAATGCTTTTGCGATTATATGAAACTCATATCTCTGTTATTTAGTACTTTCGCTTGCCATTTGTTCTTTCTCTTTTTTTGCTGTTTTGAAAAGAAAAAAAACGGTTCACTACTTTATTTTGTTGGATTACTATGAAACTTCTTAATCTTGTTTTGTTTGATTAAATTTAAATATCTTGCAAATTTTGAGAAAACAAATTAATATGCAACCACGGTTCATCTCCATGACTCCATCATACTAACACTTTCTTTAACGTTTAATACCTATGGTGGGTGATATTGATATTGTTTATAGAAACTTCACATATAATTTGCTGCCTACAAATGGAAAATTAAAATTAGTTACCGATCACATAAAAAAAAAACAATTATTAAAAATTAACCAATTGTTAATTGTTATCAATTATCATGGATTAAAAATGGGTTGAAAAAAGCCCACAAACGTTTTAACCTCACAAAATCGAACACAATTTTTAAAATAATCTCATCCGTCCACCTCAGTGCATTATCAAATCTCAACCATCAGATCCACCGCCACGCTGAACAATCTCGGAAATAAAAGAAATCATCCAATTACAGAGAGCCACGTACTTAAAATAGCTCCACTTTCCATTCCCGCGTAAATTGATGAATAATAGTCGGAAAAAAAAAGATGAATATTTAGATATATTTAGTAATTAAAACTCGGAACCGTCACATCTTCTCTAAATCTGAAACCTAAAAAATCACCACCTCTCTCCCCGTTCGTCTTCCCCAAACACTGAAACAGCAGCTACATTGCTATGGACTCATCTTCAGGTTCTAATTTCTTCTTCTTCTTCCTTTTTTTTATAATCATTTTAGTTTTTATAGTAATAAGGTTTTGTCTGGACTCCGATAGATATTTGGATTTCACCCTAATTTTCTAGGGTTTGTAGTTGTACTGTTCAATGTGCTATAGATAGATATATAATTGTTTTGACTTTTGATTTCTCTGCTTTTATGTGTGTTTAGATATGAGGAAGAAACTAAAATTGGACGATTCTGTGGTCGATGAGGAGAAAGAAACTCATAATGCTATGGCCAAGTGGTTCATTAGTGGTGAGCTAAATCCTAATTTCATGAAGTCCCCTTCTTTTACAAGGCTTATGAGCTTCATGGAACCCAAGTATCCTCCTACTGTTTCTAAAGTCCAGAATGAAATTCTCGAGATCTACGAGGAATGTAAAGAGAAAGCTAAGTGTTTTTTCAAGGGTTTTGAAGGACAGTTAACACTCTCTTATGAATGGATGATTCTTGGTAATGGTTGGGCTAGGAACTACGTTAAAGGCCCTGTTTTGCTTGAGGATTTCGTCTGTTTGACCGCTCATTTCGTCGATGATAACTGGAAGATGAGGAAATGGATCTTGGGGTACACTACTACTACTGACCAGAATATACCTATGGATGATGGTTATTATGTTTACCCTTTCAAGAATGCTGCTCAGGATTTTGAGATTGACAACAAGGTCTCTACTCTTCTGCTTCCTAACAGTGAGGGTTTTGATGATGAAACGTTGGATCCTTTTAGGAAATGGATTGAAGAGAGAGGGAAGAATCAGTTCAATCCACGGGTTTTGCTACTCTATTGTTGCTCTGATCTTTTCCGGTTAATGGTTGATGATGTGTTTAGTGAGTTGAGCTCGTCGTTGCTAGAGGATGTGCGTATGTTGGTTGGATGGGGAAGGTGTTCATCGACCAACTGGAACGTCACTTTGTTTCATTTGCAACAAGCTGTTGATATGAAAGCTGAGGATGCATTTTCTAAGGACGAGATTTACGATGATTATGACAAACCATCTGATGAAGATTGGATTAAGATTGAAACTTATTGCAAACTCACTGGTTGTATCTATAAAGTGGCAAAGGTTCTTTTCGAGGGAGAGTATTCGACATCTAATGTTTTCTTTCACCTTCTTGCTGAGTTGAAGCTAATGTTGAACCAAGAGCTTGCGGATGCTGATGATGATTACTTCCTCGGCAAAGCTAAGCAGATATTGGAGAGGTTTGATAAGTACTGGAATAGTATGTTTCTGGTTTTGGCAATTGCTTCTGTGTTAGACCCTCGGTTCAAGACGAAGTATCTCGAGTTTTACTGCTCAAAGAAGGCAGTTAATGTTGAAGGTTCAAAAGCTGAAACTGTGTTGGACTATTTACGCAATCTGTTTGCTCGTTATGCAGCAAGCGAGATCTGCCAAAAACCAATATGCCCGGCTGGTACAATTGAATGCTCTGACTCTGAAATAGATGAAGAAGAAGATTATGATGAAGGAGAAGAAGACGAATATGATGATGATGAAGGAGTAGGAGAAGAAGAAGAAGAAGAAGAAGAAGAAGAAGAAGAAGAAGAAGAAGAAGAAGAAGAAGAACAGAAACTAGATGACAATGAAGGAAAAGAAGGCAAAGTAGAAGAACTGAAGGAGAAGGAAGAGAAAGACAAGGAAGAGAAGAAGCATGATGCATACGAGGGTTTTGTTTTGTTTCAAGAATATCTCAAGTTTGAAGGAACTTTAAGAGAGCTTCAAGAATCAGAGCTAGATTCTTACCTTAAAGAGCCGGTTATGGAGTGGAACAAAGACTTCAAAGCACTAGAATGGTGGAAAGAAGAGAGCCAAAAGTATCCAATCCTCTCCCGAGTAGCCCGTGACATTCTCTCCATATCAATCTCACGTGCGGCTTCGTATGACGCTTATGTTGCTGACAGAAGAGAGCCACCTGAGTTTGTTGTCTCCATGAAAGCCAATGTTGCTAACGCCATGATGTGTAGCAAAAAATGGTTACGACTGCTTTGACAATAGAGGCAAAATTTGCTAAGAAGTTCCTTCTTCTTTCTTAGCTAGTAAGAACTTAAATTGCTTCTTTGGCTTTCATGAAACTCAATACTTATCTTTGGATTTCCGTTTTGGTACTTTCGTTTCTCATTTCTATATCAGTAAACATGTTCCTTTCCAGTGATGATTTTGTTAAGTTCATATGAAATCTCTCTTTATTTTTACTTGTGCTAAATGAAAATTTTAGTACTTCACAACTTTTGAGAAAATCAAATTAACATGTAAGATGCTTAATTCTCCCTTTTCTATATGCTATATATATTATTATCCCACGGCTTCATCCTCGTTTGAAGTTTCTTTGGTCAAACTGTTTTTTTTTTTTTTTTTTTTTTTT
>NC_025703.1:8489315-8537743 GCF_000633955.1 Camelina sativa | reverse complement strand
TTTTTTTTTTTTTTTTTTTTTTATATCACAATCAGAGAGAATAAACGCTTGATGATGATACCTTTTGTCCATCAGATTATTGAAAGTCTATCACCCTTTTGCATTACATAAGGCATATTTGCATCACCAAACAGAATTCATTACTAAAGAAATATTGGGATTTTCGTTTATAGTATCTTTTTACATGTAAAATAGAAAATAGTCTTCTTTATTTTATTTATACCAAATTAAAATTGGGTTGAGAAATTAAAACGGGCCAAGAAGGCCACCAACAAAAAAGTGTTCGTATATGTGAAATAATCTCATCCGTCCAAATCATATACTAGTAACCGTCCGATTAAACTCAGCGACTAGTCAACTCCCGAAAAAAAAAAGAGATCCAATAACAGAAGGCCACGTATGATAGTATTATTTCCCGCGTAAATCAGATAAGTAAAAAAAATATCCTAGAAAATAATTTAGTTTTTGATTGTAAATCAGAACTGTCAAGCAAAACCCTAAATCATCTCTCTGTACCGTTCGTCGCCCCCAAAAAAGCACCAGCGTTTGGTATGGACAACGGTGATCTTTCCTCCGCCTCTTGTTCAGGTTCTAATTTCTCCTCCCCTTTTTCTATTTCAGTGTCTTCAGTAATGTTTTGTCTGACACTCTGACTCATAGAATTATGTATTTGTATCGTCTTCTCGTTGTTTTTTTTTTATATATACTGGATTTGACCCTGATTTCTAGGGTTTGTTATGTTCCGCTCTCACTGTTTTGATTATTCTTTATGAGGTTGTGAATCTATGGGTCTGTGTCTGTATATGTCTGCATATATGCTTCTATATGGGGTTTTTTTTTATGTCATTCCCCTGCTCATGTGTTTGTGTATTTCTTAGATATGAGGAAGAAACTAAAGTTGGACGACTCTGTGGTCGATGAAGAGGTGGTGGCGGGTGATAGTCTTCCTTCACTTGATGAGAAGGAGAAAACATTTCACAATGCTATGGCCGAGTGGTTCATCGCTGATGGGATTAGTCCTAATATCATTAAGAGCCCCACCTTTGCCAAGTTCATCAACTGCTTAAACCCGGAGTTTCCTCCTAATGTTACTGAAGTCAAAAAAGAGGTTCTTGAGATACACGAAGAATGTAAGGAGAAGGCTAAGAGATTTCTCAAGGGTTTTGAAGGTCAATTAACCCTTTCTTATGAATGGTTTGTTCTTAGCGATGAATGGACTGGTCCTGTTTTGCATGATGATTTCGTTTGTTTGGCTGCTCATTTCATTGATGACAACTGGAAGTTGAAGAAATGGATCTTGGGGTACACTACTGACCGGACTGTACCCCTTGAAGATGTTAATATTTACCCTTTTAGAGAGGCTGTTCAGGGTTTCGAGATTGAGAGCAAAGTCTCTACTCTTTTGCTGCCTACTGACTTGGATTTTGATGAAGTGACTTTAGATCCTTTTAGGAAATGGATTGAAGAGAGAGGGAGTAATCAGATCAACCCACGGTTCTCCCTACTCTATTGTTGCGCTGATCTTTTCCGGTTAATGGTTGATGGTCTTTATAGTGACTTAAGCGGGTATTTGCTAGAGGATGTGCGTATGTTGGTTGGATGGGGAAGAATGTCACCTACCAATTGGAACATCACTTTGCCTAATCTGCAACGAGCTGTTGATATGAAAGCTGAGGATGAATTCTCTAAGGACGAGGAGTATGATGAATATGACAAACCATCTGATGAAGATTGGATTAAGATTGAAACTTTTTGCAAACTCGTTGGTTGCATCTATAAAGTGTCAAAGGAGCTTTTCAAGGGAGAGTATTTGACATCTAACGTCTTCTTCCACCTACTTGCTGAGCTAAAGCTAATGTTGAACCAAGAGCTTGTGAGTGCTGATAATGATTACTTCATCAGCAGTGCTAAGTATTTATTGAAGAGGTTTGATAGGTACTGGAACAATATGTTCCTGGTTTTGGCGACTGCTTCTGTATTAGACCCTCGGTTTAAGATGAAGTATCTCGAGTTTTATTGCTCAAAGAAGGAAGTCAATGTTGAAGGTTCTAAGGCTGAAACTGTTTTGGACCATTTACGCGTTCTATATGCTCGCTATGCAGCTAACGATATCTATCAAAAACCAATATGCCCGGTTGCTGCAATTGACTCCGCAGAAGAAGAAGAGGAAGAGCAAGAGCAAGATTACGATGATGAAGAAGAAGATGATGATGAAGGAAAAGAGCAAAAACAAGATGATGATAAAGGAGAAGAAGAAGAAGAACAAAGGGACAAGGAAGAGAAGAAGCCTGATGCATATGAGGGTTTTGTGTTGTTTCAGGAATATCTCAAGTTTGAAGGATCTCCAAGAGAGCTTCAAGAATCAGAGCTTGATTCCTACCTCAAAGAACCGGTTATGGAGTGGAACAAAGACTTCAAAACACTGGAATGGTGGAGGGAAGAGGGCAAAAAGTATCCAGTCCTCTCCCGAGTAGCACGTGACATTCTTTCCATTCCAATCTCGCGCGCCGTATCGTGGGATGCTTATGTTATGTTCAAAAGAGAGCCTCCTCAGTTTGTTCTCTCCTTGGAACCCGAAATTACTAACGCCTTGATGTGCAGCAAAAATTGGTTACGCCTTTGATGATTGATAATGGCAAAATGGGTAAGAAGTTCCTTCTTATCACTGACGAGTAAGAACTTAAAACTACTTTTTTAGCCTTCTTGTAACTCAATCTCTCTGGTTTTTAGTACTATCCTTTTTGAAGACTTATCTTGTTTAATTAGTATGAAGTATCTCAATATCAGTTACTGTTTTTGTTAATTTAAATTTGAATATTTTTACAAAAATATTGAGATAATCAAATTAATATATCTACTAATCTAAAAAAGTTTACAGACACTATATTATAAAGGTAAGATGCTTAAGTGAAGTATTAAGTCTTCCTTTGCTTTATTCGATCTTGTCTCTCCAAACTACAAGTCTACTTAACCTTAATAACTGCCAATACAAGGTTTCTGCAAACGTTACTTAAAGATTATCTGAACTGTAAATAGACTTATAGAAGTAATGTTTGATTGAACATATGGGTTGGTTTTATTTGTTAAATAATTTTAGAAAAATATACTATTTCTCTTTAAGCAATCAAGTAGACTAGAAGTATAATAACACATGTTAGCAATCTATAAATTGGGAAGTTAACAACAATCTTTTCAATCTAACTACATGTATATCATTTCTCCACCTTTTACATGAAAAATTCTTGACTCTTTACAATATCTGCATTTTTTTTTTGCCACGTTCTCTAAAAATGATGTATTCATTGTTCAAGTGTACGTGTAAGTTGTAACTAGGTAAAGAAACCAATACGGTGGCCAAGTAGTTTGAAAGCTTGCACTCATGTTTTCCACGTGTAGCTCACCAGTCCCCATTAGCCAAGTTAAGTACTAATTAATCTTTGTCTTATTTTTGTATTTAACACTAAAAATTTGAATTTGGTTTGACAAATCAGTGTGGACACAAGAGTTTCATGCATTTAAATAAACACCTATATATAGATAATTTACACAGAGATATTTTTGGTACTAGAAACTTATAAATTGATAAGTTTATTACAGTTGGCAAAAAAATCATATAAATAATTTTAGAAAACTGAATAAAAATAGATAATAATATTATCTTTACCATAAAAAATAGATAATAATATTTATGTAAGTAAACACATATAATTTCTCAACATATTCGAGATATTTTTGGGTTACTAGAAACTTATATATTGCTGGGAAAAAAAACTTATATATTGATAAGTTTATTACAGTTGGCAAAAAAATCATATAAATAATTTTACAAAAACTGTATAAAAATAGATAATAATTATATATATATATTTGGTAAAAAATAGATAATTATATTTATACAAGCAAACACATATATATATTCTCAACATATTCAGGTAAACCTAATTTTGTTTTTATCAGAAAAAAAAAAACTAAAATGCGTCCAAGCAAAGCTTCAGTGACCCAAACATGGCTGCTTTACACACAGCTTTGTCTTTGGAAAGATCTCATAATCAGGTGTGTCCGTCAGTTCATTATAAAAGCAAAATCGATGCTTCTGAGTCAAAACATGGTCTCTGATTCTTCAGCTGAGATCAGTGTCATCGACGTCAAGTCTCATCTCCCCATCGGGAAAGATCCCAGTAGTAGTAGCTTTCAGATTGCCGAAATTAGAATTCATGATTCCGTTTGTATTGAGATTCCTGGCTCTGAAGAAACGCCTCTGTTAGGATCGGTACGTGTTTGGGTTTTGTTTCTTTTTTCTCTTCTCGTTATCTCAATTTTGCTACTTTTTTTTAGGACTCTGTGCCATTCTAGATTCTTCAATGAATTAGAAGTTAGGATTGGCTTGATAAAAGTCTTAATCTTTGATAATTCCGCTTGCTCATCTAGTGTCATGGATTTGAATTTGGGTTTTCGATCATGGATTTGAACTGCTTTACTTGGTTTTAGGTTTGCTCACTTGTTAAATCCAATTCGAATTCAGTAAAAAATTTAGCTTTTTGAATGTTTGTTCTGTTCTGTGAATTCTCTGATGTTGTGAAGGAGGAGAACAACTAAACACTAAACAAGTTTTTATAATGTTACCTTTTTGTTTCAAACAGGTCAAGAGTTGTTGTTCTGCAGCTGCAACGATTATTGAAGATCCTGCTACTGAGTTTATACCAAATATAAGCTCTGGGAGTTATGCGGATAAGGGTGACTACAGGGAGTACATGGAAGATGAACACATATGCATAGACGACCTTTCAGTTCATCTTGGATCTTCCTTCTATAGATTTCCTGTGCCTATAGCTTTCTACGGTGTGTTTGATGGCCATGGTGGATCTGAGGCATCACAGTATATTAAAGAGAATGCAATGAGTTTGTTCTTTGAAGATGCTGTTTTTCGAGAATCTCCTTCGGTTGTGGACTCTCTTTTCTTGAAAGAACTGGAGAAGTCTCACCGGAAAGCTTATAGGCTTGCTGATCTCGCCATGGAAGATGACAGAATAGTTAGTAGTTCGTGTGGAACAACCGCCTTGACGGCTCTTGTAATAGGAAGACATTTAATGGTAGCTAACGCTGGTGATTGCCGTGCAGTGCTATGCAGAAAAGGAAAAGCAGTTGATATGTCATTTGATCACAAATCTACATTTGAGCCAGAACGGAGACGGGTAGAGGATTTAGGTGGGTACTTTGAAGGCGAGTATCTCAACGGTGACCTTGCTGTTACAAGAGCTCTTGGAGACTGGTCAGTAAAGAGGTTTTCACCCCTCGGTGGATCTTTCTCACCTCTGATCTCAGACCCGGACATTCAACAGATGATTCTAACAGAGGAAGACGAATTCTTGGTTATGGGATGTGACGGTGTTTGGGATGTGATGACAAGCCAGTATGCTGTCACTTTCGTCAGGCAAGGATTGAGGAGACACGGTGACCCGAGAAGATGCGCTATGGAACTTGGAAGGGAAGCGTTGAGGCTTGACTCATCAGATAACGTTACAGTGGTGGTCATCTGCTTAACATCATATCCAGCTCCACAGCGGAGAAGAATTCGGTTCTGTGTTTCAGAAGAAGCCCGATCCCGGTTACAAACTCTGCTAGAAGGCTAACTCTTATGAAGGTTTTTGAGCAGTCTTGAGGAGGGGACAATGTCTATATTATAGCAACAGAGATGGGTTTTTGGAGATAACAACCCTCGCAAGGCTAAAGATTTATTTGATGACATCTCTGATATTGGATGAAAATAAAAGGAGGCAAAAAGAGAAGATGAAAGACTTCTCTGTGTTGTTCATAAGTGTTGTAGTAGCCATTTTTGATCTGTTTGTTTGGGCTATTTCTCCAGTAGGATCATTGAGCACTTATGTACAAAAACTAATTAAGATTGAAGTTATTCCGGTTATAAAGTTAATCAACTGATTCTTCCCCATGTCTTTGAAACTTAGAAGTTAGAACCTTTGAGAATTGTGATCAGAGTTTTTGAGTCTAAGAACTCTCCTACATTAGATAAACCTTCTCTTATCATCCACCTAAAGATCTTCATAATCCCATATTATTATTATACTGTATATCACTTTTGTATATTTGTTGAAATATATCGCCCATAGTTGTATCTTAATCTTATGTAGTGGTTTTCTCTTATGTGTATAATTTAAGCATTCCTTTTGAATTATTGGGGTATGTATTATGTAATTGCTTCTGGATGCCTCTTAAGTATATGATTAACGAAAATTAAAAAGTCTAAATAAAACATGGGAAAATTGAGAAAAGGTCCTTTTTATAATTTTTTAATATTCCGTCTTTATTCGACTCTTCAAAGAAACTAAAGTCTCGTCTCCATCTCTCTCTCTCTCTCTCTCTCTCTAAGAAACTTCGAAGGAAGAAGAACAAAACAAAAACAACAACAACGATGGCGATGGCGAGCTTAGCTAGGAGAAAAGCGTACTTTCTCACCAGAAACATCTCTAATTCTCCCGCTGATGCTCTCAGATTCTCTCTCTCCCTCACTCGCGGCTTCGCTTCGTCGGGATCCGATGAGAACGACGTTGTCATCATCGGCGGCGGTCCTGGAGGTTACGTGGCGGCGATTAAGGCCGCACAGCTTGGTCTCAAGACTACCTGTATCGAAAAGCGCGGCGCTCTCGGTGGTACTTGTCTTAACGTCGGCTGTATTCCTTCTAAGGTGATTCTGAAACTCCTTTATTTTCGTTTACTTCGAGATTCGTTAGATTTTATTTCGTCTCTTGTAAATTTTTGTTCCTGATCATCATTTGCGATTCGATCTGAGGATTAGATTGAGTTTCAAGGTTTAAGAACTGATTCTGTGATGATACTTATTCATTACTCAGATCTGTTTGAGGTCGTTTTACCATATTTCTAAATCCTGTTTGTGGTTGAACTATTTGTTGTATCTCTTTACTTGATTTTGTTCTCGTTGCATATGCTGGATCATGATTCTCTCTTGGTTCCTAGATCATAGCTGTGATAGATGTTGATCACTACTTTTTTTTGGTTTTTTGATTGATTAGGCTCTTGTTCACTTTGCTTTAAGCTTTGATGAATCTATATGACGTTATCTAACATAGCATTCACTTTTTTTTTTTTTTTATTAGGCTCTTCTTCACTCTTCTCATATGTATCATGAAGCAAAGCACGTTTTTGCTAAACATGGTGTTAAGGTCTCTTCAGTTGAGGTAGATCTTCCTGCTATGTTGGCTCAGAAAGACACAGCCGTCAAGAATCTCACCCGTGGAGTCGAAAGTCTGTTTAAGAAGAATAAGGTCAACTATGTGAAGGGCTACGGTAAGTTTCTGTCCCCGAACGAAGTCTCTGTGGACACTACCGATGGAGAAAACACGGTTGTGAAAGGCAAACATATCATTGTTGCAACTGGCTCAGATGTCAAATCTTTGCCTGGGATCACCATCGACGAAAAGAAGATTGTATCATCAACCGGGGCACTGTGTTTGACAGAAATCCCAAAGAAACTCATTGTCATTGGCGCTGGCTATATTGGGCTTGAGATGGGCTCTGTATGGGGCCGGCTCGGATCAGAGGTCACGGTTGTTGAGTTTGCAGCGGATATTGTACCAGCAATGGATGGTGAAATCCGCAAGCAGTTTCAACGTTCACTAGAGAAGCAAAGTATGAAGTTCATGCTCAAGACTAAAGTCGTTGGCGTAGATTCGTCTGGAGATGGTGTGAAACTCATGGTGGAACCTGCTGAAGGTGGAGAGCAGACCACTCTTGAAGCTGATATAGTCCTCGTCTCAGCTGGTAGAACTCCGTTCACATCTGGACTTGATCTAGAGAAAATCGGAGTTGAGACAGACAAAGGCGGGAGAATTCTAGTGAATGAGAGATTCTCGACAAATGTTTCAGGCGTCTATGCCATAGGAGATGTAATTCCAGGACCAATGCTGGCTCACAAAGCAGAAGAAGACGGTGTTGCTTGTGTTGAGTTTATAGCAGGCAAACACGGCCATGTGGATTACGACAAAGTCCCCGGGGTTGTTTACACTCACCCTGAAGTTGCCTCGGTGGGTAAAACCGAGGAGCAGCTGAAGAAAGAGGGTGTAAGCTACAATGTTGGGAAATTCCCGTTCATGGCGAATAGCAGAGCCAAGGCCATAGACACAGTAGAGGGAATGGTCAAGATTTTGGCTGATAAAGAGACAGACAAGATCTTGGGAGTTCACATTATGTCGCCAAACGCAGGAGAACTGATCCATGAGGCGGTTCTAGCGATCAACTATGATGCATCGAGTGAAGACATTGCTCGAGTCTGTCACGCTCATCCCACCATGAGTGAGGCTATCAAGGAAGCTGCCATGGCTACCTATGACAAGCCCATTCACATGTAGATACACACAGGTACATCACAATTTACAGTTGGTTCTGTTCACGGTTTTTCATTTACTTGTGTTTTTTTGTTTGTTTGGGTTTTGATATTTTCTTGTGTGTTGATGCCCATACTAGGAGATGTGGATTGTAGGAGAAGGGAGTAAAGCCGCCTACGACAAGCCAAATCGAGATTAGTTTTCTAATATCGGTTTAAACATTCGATTTTTAATTTCCGGTGGGTATGAGATTGAGCTGAAAGAAGATACTTTTACCACTCTTTTTTATTCGTTAATCTTCTCCAGATTTTCAATTCCGGGTTAAGGCCCGACTATAGTAATAATTTGAAATGGTCAATGAACCAAATGTGATTAATCCGGTTTGTTCGGTGGTCTCTTGGCTTGGTTTTGTTGGCTGATTTTTGGTGAAGGAGTAAACCGAGTTCGATATGATTTGTTTCGTTCACTATTTGATTTTGTTCGATTTTCTGATTTCGATTTGCTTCCACTTAACAGACTTGGTTCGGTTATTCTCCACCCAGATTAGTCTTTTACGTTACGATTTTTATTCCTCTGTATTATGTTCTCAAGATATTTTACCACTGTTTTCAAAAAACAGATAGTTGAATACTAGTATGGATAAAATACCCAGAAAAGATACTAACACACACACGTATGTACTTGTGTAGTATACGAACAATTATGTAATTACCCTAGATATTTTCTTTGACTACTTCATTATCAATTGAGAAATGGTGGATTGAGAAATTAATGTCTTCCCAAATTAATCTGAGGCAACAATTGACTAGAATAAACATATTTGGGAAACAATTCATTAGCCTTACACACCAAAGATAAAGTTTGCCAAATATATAGGAGCTACAGTTTTACCACATTTGCCATCCAAAAAAAGCTATCTCCACATATGCACTTCCAACATATCTCCACATCCAAGACAATGGCTTTTCCTGGCCTCAAAAGAAACTAACTTTCAGTTCTTCCTCTTCTCCTTCTTTTGTCAGTCACTCCTTTGTCTTCATCTTTGTCTCCGAGTGACAAAGTCACAAATGAATCACTCAACCAACTATGCTCAAAACCGGGAATAAACAGACCCTTCTGCATATTTTGGCTCGCTGATCCAAAAACGTTCACCCTCGACTTCAACGGTCTTCTCGGTTTGGTCATCGAAAAGACGCGTTTTCAGGGCTATACTAATCTAGCGTTGATTAAAAGTGAAGCATCTTTCACGACTGATCGGACGCTCAAGATCCCGTATGGGACTTGCACAACATATTATGAGCCAGCCATTAAATTGATCGAGGAAGCTATAGGGTTTGCTAGCTCTAAGAACTACGAGTTAACATCTCTGGTCGCTGCGAAAGCCCTTAAAAGTATAACTGTGTGTGATGCTGCCCTTGCAGGACGTCATAATGTGCCGATTTATGTTCCACAACGCAATTTAGATTTTGAAAGAATCTGTAACATTGTTAGAGTTCTCTCTGACGATTTGAGGTCTTGATTCTGTGTGTAGACGGCAAAAAATTATTATATGAATAAATTCATAGTTAAATGACTGTGTCTTGCAACTTCGCTAAGACTTTCATCTCTCGTTACTTCTGGTATATATGAACTAGGCATAGGACCCGTGCAACGCACGGGAGTATAACTAATTAAAATTTATTTTCATATAATTTAATGTTAAATATTATTTTATTTAACCTACACTTTTTTATTTTTATTTTTTTTTAGTAGGTCAGCATTATTTTCTACATTTGTAATGTTGTTTTCATATCTTCTACATTTGTAGTGTTGTTATATCTCTAAATGTTTAATTATTTTATCGATTTCTGAGTTATTTGGTTCGAATTCCTCTGTAAGACTGTATTAAAATAGTCTCTGATTGATGTCTCTGTTTCTTTCTTTTTGATACAGATTGCTCCCAAGTTAAAGATATTTGTGTCATTGAGATATTGATGGCGAGTAACGAAAGAGGTATAACATTATTTGTTTTAGTAAAGATACATAATATATATCCAACGTAGTGTACAGAGTTTAAAAAAAAAACTGTTTTCAATTTATATCTTTAGGAATAATATTATGTATCTTCCATATGTATGATCCTTCTGTTGTTGCAGGGACTATAATTGTAATGAATATAAAATGTATACTATAGGTTAAACTTTTGCAGTTAAAAGGTTGTAGAATCATAATACTGATCTTTTATTGATTTTGTTTCGCTTTTGATAGGTTGGCATAACAACAGACCATCATAGGCGTAGCCCTTGACTATGGTTCAATAAACTCTTGTCATTCTGGTTAGTATCGAATTGATCTTAATTTTTATGGTAATAGTTCATGAGTGACTCTAGAATTGTTTTGTTTTAGAATTGTGATGTGTTTTATTTGTGAAATTACTTCTTTTCTTCTAAATAACTAAGATAATAAAAAATAAATTTTTGAAAAAACTCTTGTTATTACCCATCCTATATGTTATAAAAATGACGAATTAAACTTGATGAAAAAAACTTCCTATTACAGTTATCCTTAATCCACGCTCTGTAGCATCCCATGTCTTCTTTCGTTAGCCGTATTGACAATGAAGTTCCTATAACATAGTGAAGTAGAAACATATAAACTCTAGTAAATCAATCTGGTGAGAACGTTGTTCATTGTTAATTAAACTATGAATTTTAAATTTTAAATGTTACCTCTATGTCTATGATTGCCTAGTGTAGATTTTGAAAAAGTTCTTGAAACACAACATTCATAGTCTCCTTCTGTGGTTTGATATTTGAGAAAAATAAACTAAACTTAGCATCTATTAAAATCACTAAGTTAGACCCGCGCTACGGTGCGGGGTATTTTTTTAACTATTTTTGGATATATTAGATTGATATATGCCCTATACCGTAGAGTTGTTTTTAATAGTTTTATGTTTATTTATTTCTTTTGAATTTTTTGTAAGCATAATTTGTTTATTTGTTGTTTGGATTCAAATATTATAGTTAATAATGTTTTTGATAGAGTTCATAGGGAGACATCACTTTATCACATCAAGTTTTCAATGATAAACCACATTGGCTAGATTATATCGACATACCCTTAACCCTTCATCTTTGTTATGCCATGAGAAATACAAATAAGGTTATCCACATAAATTTATGTCATAAAGATAATGTAAAGAATTTGCAAAAATAAAAAAGTTTATTACTGTTGTGTCATACATCTTGAAGTAACAAAATAGGATAATAGAATAAGCATTTGTGAGGTTCCAATCCTAAGAATTTAAGGTCCATTACTGTTGTGATTTGTTGCTACTAACATGAAAAAGAATCTTAAAACAATTTAGCAATCATAAATTCTTAGAAGTAAAGAATCGTAAGGCACTGAAATACGTAATCCAATCGTCCACCCAATTAGTACATAGACTTCATACGCTTACACCGAAGGATATTCCAATGTATATTAACTTGCTTTATGATCCCAATTGTTATCATTACCTTAAAATTAATATTGGAGGCAAAAGCAAAACTGAATTTATCTTAGCAATCAGAAGATAGCAAAACAGTTGTGTGGGAGATTAATTACGTACCTTGTGCATATGAACTCTTTTCTGCAAGTTTTCTGTTTTTCCGTTTCAGACTTCTAATTGCACCTTTGATTCACTTAGTTCCTCAGCTTTCTGTTTTGGCTCTTCAATCATGTCACAAAGCAAATAGAGTATATCAGATCATGTGGCTGTAAGATGAAAATCGAAGAAAAACATAGTTACTGCAGAGGCTAGGGCTTTGAGGAGAAAGTTGTTTATCTGGCAGAGATGATTATGATTGGACAAAATGTTATAATTTGATTGATCACATGTTTTTACTGATGTGTCAACTCCTCCATCAACTAAAAAGCTGAGGTGTCAACACTGGAGAGAAACGAATTCTATTTTTATTGTATTGATTTCAATTGTTTCACCAGTGATAGCTGAATATTTTTCTTCAGTCAGATAATCTGCAGCTTGATCTTCCACATATTTTTAAAAGGTTTCAAATCCAAAAAATTGTTGAAAGAAGCCATGAGAAAATAAAAGGTAGAGTGCTTGTAACTTTAGAATATGATTTATGGTGAACTGGTGGAAATGATGATGATAGAAAGATCATATTTATAGGGGTAGTAATTTCAATGAGGGTTTTTGTATTAATTTTTTAAAAATTTCACTTCCCTCCAAATAATTTTTTTCTTGGAAAACAAAATCTTGGATTAAGTAAATGATTTTGGATTAGAGTAATTACACTTAGTTTACTTGTAGTGAGGCTGTTAATACTTAATTCCCTTTTTAATGGAAAAATCAAGGATTAAGTTTAATATATTTGATTTTGATTTTTGGGAAGACGAATGATTTCAGTTAGAGTAATTACACTTATTTGGAGAATATTACAATATCAAATCATACGTCATTTACATCTATAATGTAGGAAAATACGTTATTATGATCTTAATTGAAAATAATAAATTGATAGACATGTTAGTTATTTCTTTTTTTAAGGGAATTTAGCAGTTACTTAGGAATCGAATATTCGTTTTCTGTATGATTGATAATTTTCTATATCATAGGGGAAATACATTATTATCATCTTAATTGAAAAAAATAAATTGATTGACCTGTTAGATATTATTTATTTTTTATTCAAGGAAATCTAGCAGTTACTTCGGAATATTTGTTTTTTGTTTGATTGATAATTTTCTATATCTTACGGGAAATTATCTTTCAATATCGAACAGTTTTGGAAGAAATAAGATAACATATATAGTCTTTGTTTTAAAATTTATATTAATTAAAGAATTATTTAAAATCAACAAAAAAGTATGAAATGCATTTGTATATTTACAAAATCATCAGAAAAATTATATTTTCGTTTTAGAATATATTTGTATACATTTGATCCCGCGATAAGCTGAGAGTGAATATTTAAAATCAAAGAATATTTAGCCGTAGTTATTTAGAACCAAAAATATTAATCCATAGTAGGTTTAAAGTTAAAACAGAATAATAAGAATGACGAATAATTATATGATTAACCAAAATGAAATTATTATATGTACTTTATGTCACTGGTGTTAGGATAATATGTATTGTTATTGGTGTAAGGCTAAAATGTATGTGATGAATAAAGAGTTGTGCTTGATTAACTGCTGAAATCTAATAATACTAAATAAAATTAAAATTATTGGAATAAAATACACATAATAATGAATTATGGAAATCACATAATAATGAATTAAAATTATTCGAATAAAATTATTTGTGTAGTACGCCAGCTTCCTCCTGTTCAAATATAAGATAGATTTTGTTAGTTAGGAGTTGTATGTGTAAAGAAATGATATTGTCGAGTTGTATAGCATAAAAAGAAATCTTACTGAGATGAGGTTCCCAATTGGAAGGCATGGGAAAATTAAAGATTTAAAGATGGAGTTTTATTAGAAGTGTGGAGTTTTTTTATTTGCTCTGCTGAGTGTTAAGAATAATATATTTATACGTGAACGGATAGATTCTGCCTCTTAATAGGCGTGTGTAGGGTTTTTTTTTTTTTTTTTTTTTTTAAATTTTTAAAAATAAATACAATGGCACAAATCTGTAAATAATTAGATGTTTTAACACTAACGTAATAACCCAAGGTCTTGAAATCTTTTCAGTTTTTTATTTTTTTAATATTTTTTTCAAAGAAGGAAATGATTAATAACCAAGATATTTTTTTTGACAGGTTCATTATCAATGGAATAATGGTGGATTGAATACCATTTTGATTTAGCTGAAGAAGAATTATCCCCCTAAATACCATTTTTTTATTATAGTTTTTCAAAGAAGGAAATGATTAATAACCAAGATATTTTTTTGACAGGTTCATTATCAATTGAATAATGGTGGATTGAATACCATTTTGATTTGGCTGAAGAAGAATTCATAGATTTTAAAGGATGATATTTATGAATTCCACATCCAATAAAAATGGATTATTTTTAGGAAAGATATATTCTCCTCAAATTAATATTGTAATTTTTTTTTTTGACAGATGTTAATTTTGTAATTATCCCCCTAAATACGTTAATTCACACATTATTATGAGTCAACAATATTGATTAGGGTAAACAGATTTGGGTGATCACATTCCATTAAACACACAAACACCAAGATTAAGTATGCCAAATGGGAGTTACACTTGTCACTTTTGTTATCCAAGAAAACTATATATGTACTTTTTAACCCAAAAAAAAAACTATATATATGTATATTAGTAAGCAATAGCACTTCCCACATCTAAGGGCATACACATAATTATTCTCCAAATCCAAGACAATGGATTTTCCTCGCGTCTCAATTCTTCCTCTTCTCCTTCTTTTATTAATCACTCATTTGTCTTCATCTTTGTCTCTGAGTGACACAACTAACATAGTCACAAAAGAATCACTTGACCAAATCTGCTCACAACCAAAAATTTACAGCCACTTCTGCATCACTTGGCTTACCAATGATCCAATAACGTTCACCGTCAAATTTAAGGGTCTTCTCGAATTGGTCATCCAAAAGACGCAATTGTTTGGTTATAAGAACATAGCGATGATGAAAGGCTTAGTAAGAACCACGACCGATCCGACGCTCAAGATACCGTATGGGTTGTGCGTTACATATTATGAGTCAGCCATTAAATCGATCGAGGACGCTATACGGTTTGCTAGCTCGAATGAGTTCGAGTCAACATCTCAGGCGGCTGTGAAAGCCTTTATTAGTATAACTACGTGTGAAGCTGTTCTTGCAGGACGTAATACTATGCCGTCTGATGTTACACTACGCAATATGCGGTTTAAAAGAATGTGCAACATTGGTACGGTTTTCTCTGATGTTTACAGGCTCTGATTCGTTGTGTTTTTTTTTCACCTCCAAGACAAATTATAGTTAAACTTAAATTATTGTGTCTTGCAACTTCCGTAAGACTTTCATATCTCGGTACTTCAGGTGTGAATTTTGTGACTAGCCATATCCATAGAACCTTTAAAATTGTCCTACAATAAATCCTTTTAGCACCAAAAACAATTAGAATTCAGGAATTAAAGAAGAATACTAATTAGATAACTATCTCGCTGCACTAATGCTAAGAATAGCAAAGTTATGTTGACTATCCTTTTAAAACATCAATATTATCGACAAAACCAAACTGGACATGTCATAAAATCTAATAACAATGCATCTAACACTAGTTTACTTCGTCTTTAACCAATCCGTTATGAATACGATGACTTCGTTTTGTTGATGGGAAAAATATTGTTTAAAGTTTAAACCATCAAAACCATAAACTTTCCCAATGCCATTTAAAACGTCAATTAATCTTGACTATCATTTTAAAACATCAAATGTTGTATTAAACGGAATTTTTCACAATTGACAAAACGACATCATTTTATTGATACCATATTAGTTAACGGCAGAGAAAACGGATGTTAGTTGCTTCGTTAGCAAATTTTAGGACATGTCTATTAGGCTTCCTCAACAACATTAGATATTAAGTTTGCGGTTTAACGACTTTATTTTTTTGAAATTCTATGAGAATTTTTTTTTATTTGTTTCGAAGGAAATGAACTACAGTAAAACCTATATAAATAAATATTGTATAAATGAATAAACACTGTAAATTAATGAATTTTGTTGATATTATTATTCGTAAATTTGAATGTATGTATGTCATTTATATAAATGAATTTTTCTATAGTATTTGTAATTTATTATCAATAATGTTTTTTAAATATTACAAATTCAATTCCAAAACCATAATTTACAACATATGAAAATTTAGTCTTAAATTTCTAAACATTTGAAAATCTAGTCTTAAATTTCTAAAATTATCTTAATTCATAATTTAAAAAAAAATAAAAATATATTTATATCTATAAATTAATAATTCATTATAAAGTGATAACCATTAATTTGTAGATAAATTAATATCACTATAAATTAATAAAATGGCATAGTCCCAACATTATTAATTTATAGAGGTTTTACTGGCAATTAACAACCTATATATTCTTTAGATTGGTTCATTATTATTAATTGAAAAATGGATTGAATACCATTTTGAATTTAGTTGAAGAAGAATTTCATAGATTTACAGGATATCTTATTATCAATAAAAAGCTCTCAGGGCCCGAGTCCCCATGCAAACCCAAATGAAGCATGAGACTTTTGAATAACGGGATCTCACCTACCTTTTAGTACCATAAACAGTATTATCCATTGGTCTATGGTCTAAAATGGTGAGCACCTCCGGTCCATTTTAACCCCCGTACCCAAAAACCCTTCCGACGAGCTCATAGCCACCAAGTTCGCATACTTTTTCATCCCGATCTTCGCCTGAAAAGCAAGTAACCAGCTGAAACTGAACTGGACCTTGCATCAGCCCTCTCTGGTAAAATTTCCCAGCTCTTTTTCATGTATTGCAACTTCGTTCTAACCCTGTGAAATCTTGTAACCCTTCTAATCCTTATAACGACAATCAGCCCGAGAATGGAATATGACTCAGGAGGAACCCAAAGCTGTGAATGGGCTCATGAATACCCTTACCCAACCAGCAACTCGGAAAGAAGGTTTCATCTCATGTAACATGGATGCAGCTTGGACCAAAGATTCAAAGATAGCGCGCCTAGGCTGGATCTTCAACAACGCCCGGAGTTGGATCTCGACGATCGAGATAGGACATCATCACCCATAGTAGATCTCCGCTTCTAGCGGAAGCTGTTGCCATTCACCATGCCATGCTCGACGCTTTGTCTCTTGGCTTCACCAAACTCTCAATCGCCTCTGATTCTAAAATTATCTGTGCATGGGATTCTTTTCGATAGCCTCTCTATTTCTTTGAGCTTTAGAACTGTTACTTTTTCTTTTGTTCATCGTGATTTATCGTGATTTCAACAAGGAAGTTGATGCGATAACTAAGCGGTCCTTGGTAAACTATGTACCAGTTCCAGAATCGTGATTTCGACGAGGAAGCTGATGCGATATTTTTTGACAGGTTCATTATCAATTGAATAATGGTGAATTGAATACCATTTTGATATAGCTGAAGAAGAATTCATAGATTTTAAAGGATGATATTTATGAATTCCACATCCAATAAATGTGGATTATTTTTAGGAAAGATATATTCTCCTCAAATTAATTTTGTAATTTTTTTTTGACAGCTGTTAATTTTGTAATTATCCCCCTAAATACGTTAATTCACACATTATTTTGAGTCAACAATATTGATTTGGGATAAACAGATGTGGGTGATCACATTCCATTAAACACACGAACACCAAGATTAAGCATGCCAAATGGGAGTCACACATTATTTTGATTCCAAGAAAACTATATATATATTAGTAAGCAATAGCACTTCCCACATCTAAGCGCATACACATAATTATTCTCCAAATCCAAGACAATGGCTTTTCCTTGCGTCTCAATTCTTCCTCTTCTCCTTCTTTTATTAATCACTCCTTTGTCTTCATCTTTGTCTCTGAGTGACACAATCACAAAAGACTCACTCTACCAACTCTGCACACAACCAACAATTATTAACCACTTCTGCATCATTTGGCTTACCAATGATCCAGCAACGTTCACCCTCAACTTTTATGGTCTTCTCGGTTTGGTCACCCAAAAGACACAATTGTTTGGCAATAAGAACCTAGCGATGATGAAAGGCTTAGTAAGAACCACGGCTGATCCGACGCTCAAGATACCGTATGGGTCGTGCGTAACATATTATGAGTCAGCCATTAAATCGATTGATGAAGCTATAAAGTTTGCTATCTCGAAGAAGTACGAGTTAACATCTCAGGCGGCTGGGAAAGCCTTTTCTAGTATAAATACGTGTGAAGCTGTCCTTGCAGGACGTATACTGTGCCGTCTGATGTTCCATTATGCAATATCCAGTTTAAAAGAGCGTGTAACATTGTTAGAGTTTTCTCTGATGTTTTGACGGCAAAAAATTATTGAGCGAATAAATTCATAGTTAAATTATTGTGTCTTGCAACTTTGGTAAGACTTTCATATCTCGGTACTTCACTACTTCTGGTGTGAATTTTATGACTAGCCATATCCATAGAACCTTTAAAATTGTCCTACAAGAAACCCTTTTAGCACCAAAAATAAGAGAATTCGGGAAAGTAAAGAAGAATACTAATTAGATAACTATCTCGCTGCACTAATGCTAAGAATAGCAAAGTTATGTGACTATCCTTATAAAACATCAATATTATCGACAAAACCAAACTGGACATGTCATAAAATCTGATAATAATGCATCTAACACTTGTTTACTTCGTCGTTAACCAATCCGTTATCGATAAGATGACTTCGTTTTGTTGATGGGAAAAATGTTGTTTAAAATATCAACTTTCAAATTAACATCATTAAAACCATAAATTTTCCCGAAAGCCATTTAAAAGGTCAAGTAATATTGACTATCATTTTTAAACATCAAATGTCGTATTAAACGGCATTTTTCTCTATCGACAAAACGACATCACTTTATGGATATCATATTAGTTAACGACGGAGAAAACGGATGTTAATTGCTTCATTAGCAAATTTTACGACATGTCTATTTGGCTTTGTCAACAACATATGATATTAATTTCATGGTTTAAACGATTTTTTTTTTTTGAAATCCTATGAGAATTTTTGTTTGTTTGTTTCAAAAATGGAAATGAACTAGAAAAAAAACTCTATAAACTAATATTCTATAAATTAATAAACACAATAAATTAATATATTTTGTTGGTCCTGAGTTGAGATAGTGTAAAAAATAACAAAACTCGATAATATAATAACATAATAAAAAATTTGAAATTCTTGTGTAAAATATGGTCCTAATAGTGAAGTCACCATAGTACAGTGACCACTGACCAATGCTAAATCTAATTGTAGGATACACTATCACACCAGGGATCGATTCCCGCTCCTTAGGGATTTGACTAATGAGTCGGTCTGTTATGGCCCAATAGTTGAAAAAAAAAAACATAAATATATATGATAATGGTCCTAATAATATCATAAATTAATAATTAATTATGTAAATTTACATATATATATATATATATGCAGATATAATAATGTATGCTAATCGTAAAGCTCATATCTATATGACAATTTTTATGTTGTATTTTTAAACTATAATGATTCTAAATATTGTATAACATGTCATAAAAATAGCTAACCTTTTTAAAAATTTTCAATTTCTAGATATGCATGAGTTACATTTTGTTAGTTTAATAGACTATTAAAATACGACAATTGATATTATTATTCATAAATTTGAATGTATGTATGTCATTTGTATAGGTGAAATTGGCTATAGTATTTGTAATTTGTTTTCAATAATGTTTTCTAAATGTTAAAAGTTTAATTTCAAAACCATAAATTTTACAAAATTCGAAAGTCTAGTCTTATATTTCTAAAATTATCTCAATTCATAATTTTTAAAATTTTAAAAATGAAAAATATATCTATAAATTATTAATTATTCATTTACACTTGTAATAATTATTAATTTATAAATAATTTAATATCACTATAAATTAAAAAATGCCATGGTCCCAATATTTTTAATTTACAGGGGCTTTACTGACAATTAACAACCTAGATATTGTTTTTGACTGGTTCATTATTATCAATTGAAAAATGGTGGATTGAATACCGTTTTGAATTTAGTTGAAGAAGAATTTCATAGATTTATAAGGATATCTTAGATTTCATATCCAATAAAGGTGGATTTTTTAAGGAAAGATTATTAATGTCTTCCCAAATTAATTTGAGGCAACATTTGACTAGAATAAACATATTTGGTTCACAATTCATTAGCCTTACACACCAAAGATAAAGCTTGCCAAATATATAGGAGCTACAGTTTACCACATTTGCCATCCAAAAAAGCTATCTCCACATATGCACTTCCAACATATCTCCACATCCAAGACAATGGCTTTTCCTGGCCTCAAAAGAAACTTACTTTCAGTTCTTCCTCTTCTCCTTCTTTTATCAATCACTCCTTTGTCTTCATCTTTTTCTCCGAGTGACAAGGTCACAAAAGAATTACTTACCGAACTCTGCTCACAACCGACAATAAACACCAACTTCTGCTTCTTTTGGCTAACCACTGATCCAAAAACGTTGACCGTCGACGTGAACGGTCTTCTCGATTTGGTCATGCGAAGGTCGTATTATTTGGGCTATAATAACCTAATGATGATGAAAGGCTTAGCAAGAACCACGACTGATTCGAAGCTCAAGAAGTCGTATGGGTCTTGTATAACACATTATGAGTCTGCCGTTAAATTGAACGCGGAAGCTATAGGGTTTGTTAGCTCTAAGAACTACCTGTTAACATCTCAGTCGGCTGCTAAAGCCTTTGTTATTATAGCTGTGTGTGAAGCTGTTCTTACTGGACGTAAAAATGTACCGGCTTATGTTCCAGAACGCAATATAGTGTATAACAGAATGTGTAACATTGGTAGAGTTTTCGCTGACGTTTTGAGGTCCTGATTCTTTGTGTATCTTTTACCTGCAAGAAGGGAAATTAATAAATTCATATTAAATTATTGTGTCTTGCATCTTCGCTAAGGGCATCTCTAACTCATCTATATATTTACTTTTTTAACTCTATTTTAGAGTAAAATCTACTACAATTCATCTCTATTTCTACCTCTATGCCATATAACTTTTAAAATTTTCCTACAATATAAACCTTTTTAGCACCAAAAATAAGAGAATTCGGGAAATTAAGAAAGAATTACTCAAATGTTATCCAAAAGTTGGTTTATTCCTCATGTCTAACAATATTTTAAAAATTACTCAAATGTTTAGTGTTCTGGGTGTAATTACAATTTACCCCTTGGGGTTAGTTTTTCGATTTTGATTAAAAATTTTTTAAAAAAATACACATCAGCAAATTAAAATACACATCATTTTCGATTTTCCACGTCACAACTCGAAAAAAAAAAACTTAACGGCTGAGTTATAGTATTTACGAGAAGACGAAAGGTCTCGTCGATTCATATGACGGCTGAGTTATAATGTTTTGTGGTTGTGTTATCACAAGAAATCATCTGAAATCAAACAGTTGATTTATATTACTTGACAGTTGAGTTATAGTATTTAGGGGAAAACGAAAGGTCTCGTCGATTCATATGTTGGCTGAGTTATAATGCTTTGTGGCTGAGTTATCACAAGGAATAATCTGAAAGCGGAAAACGAAAAGTCTCGTCGATTAATATGAGGGCTGAGTTATAATGCTTGACGCCTGAGTTATTGCACAAAATAAAACATATGTATTACAATAATACTGCATCAGACAAGTTTTCGCATTGTGCCCAACTTATTTACATCGAGAGCATGCGTTTAGCTCATGGCTAAACGCGTCCAATCCATAGTCTTCAAGAACAAGCTCCACAAGCTTGTCGTGTGTTGTGCCTCCATCTATATGCACAACTATACACCCTCTATCGTCGGTGTTAAATACATATCTCTATTTTTTTACTCAATTACCGGAAACGACTAGTACCGGAACTGGATCCATGAAAGAAAATGAAGAACAAGGTGAAGAAGAAGTAGAAGAACAAGGTGAAGAAGAAGGTGAAGAAGAAGTAGAAGAACAAGGTGAAGAAGAAGGTAAAACCCATGTAAGAACAAGAGTCGAAGGAACGACGTTTCGTATCTCCGGAGAAGAAAGATGATGACATGGAATGCTGACATGGATGATGCGTCTGACGTGGCAAGTCAGCCATCAAACAAATTATAACTCAGCCTAAATAAAACTCAGCCATCAAACAAATTATAACTCAGTCACAACATGAATAACATTACAGTAATTAAAAAGCAAAAAAATAGCAGCCAGATTTAGCCGCTTCATCAACTGAAAATATGTAACTCAGCCGTATCGTTTAATAAGTCAGCCGTAACTGAATAATATTCTAGTAATTAATCTTTTGCTACTAAGTCAGCTGTGAAATAGCCGAGTTGTACGATAAGTCAGCCTATCACGGCTGAGTTATAGTTTTTAACCATAACTCAGCTGTAACTACATCTCATAAGTCAACTGTTTTTCATAACTTAGCCACCCGGAAAAAATTAATTCAGCCGTGTCGTAGTGATAACTCAGTCAAAATTTTGACAACTCAACCATCGGGTGAAAACTCAGCCAGCCGTAACGCTTGGCTGAGTTATGCTCTAAGTCAGCCGTCTGTTCTTACTCAAATGTTTTTTCCATAATTCAGCCGCAACATACCTATAACTCAGCCGTCATTACCTCTGTAACGCGTTACAGCTGAGTTATTTAATACACGTCAGCGATTTCTGACGTGGCGTCTGACGTAGCAATGACATTTTTGTAATAACGTTTTTTCCGGTAACATAAAACAAGGGCACGATGGGTATTTTGAAAATACCCAAAATATTCTAGTAATAAATTTTTTTTTTGTAGATTCTGGTAATATTACCTAAAATGTATAACATCTAAGTAAATCTCCCAGAAATTAAAGTAATGTAAGAAGAATACTATGAGTATGTATTGAGGTTGTTACTGATTTATAGACTCAACATAATATGATCAAGAAGATGTGAACAAGACTGATGCATATACATGGACAGCTACAAACGAAAAGTCATGCACAAGTACATACAACAGATACAGTGAAAGTTGAACACATCTACAAACATAGAAGCAGTGAAGGAAGTCTGTACATGTGTAACTAGGTACATACACAGACGGAATGATTCTTCAGCCAGAGAATCAGAGAACACTAGCTCTACCAAGACAGCTCAATGTAAAGTCACATGGAATGAAGTGGCGTGATGAACCTTGGAGTCTTATTGAGAAGATCCAAGAAGTCAGAGCTCAACCAATCATGCTTTAAGATCATGAGAACAAGTCTTTCATAAGCAACAAAGTAAACCTGAAAACGCAACAGAGCAGAAGAAGGTATCAGCTCCATCATACAACATAGCAGAAATATGTTTAGCATTTGAGTAAACTTGAGGCAATATACAGCAGAAAAAAAAGCAGCATTGTGAAGAGGTTGTGTAGTGAAATAGAGCGGAAAAGCTTCAAGTTGCAGCAAACAGTGGAGCGGTTGTGTCAGAGAAGCATGCTTTTGTCAGGTGCGACAGGAACAAAAGCATGGGTCAAGTTGAAAAATTAATAGAGGACAAGATTTTACCCAAAAGACAAGAGGAAGAAGCTTGTGGAACCTAGGGTTTGTGAAGAACTCTAAGAGGTATAAAAGGAAGAGGTGGTAACAAGAAGAAAGTTACACACCTTGGACCTAAAAATGAGAGAAGCATACATATTTGTGTGTGGTGTTGTCCCACCAGCAAGATAGAGAATATGCTGGTGGTTTTTGTAGAGGTTCACACTCGTCCGAAAAGACAAAGAGTGGTAGTTCCTTTAGTTAATGTTGATTAGAGTGGTAGACACAAGTGTGTGATAGATACCATTGGCAAATGTGATTTTTGTGTTCTACTCTAGTGAATGATTCTGGACTTGGTCCCGGGGATATAGGTTATCCGATCTCCGTTAACAAATCTCTTGTGTTGTCTCTTCTCTTTGCTCTAATCTCTCTGTTAAGCGTCGCATATACATATCTGTTCTACAAGTTTGTATATGTAGCACGCATCTCATTACTTCATACTAAGAGTGCAATCAGCAGTCTCAATGATGCTAAGAAGAGCCTTGCGTCAGGGCCTCAGGGGATGGTCCAGGGTTGAACATTAAGGTATCATCAGCTATTGAAGGACCTACAACATGTCAAGAAGACATGGCAAATTTCAAAGTTGACCCTTCTTCAGCTATAAAGAACAGTGGTGATATTCAGAACATTTGTGGGATTGATCTTTTCATCTCGAACATGATGTGAAAAAAGAGCTTGAATTCAATCTCCCTTCAAACTCGTTAGACGATTACATGCACTTTATACAACTAAAAAAACAAATTTTTGACACTGATATCTACACAGAATATTTAAGAACCTGGTTAGCATCTTATTTTGCATAGGTGATAGGCCTCACCTCTTATTTTTGCATGTCATCACATTTATTGTTAAAGCCATTAATTTGTTACCCAAAATATTCACTAATGTATTTAACTCATGATTCTATTTAAGGTTATAAAAAAACAATTAAAGGCAATATTTGTTTAAAAAATAAATTTGATTCTTCTTTCATCATTGTTTGCTTTTGTTTTTAATTTTTTGAATCATCATATAATTCATGAAATTATTAAAAGTCTAATTTTTTCTGCATATATTGTGACTCAAATTTTTAAAAAAGGACATATATTATTCTATTAATAATTCAGAGTCTTATTATATATAAAATCAAAATAAATCTAAATTCGAATGAGCCGGAACCTTCACTTAATAAGAATCCAAATTTAAAATTTATATATGATTAGTTTTGTTTGTAAAGTTGATTTTGTTTAATTATACCCTATATAGTAGAATTTAAAATTGATATATCTAAATTTAATAGAATTTCTAAAATAAAAATATTTAAACATATTAAAAGTTTAAAATAATACAGACGGTTATATTGCATGACGGTTTGTATGATGGAACGGGTTTGAATCGATATTACTATAAATGAAAGTATCATTAATCTAATACTTTAACAATGCCAATATAAGATATGTCGAATAAACTGGTTTAATTAGGATTAGTATATACAATCTTAAAAATTATTAAATAAACTCCAATAAAATCAGTAAATTTCAAAAATAAATCTAAATTTAAAAGTAAATAAATATAAATTAAACACATTTATTTTAAAATACAACTAAGAAACAAGTTATATAATTTTTAAAAATATAAATCATGATAATAAAACAATTTCTTATCACAAATAAGAATTATTTCGAATTTTAAAACTTAGATAAAATGACAATAAAAATTAAAATATAATATATAAAATTTTGTTCCGCGGTGTATCGCGAGTGATGATCTAGTCCACTATAGTAATGGTGGATTTTTTGAAGGAAAGATTAATATTCACCCAAATTAATTTCCTAATTAACCCTCAAAATACGTTCGTTCACACATTAATTTGGGTCAACAATAATTGACTAGAATAAACAGATTCCGGAAACATTTCATTAAACACACAAATAGGAGTTACACTTCTCACTTTTATCATCCAAAAAAACTATATAGTAAGCATAGGGGTGTCAAAATGCGTCAAGATTAATGAACTAACCCAATTCAACTCAACTCATGTAGTGAGTTGAAAATTTTGACTCTAATGAGTTGATGGGTTAAATAAGTCGATGATTAAATGAGTTCATGAGTCAAATGAGTTTAGTTATAATGGGTTTATGAGTTAATCACTAACCCATCAATTTCTTCATTATCATCATACTATCACCATCATCATACTATCATCATCATCATCATCATCATCATCATATCAACATATATATCATAGTCAACATCATCATACTATCATCATCATCATACTACCGTCATGTAACTATCATCATCATCAACATTGTCATACTATCATCATCATCATCATCATACCTTCATAATCATATTAACATCACCATCACCATATCAACATATATATCATAGTCAACAACATGATGTCATCATCATCATCTTATAATTTTCCCCAAAATCCTAAACCCGCAATTTTCCCGCCAAAATTTTGAACTTATAATTTTCCCGCCAAAAACGCAAATCCGCAATTTTCTCGTCAAAACGCAAATCCGCAATTTTCCCGTCAAAATGTAAATCCGCAATTTTCCCGCCAAAAACGCAAACCTGTCAATTTCCCGTAAAAAATGCAAAACTGCAATTTTCAAAAACGCAAACCTGCAAATTTTCCGTCAAAAATACAACCGCAATTTTCCCGCCAAAAACGCAAACCTGTCAATTTCCCGTAAAAAATGCAAAACTGCAATTTTCAAAAACGCAAACCTGTAAATTTTCCGTCAAAAATACAACCGCAATTTTCCCGCCAAAACGAAAACCCGTAAAATTTCTTGCAAAAAACCCATAAATTTTCCGTCAAAAACGAAAACCCGCAATTATCCCGCCAAAATGCAAATCTATAATTTTTTGTCAAAAACGTAAACCCGTAAATTTTCCGCCAAAAACGCAAACCGATAATTTTCCCGCCAAATGTAAACCCGTAAACTTTTTGTCAAAAACGCAAATCCGTAAATTTCCCACCAAAAACGCAAACCCGTAATTTTCTCGCCAAAATACACCAAGAAAGTTATGATGGTGATAATGATGATGATGGTGAAAATGATGATAAAAATTAATTATAATTATTTCTTATTAAATATAATTAATTTATATTATAGTTGGTTAACCCAATTATTCATTTAACTCATTTAACTAAATGAATTTATGGGTTGATCCAACCCAATTGTTAAATAATTTGAGTTAACTCATAAACTCATTTAACTTTTAACTCATTGGATAATGAGTTGAGTTGGGTTGGATCACTTCTGCATCACTTGGCTTACCGATGATCCAATGACGTTTAGCAGCGACGTGAACGGTCTTCTCACTTTGATCATCCAAAAGACGCTATTGTTTGGCTATAACAACAAACAAATGCTGTCAGGCTTAGCAAGAACCACGACTGATCCGACGCTCAAGATCCCGTATGGGTCTTGCTTAACATATTATGACTTAGCCATTAAATCGATGGAGGACGCTTTAGATTTTACTATCTCTACCAAGTACTCGTTATCATCTCAGGAGGCTGCGAAAGCCTTTCTTACTATAACTACGTGCAGTGCCGGCTTAGGACATGTGAGGGAGGTGCAAGGGCACAAGGTCCAAGGGTCCAAAAAAAAATTTACATGTAGTTTTTTTTTTTTTTTTTGAAAAAAATAATATATATTTAGGGGGTTTTCAGAAAGTAGCACTGGGTCAGTGGGTCTAGATAATATTTGAGCCGGGCCTGACTACGTGTGAAGCTATTCTTGCAGGACGTAAAAATGTGACATATTCTGTTCCATTACGCAATATACGGTTTAAAAGAATGTGTAATATTGGTAGAGTTTTCTTTGACGTTTTGAGGTTCTGATTCTTTGTGTATCTTTCACCTGCATGACGGAAATGAATACATTCATAGTTAAATTACCGTGTCTTACTCAACTTTATCTCTTTGACCACATGGGTATGGGCCCATTGCTTACGGCTCATTTGCATATTTGGGGGGACCCTACCCGTGGGATACCCTCTCCCCAGAGAGATTAGTCTTGGACCCCTCCATAAATCTGGAGATTTACTCTCTGAGTTAACAAAAAAAAAAATTATTGTGTCTTGCATATTCGCTAAAGCTGTCATATCTCGTTACTTCTGGTGTAAATTTGACAATCATATATACATATCCATGGAACCTTTAAAATTGTCCTATAATAAACCTTTTTAGCACCAAAAGATAAGAGAATTCGGGAAAGTAAAGTAAGAAGAATACTAATCAGATAACTATCTCGCTGCACTAATGCTAAGAATAGCAAAGTTTTTTCTCTCTTAGAATAGGGACTTGTGGTCTAACTAAGAATCAGAAACCCATTCCACGAGTTTCTATTATTAGTTCTAGTGGAAACAATGAATTGCAAGCATCTACAAATATGTATCATCAGACGTAGCAAGACAACCTACCAACGAGCATAAGAAAGAAAGAAGCAAAGATGGCAACATACCTGATGAACAGAGTTTTTGTGTCTTCTCTAATGTTTTTTGTAATTTTGATTGGTTCCTTGAACGCACAAGTGGCAGACATAAAAGCAATCTGCGGTAAAGCGAAAAACCAATCCTTCTGTTTCTAGCTACATGAAATCCAACCCGAAGACATCGGGTGCTGATCTTCCAACACTTGCAAAAATCACATTTGGTTCTGCACAAACAAGTGCATCAGAAGCTTTCAATAGAATCCAATCTCTAGCCAAGACAGCAACCAACCCAAGTTTCAAGAAAGCATACACCTCGTGCGTACAGCATTATAAGAGTGCAATCAGCAGTCTCAATGATGCTAAGAAGAGCCTTGCGTCAGGGGATGGTGCAGGGTTGAACATTAAGGTATCAGCAGCTATGGAAGGACCTACAACATGTCAAGAAGACATGGCAAATTTCAAAGTTGACCCTTCTTCAGCTATAAAGAACAGTGGTGATTTTCAAAATATATGTGGTATTGTTCTTGTCATCTCGAACATGATGTGAAAAAAGGGCTTGAATTCAATCTCCCTTCATACTCGTTAGACGATTACATCACACGATTTCATAAATTTTTAAGGATATAAAGAATTCCACATCCAAATTAATATCCTAATTAGCCCTCAAAATACGTTCGTTCACACATTAATTTGAGTCAACAATTGACTAGAAGAATAAACAGATTCCGGTCACATTTCATTAAACACACACATAGGAGTTACACTTGTCACTTTTGTCATCCAAAAAAAACACTATATATATTATTATTAGTAAGCAATAGCACTTCCCACATCTTAGTATAATGGGATTCTTCAAATCCAAGACAATGGATTTTCCTTGCGTCTCAATTCTCCAACATATCTAAATCTACTCATAGTTATTCTCCACATCCAAGACAATGGCTTTTCCTTGCGTTAAAAGAATCGTACTTTCAGTTCTCCCTCTTCTCCTTCTTTTATCAGTTAGTCCTGTATCTTCATCTTTGTCTCCGAGTGACAAAGTCACAAATGAATCACTCAACCAACTATGCTCAAAAGCTCTCAGGCCTGAGTCCCCATGCAAACCCAAATGAAGCATGAGACTTTTGAATAACGGGATCTCACCTACCTTTTAGAATCATAAACAGTATTATCCATCGGTCCATGATCTAAAATGGTGAGCACCTCCGGTCCGTTTCAAACCCCCGTACCCAAAAACCCTTCCGACGAGCTCATAGCCACCAAGTAGAAACCCAAAGCTGTGAATGGACTCATGAATCCCCTTACCCAACCAGCAACTCGGTTTCATCTCATGTAACACGGATGCAGCTTGGAACAAATATTCAAAGATAGCGGGCCTAGGCTGGATCTTCGACAAAGCCGGAGTTGGATCCCGACGATCGGGATCAGACATCATCACCCATAGTAGATCTCCGCTTCTAGCGGAAGCTGTTGCCATTCACCATGCCATGCTCGGCGCTTTGTCTCTTGGCTTCACCAAACTCTCAATCGCCTCTGATTCTAAAACTATCTGTGGGATTCTTTTCGATATCCTCTCTATTTCAACAAGGAAGTTGATGCGATAACTAAGCAATCCTTGGTAAACTATGTACCAGTTCCGGAATCCTTATTTCGACAAGGAAGCTGATGCGATATTTTTTTCACAGGTTCATTATCAATTGAATAATGGTGAATTGAATACCATTTTGATTAAGAAGAATTCATAGATATTTATGAATTCCACATCCAATAAATGTGGATTATTTTTAGGAAAGATATATTCTCCTCAAATTAATATTGTAATTTTTTTTTGACAGCTGTTAATTTTGTAATAATCCCCCTAAATACGTTAATTCACACATTATTTTGAGTCAACAATATTGATTTGGGATAAACAGATTTGGGTGATCACATTCCATTAAACACACAAACACCAAGATTAAGCTTGCCAAATGGGAGTCACACATTATTTTGATTCCAAGAATACTATATATGTATATTAGTAAGCAATAGCACTTCCCACATCTAAGCGCATACGCATAATTATTCTCCAAATCCAAGACCATGGCTTTTCCTCGCGTCTCAATTCTTCCTCTTCTCCTTCTTTTATTAATCACTCCTTTGTCTTCATCTTTTTCTCTGAGTGACACAATCACAAAAGACTTACTCTACCAACTCTGCTCACAACCAGCAATTTTTAACCACTTCTGCATCATTTGGCTTACCAATGATCCAACAACGTTCACCCTCAACTTTTATGGTCTTCTCGGTTTGGTCATCCAAAAGACGCAATTGTATGGCTATAAGAACCTAGCGATGATGAAAAGCTTAGTAAGAACCACGACTGATCCGATGCTCAAGATACCGTATGGGTCGTGCGTAACATATTATGAGTCAGCCATTAAATCGATGGAGGAAGCTATAAAGTTTGCTATCTCGAAGAAGTACGAGTTAACATCTCATGCGGCTGGGAAAGCCTTTTCTAGTATAAATGCGTGTGAAGCTGAACTTGCAGGACGTAATACTGTGCCGTCTGATGTTCCATTACGTAATCTCCAGTTTAAAAGAATGTGTAACATTGTTAGAGTTTTCTCTGACGTTTTGACGGCAAAAAATTATTAAGCGAATAAATTCATAGTTAAATTACTGTGTCTTGCAACTTTGGTAAGACTTTCATATCTCGGTACTTCACTACTTCTGGTGTGAATTTTGTGACTAGCCATATCCATAGAACCTTTAAAATTGTCCTGCAAGAAACCCTTTTAGCACCATAAATAAGAGAATTCAGGAAAGTAAAGAAGAATACTAATTAGATAACTATCACGCTGCACTAATGCTAAGAATAGCAAAGTTATATTGACTATCTATCCTTTTAAAACATCAATGTTATCGACGAAACCAAAATGGACATGTCATAAAATCTGATAACAATGCATCTAACACTCATTTACTTCGTCGCTAACCAATCTTTTATGGATAAGATGATTTCATTTTGTTGATGCAAAAAATGTTGTTTAAACTATGAACTTTTAAATTAACATCATTGAAACCATAAACTTTCTCGAAAACCATTTAAAACGTCAAGTAATGTTGACTATCATTTTAAAACACCAAATGTCGTTAGTTGCTTCGTTAGCAAATTTTACGATATGTCTATTTGGCTTCGTCAACAACATTTGATATTAGAGTATCTCCAACAATCCTCTTCATTTTAAGGGGAATACACCTTCAAAATAAAGGTTTGAAGATCACTTACTCCAATAATACATCCTCAAATTAATTTTTAAAAGTTTTTATATTACATTATAGTCCACAATATTGCTAATAATTAGTTATAATGATAGAACTTTCATATATAATATAAAACATACAATTAAAGAAAATATATATCAAACAAAATTAATAAATACAAAACCTTATATGATAACACAAACTAATATATAATTTTTTAAGAAAACATAAAATAAAATTACATGATATAAAATTACTCAATGTATTTTTTCCATAATGCTCACATATATGATTAATTGGTGTGTCTTAAAAAAATTATGATTAATGTTATTGTTGTAAAAAAAATTGTTTTTAAATGGTATAACTTTCATATATCAATAATTTCAATTTTAATTTAGTGTGTTTGAATTTATATAGATATCTTTCAAACAATTGAATTTAATAGAATGATTTGTAAGATATATAAATTATAAGGACTAAGATGAAATATGTGAAAGATTTTGAGGGTCTCAATAGTGCATCCTCAAATTTGAGGGTTCACTATATAACCCCTTAAAATTTGAGGTTTTAAGATATTGTTGGAATTTAAAATCCTTCAAAATTTGAGAGTTTGAGGGATTGTTGGAGATGCTCTTAAGATCACGGTTTAAAAGACATTTTTTTTTTTTCAAATTCTATGAGAATTTTTGTTTGTTTGTTTCAAAGATGGAAATGAACTTACAACCTAGATACTTTTTGACTGGTTCATTATTATCAATTGAAAAATGGTGGATTGAATACCATTTTGAGTTTAGTTGAAGAAGAATTTCATAGATTTATAAGGATATCTTAAATTTCATATTCAATAAGGGTGGATTTTCTAGGGAAAGATTATTAATGTCTTCCCAAATTAATTTGAGGCAACAGTTGACTAGAATAAACATATTTGGTTCACAATTCATTAGCCTTACACACCAAAGATAAAGCTTGCAATATATATAGGAGCTACAGTTTTACCACATTTGCCATCCAAAAAAGCTAAGCAATATGCACTTCGAACATATATCCACATCCAAGAAAATGTCTTCTCCTAGCCTCGAAAGAAACGTACTTTCAGTTCTTCCTCTTCTTCTTCTTTTATCAATCACTCCTTTGTCTTCATCTTTTTCTCCGAGTGACAAAGTCACAAAAGAATTACTTAACGAACTCTGCTCACAACCGACAATAGAAACCAAAAAACGTTGACCCTCGACTTGAACGGTCTTCTCGATTTGGTCATGCGAAGGTCGTATTATTTGGGCTATAATAACCTAATGATGATGAAAGGCTTAGCAAGAACCACAACTGATTCGAAGCTCAAGAACTCGTATGGGTCTTGTATAACATGTTATGAGTCAGCCGTTAAATGGAACGCGGAAGCTATAGGGTTTGTTAGCTCTAAGAACTACATGTTAACATCTCGGTCGGCTGCAAAATCCCTTGTTATTATAGCTGTGTGTGAAGCTGTTCTTACTGGACGTAAAAATGTTCCCTCTTATGTTCCAGAACGCAATATAGTGTATAACAGAATGTGTAACATTGGTAGAGTTTTCTCTGACGTTTTGAGGTCCTGATTCTTTGTGTATCTTTCACCTCCAAGATGGAAATGAATAAATTCATAGTTAAATTATTATGTCTCGTTACTTCTGGTGTAAATTTGTGATAATCATATACTCATATTCATAGAACCTTTGAAATTGTCCTACAATAAACCTTTATTAGCACCAAAAATAAGAGAACTCGGGAAAGTAAAGTAAAGTAAGAACAATACTATGAAGATGTATTAAGGTTGTTACTGATTTATAGACTCAACAGAATATGATCAATAAGTTGTGAAGAAGACTGATGCATATACATGGACAGCTACAAACGAAAAGTCATGCACAAGTACATACAACAGATACAGTGAAATTTAAACACATCTACAAACATAGAAGCAGTGAACAAGTCTGTTCATGTGTAACCATGTACAGACACAGACGCAGTGATTCTTCAGCCAGAGAATCAGAGAACAGAAACTCTGCCAAGATAGCTCAATGTGAAGTCACATGGAATGAAGTGGCGTGCTGAACCTTGGAGTCTTATTGAGAAGATCCAAGAAGTGAAAGCTCAACCAGTCATGCTTTAAGATCATGAGAACAAGTCTTTCATAAGCAGCTGAGTAAAACTGAAAACGCAACAGAGCAGAAGAAGGTATCAGCTCCATCATACAACATAGCAGAAATATGTTTAGCATTTGAGTAAACTTGAAGCAATACATATCAGAAAACAAAGCAGCATCGTGAAGAGGTTGTGTAGTGCAACAGAGCGGAAAAGCTTCAAACTGCAGCAAACAGTGGAGCGGCTGTGTGAGAGAACCATGCTTTTGTCAGGTGCGACAGGAACAAAAGGGCATGGGTCAAGTTGAAATAGAGAACAAGCTTTTACCCAAAAGACAAGAGAAAGAAGCTTGTGGCACCTAGGATTTGTGGAGAACTCTAAGAGGTATAAAAGGAAGAGGTGGTAACAAGAAGAAGATTACGCACCTTGGACCTAAAATTGAGAGAAGCATACATAGTTGTGTGTGGTGTTGTCCCACCAGCAAGATAGAGAATATGTTGATGGTTTTTGTAGAGATTCACACTCGTCGGAAAAGACAAAGAGTGGTGGTTCCTTTAGTTAATGTAGATTAGAGTGGAGTGGTAGACACAACTGTTAGATACCATTGGCAAATGTGATTTTTGTGTTCTAACTCTAGTGAATGATCCTGGACTTGGTCCCTGGGATGTAGGTTATCCGAAACCCGGGACTTGGTCCCTGGTAGACACAACTGTTAGATACCATTGGCAAATCTCTTGTGTCGTCTCTTCTCTATGCTCTCATCTCTCTGTTAAGCGTCGCACATCATCTCATTACTTCATACTAATCAGATAAGTATCTATGCACTAATGCTAACATTGCTAAGAATAGCAAAGTTTTTCTCTCTCTTAGATTAGGACTTGTGGTCTAACTAAGAATCAGAAACCCATTCCACGAGTTTCTATTATTAGTTCTAGTGGAAACAATCGATCGCAAGCATCTACAAATATGTATCATCAAACGTAGCAAGTCCATCTACCAACGAGCATAAGAAAGAAAGAAGCAAAGATGGCAACATACCTGATGAACAGAGTTTTTGTGTCTTCTCTGATGTTTTTTGTAATTATGATTGGTTCCTTGAACGCACAAGTGGCAGACATAAAAGCAATCTGCGGTAAAGCGAAAAACCAATCCTTCTGTTCTAGCTACATGAAATCCAACCCGAAGACATCAGGTGCTGATCTTCCAACACTTGCAAAAATCACATTTGGTTCTGCACAAACAAGTGCATCAGAAGCTTTCAATAGAATCCAATCTCTAGCCAAGACAGCAACCAACCCAAGTTTCAAGAAAGCATACACCTCGTGCGTACAGCATTATAAGAGTGCAATCAGCAGTCTCAATGATGCTAAGAAGAGCCTTGCGTCAGGGGATAGTGCAGGGTTGAACATTAAGGTATCAGCAGCTATGGAAGGACCTACAACATGTCAAGAAGACATGGCAAATTTCAAAGTTGACCCTTCTTCAGCTATAAAGAACAGTGGTGATTTTCAAAATATATGTGGTATTGTTCTTGTCATCTCGAACATGATGTGAAAAAAGGGCTTGAATTCAATCTCCCTTCATACTCGTTAGACGATTACATCACACGATTTCATAAATTTTTAAGGATATAAAGAATTCCACATCCAAATTAATATCCTAATTAGCCCTCAAAATACGTTCGTTCACACATTAATTTGAGTCAACAATTGACTAGAAGAATAAACAGATTCCGGTCACATTTCATTAAACACACACATAGGAGTTACACTTGTCACTTTTGTCATCCAAAAAAAACACTATATATATTATTATTAGTAAGCAATAGCACTTCCCACATCTTAGTATAATGGGATTCTTCAAATCCAAGACAATGGATTTTCCTTGCGTCTCAATTCTCCAACATATCTAAATCTACTCATAGTTATTCTCCACATCCAAGACAATGGCTTTTCCTTGCGTTAAAAGAATCGTACTTTCAGTTCTCCCTCTTCTCCTTCTTTTATCAGTTAGTCCTGTATCTTCATCTTTGTCTCCGAGTGACAAAGTCACAAATGAATCACTCAACCAACTATGCTCAAAAGCTCTCAGGCCTGAGTCCCCATGCAAACCCAAATGAAGCATGAGACTTTTGAATAACGGGATCTCACCTACCTTTTAGAATCATAAACAGTATTATCCATCGGTCCATGATCTAAAATGGTGAGCACCTCCGGTCCGTTTCAAACCCCCGTACCCAAAAACCCTTCCGACGAGCTCATAGCCACCAAGTAGAAACCCAAAGCTGTGAATGGACTCATGAATCCCCTTACCCAACCAGCAACTCGGTTTCATCTCATGTAACACGGATGCAGCTTGGAACAAATATTCAAAGATAGCGGGCCTAGGCTGGATCTTCGACAAAGCCGGAGTTGGATCCCGACGATCGGGATCAGACATCATCACCCATAGTAGATCTCCGCTTCTAGCGGAAGCTGTTGCCATTCACCATGCCATGCTCGGCGCTTTGTCTCTTGGCTTCACCAAACTCTCAATCGCCTCTGATTCTAAAACTATCTGTGGGATTCTTTTCGATATCCTCTCTATTTCAACAAGGAAGTTGATGCGATAACTAAGCAATCCTTGGTAAACTATGTACCAGTTCCGGAATCCTTATTTCGACAAGGAAGCTGATGCGATATTTTTTTCACAGGTTCATTATCAATTGAATAATGGTGAATTGAATACCATTTTGATTAAGAAGAATTCATAGATATTTATGAATTCCACATCCAATAAATGTGGATTATTTTTAGGAAAGATATATTCTCCTCAAATTAATATTGTAATTTTTTTTTGACAGCTGTTAATTTTGTAATAATCCCCCTAAATACGTTAATTCACACATTATTTTGAGTCAACAATATTGATTTGGGATAAACAGATTTGGGTGATCACATTCCATTAAACACACAAACACCAAGATTAAGCTTGCCAAATGGGAGTCACACATTATTTTGATTCCAAGAATACTATATATGTATATTAGTAAGCAATAGCACTTCCCACATCTAAGCGCATACGCATAATTATTCTCCAAATCCAAGACCATGGCTTTTCCTCGCGTCTCAATTCTTCCTCTTCTCCTTCTTTTATTAATCACTCCTTTGTCTTCATCTTTTTCTCTGAGTGACACAATCACAAAAGACTTACTCTACCAACTCTGCTCACAACCAGCAATTTTTAACCACTTCTGCATCATTTGGCTTACCAATGATCCAACAACGTTCACCCTCAACTTTTATGGTCTTCTCGGTTTGGTCATCCAAAAGACGCAATTGTATGGCTATAAGAACCTAGCGATGATGAAAAGCTTAGTAAGAACCACGACTGATCCGATGCTCAAGATACCGTATGGGTCGTGCGTAACATATTATGAGTCAGCCATTAAATCGATGGAGGAAGCTATAAAGTTTGCTATCTTGAAGAAGTACGAGTTAACATCTCATGCGGCTGGGAAAGCCTTTTCTAGTATAAATGCGTGTGAAGCTGAACTTGCAGGACGTAATACTGTGCCGTCTGATGTTCCATTACGTAATCTCCAGTTTAAAAGAATGTGTAACATTGTTAGAGTTTTCTCTGACGTTTTGACGGCAAAAAATTATTAAGCGAATAAATTCATAGTTAAATTACTGTGTCTTGCAACTTTGGTAAGACTTTCATATCTCGGTACTTCACTACTTCTGGTGTGAATTTTGTGACTAGCCATATCCATAGAACCTTTAAAATTGTCCTGCAAGAAACCCTTTTAGCACCATAAATAAGAGAATTCAGGAAAGTAAAGAAGAATACTAATTAGATAACTATCACGCTGCACTAATGCTAAGAATAGCAAAGTTATATTGACTATCTATCCTTTTAAAACATCAATGTTATCGACGAAACCAAAATGGACATGTCATAAAATCTGATAACAATGCATCTAACACTCATTTACTTCGTCGCTAACCAATCTTTTATGGATAAGATGATTTCATTTTGTTGATGCAAAAAATGTTGTTTAAACTATGAACTTTTAAATTAACATCATTGAAACCATAAACTTTCTCGAAAACCATTTAAAACGTCAAGTAATGTTGACTATCATTTTAAAACACCAAATGTCGTTAGTTGCTTCGTTAGCAAATTTTACGATATGTCTATTTGGCTTCGTCAACAACATTTGATATTAGAGTATCTCCAACAATCCTCTTCATTTTAAGGGGAATACACCTTCAAAATAAAGGTTTGAAGATCACTTACTCCAATAATACATCCTCAAATTAATTTTTAAAAGTTTTTATATTACATTATAGTCCACAATATTGCTAATAATTAGTTATAATGATAGAACTTTCATATATAATATAAAACATACAATTAAAGAAAATATATATCAAACAAAATTAATAAATACAAAACCTTATATGATAACACAAACTAATATATAATTTTTTAAGAAAACATAAAATAAAATTACATGATATAAAATTACTCAATGTATTTTTTCCATAATGCTCACATATATGATTAATTGGTGTGTCTTAAAAAAATTATGATTAATGTTATTGTTGTAAAAAAAATTGTTTTTAAATGGTATAACTTTCATATATCAATAATTTCAATTTTAATTTAGTGTGTTTGAATTTATATAGATATCTTTCAAACAATTGAATTTAATAGAATGATTTGTAAGATATATAAATTATAAGGACTAAGATGAAATATGTGAAAGATTTTGAGGGTCTCAATAGTGCATCCTCAAATTTGAGGGTTCACTATATAACCCCTTAAAATTTGAGGTTTTAAGATATTGTTGGAATTTAAAATCCTTCAAAATTTGAGAGTTTGAGGGATTGTTGGAGATGCTCTTAAGATCACGGTTTAAAAGACATTTTTTTTTTTTCAAATTCTATGAGAATTTTTGTTTGTTTGTTTCAAAGATGGAAATGAACTTACAACCTAGATACTTTTTGACTGGTTCATTATTATCAATTGAAAAATGGTGGATTGAATACCATTTTGAGTTTAGTTGAAGAAGAATTTCATAGATTTATAAGGATATCTTAAATTTCATATTCAATAAGGGTGGATTTTCTAGGGAAAGATTATTAATGTCTTCCCAAATTAATTTGAGGCAACAGTTGACTAGAATAAACATATTTGGTTCACAATTCATTAGCCTTACACACCAAAGATAAAGCTTGCAATATATATAGGAGCTACAGTTTTACCACATTTGCCATCCAAAAAAGCTAAGCAATATGCACTTCGAACATATATCCACATCCAAGAAAATGTCTTCTCCTAGCCTCGAAAGAAACGTACTTTCAGTTCTTCCTCTTCTTCTTCTTTTATCAATCACTCCTTTGTCTTCATCTTTTTCTCCGAGTGACAAAGTCACAAAAGAATTACTTAACGAACTCTGCTCACAACCGACAATAGAAACCAAAAAACGTTGACCCTCGACTTGAACGGTCTTCTCGATTTGGTCATGCGAAGGTCGTATTATTTGGGCTATAATAACCTAATGATGATGAAAGGCTTAGCAAGAACCACAACTGATTCGAAGCTCAAGAACTCGTATGGGTCTTGTATAACATGTTATGAGTCAGCCGTTAAATGGAACGCGGAAGCTATAGGGTTTGTTAGCTCTAAGAACTACATGTTAACATCTCGGTCGGCTGCAAAATCCCTTGTTATTATAGCTGTGTGTGAAGCTGTTCTTACTGGACGTAAAAATGTTCCCTCTTATGTTCCAGAACGCAATATAGTGTATAACAGAATGTGTAACATTGGTAGAGTTTTCTCTGACGTTTTGAGGTCCTGATTCTTTGTGTATCTTTNATAACCTAAGGATGATGAAAGGCTTAGCAAGAACCACGACTGATTCGAAGCTCAAGAACTCGTATGGGTCTTGTATAACATGTTATGAGTCAGCCGTTAAATGGAACGCGGAAGCTATAGGGTTTGTTAGCTCTAAGAACTACATGTTAACATCTCGGTCGGCTGCAAAATCCCTTGTTATTATAGCTGTGTGTGAAGCTGTTCTTACTGGACGTAAAAATGTTCCCTCTTATGTTCCAGAACGCAATATAGTGTATAACAGAATGTGTAACATTGGTAGAGTTTTCTCTGACGTTTTGAGGTCCTGATTCTTTGTGTATCTTTCACCTCCAAGATGGAAATGAATAAATTCATAGTTAAATTATTATGTCTCGTTACTTCTGGTGTAAATTTGTGATAATCATATACTCATATTCATAGAACCTTTGAAATTGTCCTACAATAAACCTTTATTAGCACCAAAAATAAGAGAACTCGGGAAAGTAAAGTAAAGTAAGAACAATACTATGAAGATGTATTAAGGTTGTTACTGATTTATAGACTCAACAGAATATGATCAATAAGTTGTGAAGAAGACTGATGCATATACATGGACAGCTACAAACGAAAAGTCATGCACAAGTACATACAACAGATACAGTGAAATTTAAACACATCTACAAACATAGAAGCAGTGAACAAGTCTGTTCATGTGTAACCATGTACAGACACAGACGCAGTGATTCTTCAGCCAGAGAATCAGAGAACAGAAACTCTGCCAAGATAGCTCAATGTGAAGTCACATGGAATGAAGTGGCGTGCTGAACCTTGGAGTCTTATTGAGAAGATCCAAGAAGTGAAAGCTCAACCAGTCATGCTTTAAGATCATGAGAACAAGTCTTTCATAAGCAGCTGAGTAAAACTGAAAACGCAACAGAGCAGAAGAAGGTATCAGCTCCATCATACAACATAGCAGAAATATGTTTAGCATTTGAGTAAACTTGAAGCAATACATATCAGAAAACAAAGCAGCATCGTGAAGAGGTTGTGTAGTGCAACAGAGCGGAAAAGCTTCAAACTGCAGCAAACAGTGGAGCGGCTGTGTGAGAGAACCATGCTTTTGTCAGGTGCGACAGGAACAAAAGGGCATGGGTCAAGTTGAAATAGAGAACAAGCTTTTACCCAAAAGACAAGAGAAAGAAGCTTGTGGCACCTAGGATTTGTGGAGAACTCTAAGAGGTATAAAAGGAAGAGGTGGTAACAAGAAGAAGATTACGCACCTTGGACCTAAAATTGAGAGAAGCATACATAGTTGTGTGTGGTGTTGTCCCACCAGCAAGATAGAGAATATGTTGATGGTTTTTGTAGAGATTCACACTCGTCGGAAAAGACAAAGAGTGGTGGTTCCTTTAGTTAATGTAGATTAGAGTGGAGTGGTAGACACAACTGTTAGATACCATTGGCAAATGTGATTTTTGTGTTCTAACTCTAGTGAATGATCCTGGACTTGGTCCCTGGGATGTAGGTTATCCGAAACCCGGGACTTGGTCCCTGGTAGACACAACTGTTAGATACCATTGGCAAATCTCTTGTGTCGTCTCTTCTCTATGCTCTCATCTCTCTGTTAAGCGTCGCACATCATCTCATTACTTCATACTAATCAGATAAGTATCTATGCACTAATGCTAACATTGCTAAGAATAGCAAAGTTTTTCTCTCTCTTAGATTAGGACTTGTGGTCTAACTAAGAATCAGAAACCCATTCCACGAGTTTCTATTATTAGTTCTAGTGGAAACAATCGATCGCAAGCATCTACAAATATGTATCATCAAACGTAGCAAGTCCATCTACCAACGAGCATAAGAAAGAAAGAAGCAAAGATGGCAACATACCTGATGAACAGAGTTTTTGTGTCTTCTCTGATGTTTTTTGTAATTATGATTGGTTCCTTGAACGCACAAGTGGCAGACATAAAAGCAATCTGCGGTAAAGCGAAAAACCAATCCTTCTGTTCTAGCTACATGAAATCCAACCCGAAGACATCAGGTGCTGATCTTCCAACACTTGCAAAAATCACATTTGGTTCTGCACAAACAAGTGCATCAGAAGCTTTCAATAGAATCCCATCTCTAGCCAAGACAGCAACCAACCCAACTTTCAAGAAAGCATACACCTCGTGCGTACAGCATTATAAGAGTGCAATCAGCAGTCTCAATGATGCTAAGAAGAGCCTGGCGTCAGGGGATGGTGCAGGGTTGAACATTAAGGTATCAGCAGCTATGGAAGGACCTACAACATGCCAAGAAGACATGGCAAATTTCAAAGTTGACCCTTCAGCTATAAAGAACAGTGGTGATTTTCAAAATATATGTGGTATTGATCTTGTCATCTCGAACATGATGTGAAAAAAGGGCTTGAATTCAATCTCCCTTCATACTCGTTAGAGGATACATCACACTATTTCATAAATTTTTAAGGATATTAAAGAATTCCACATCCAAATTAATATCCTAATTAGCCCTCAACATACGTTCGTTCACACATTAATTTGAGTCAACAACTGACTAGAAGAATAAACAGATTCCGGTCACATTTCATTAAACACACACATAGGAGTTACACTTGTCACTTCTGTCATCCAAAAAAAAAACTATATATATTATCATTAGTAAGCAATAGCACTTCCCACATCTAAGTATAATGGGATTCTCCAAATCCAAGAGAATGGCTTTTCCTTGCGTCTCAATTCTTCCTCTTCTCCTTCTTTTATTAATCACTCCTTTCTCTTCATCTTTGTCTACGAGTGAAAGAGTCACATTTCAATTACTCAACCAACTCTGCTCAACACCGACAATTCGCAAGCACTTCTGCATCACTTGGCTTACCGATGATCCAATGACGTTCCGCAGCGACGTGAACGGTCTTCTCAGTTTGGTCTTTCAAAAGACGCTATCGTTTGGCTATAAGAACCAACGAATGATGTTAGGCTTAGCAAGAACCACGAGTGATCCGACGCTCAAGATACCCTATAATTCTTGCTTAAATTATTATGACTTGGCCACTAAATCGATCGACGAAGCTATAGAGTTTTCTATCTCCAAGGAGTATGAATTAGCATCTCAGGTGGCTGCGAGAGCATTTCTTAGTGTAACTTCGTGTGAAGCTATTCTTGAAGGACGTAAAAATGTGCCGTCTTATGTTCCATTACGCAATATGCGGTTTAAAAGAATGTTACACATTGGTAGAGTTTTCTCTGACGTTTTGAGGTCCTGATTCTTTGTGTATCTGTCACCTGCAAGACGGGAATGAATAAATTCATTAGTTAAATTACCGTGTCTTGCATCTTCGCTAAGACTGTCATACTCATATTACTTCTGGTGTAAATTTGTAACAATCATATATTCATAAGTTGTCCTACAATAAACCTTTTTGGCACCAAAGATGAGAGAATTCGGGAAAGTATAGTAAGAAGAATACTAATCAGATAACTATATCGCTGCACTAATGCTAAGAATAGCAAAGTTTTTTTCTCTCTTAGATTAGGACTTGTGGTCTATCTAAGAATCAGAAACCCATTCTAAGAGTTTCCAACACTTGCAATGATCACGTTTGGTTCTGCACAAACAAATGCATCAGAAGCTTTCAATAGGATTCAATCTCCTTCATACTCTTTATACAATACATCATGCAAGAACCTGGTTTCTTCGCATCTTGTTTTTACATAGGGAAATTAAGAGACAACAACTAGTATTAGACATATATAGCAAAGAAGAGAAAAATATCTGAAACCAAACTCTCTTCATTATCCAGTAAAACTCAAGATCGTGTTACACATCAAGTCAACAACATAGGAAAAGATGAGAACAATGAAGGCAAACCAAAAGGATTATACTTTATTGAACAAGATCACAAGATGAGAGAATTGGCTGCAGCAACATAATTAGAGAGACACAGAGGTAGGTTTGTAGTCTATAACCAAAACTTTATCCAAGCTGCCTAGGAACATTGTGGCGAATTCAACGTGAACGGGATGAGCAACGTACTCTGCTACAGCTTCTTTGCTCTCAAATGTGGATTCAAAAATGTGAGTGTAACCTTGGTGGAGATTCTCAATGCTCACATCTTCTCCCCTAAAATTTATACATATCATCTCCTCAGGTTTAATTTATTACAGAGCCACCAAAGTAATCAGTTAAAAAGACAAGAGAGCAAATTTCTAGCAAATTTGGATCTCGATTCCTAAACCCTAAAAGAAGCAAATTCAGATCTTAATAGTTCGATCAGGAGATGGTGAATATGATTACGATGTATCAAAACAAAACACACAGAGAAGGATCGCAGAACAAACCAGTGGAAAGCTTTCATAGGTTCGATGAGATTGACGAGGTTGGCGTAACCTTTGATGAGTTCTTCTATTTTCTCAGGGCTTACCCCATCTTTGAATTTAGCAAGCAGTACGTGCTTCACAGTTCCCTCCTTATTAGCTTCCTCCATTTCTGTCTCTGATAATTTTCCACTCCTCTCTCAACTGTGGGGGAGTTTGACTATAATCTATAAATGGACGGTCAAGATCTTTTACAACGTGCAAGGTGCAAATACAGACGTTCGTCGCATTGTTTTTGGTTAAGCTGACATGACACATCTCAATAAAACAAAACATCACCAGATAGATACAAACATTACCAGAATCTTGATAGCTAGCTGCTTTTGAACCTTTTGGTAGCTTTTTAACTCTGTTTGAAACAGTTAAATTACTTGTTTACGGTGAAAGTGATAACTATACTTTACCAGTTTACCATTTATATACACTTTAATCTTTACAAGTCGTTCTCACTTAATACTGCATCTTTGTTTTCCTTAGAGAGGAGGACTAGATGACGTTTTAATCTAATAATCATGACTACCACAAAAAAAAAAAAGAGGGTCAAAGCTCTACAAGACGTGGTACGATGCAAATAATTTACAAATTTTATCATTGTAACATGGAAATAAGCAAATAATTTACAGCATTTTTTTTTAGTTCCACTCTAACGCACTAAAAGACCAGTCTTATTTAACGCTTATTTTTATATCTTTTCCCCATCATCTGTCACTGAATTTTTAACTCTCAGGCACCTTCCGAATACGACTTCCCCAGTAATCACTTCTTTTTGTTCTCACATTTTTTTTTTAAAGAAGACCTGAGCTGCAAATGAATCCCGTTAGTTAATAATATCCAGTACACGTTCCCCTCTACATCCGTCTCTTAGATTCCTTTAGAGCCAACACATTCTTCAGCCTCCACATCAGCCTAACAGGGTAACGATTTTGGACCATAACAGGGAACGCTAGAAAAATTTAAATAAAAGGGTGAAAGCCTGGTCGATTTGGGGCCATGATAGTCTTGTCTTTTAAGGCAGGAAGCGCTATTCAGCTCAGATCAAAACCCGCTTCTGCGCTTATGGCGTACATCAACTTGGTCTCTAGTAGCTCTTTGCTGCATTCATTGACAAAAGACATGTTTAACTACAGCACCAAGTGCAAGAAAATGTACTTTGGCAACAAATGATTTCTGTTTACTGAGCAAAAACCAAAAAGAGATTTGTGTTCACAAGAGGACAAACCTTTGATAAGGCGGAAGCTTCAGAAGGTTCATACAAGTGGCTGCTGTCGGTAGTCTATCAACTGATTCGTTACTCGCACTACCAGCAGCCCTGAAACAATTTCCAAACGAGGATGGATCTTTTATGATTCTGTTACCTGTCCAAATCCCACAAAAGTCAAACACGTTTGTTAATCTGTGTAATTTACCTTTGTATGCAGAATGCAGGTTCCAAGTATTTGAAACCGAGCAGTGGCCCTCGTGAACAGCCCGTCACAAACCTGAAATTGAAGATGATAGATCTTAGTTCCATTAAAGAAAACAAATATACTATACTAATCATTGGGTACAAAGACTGTAGTAACTGCGAAAGTTGACCTACTTTAAGAACTTCTTCTGGTTTTCAGTTGAGAAGCTTTTCATAACTTCCCAGAACATATCGATCACATAATGTCCCTGTCAAGAATATAGCGACGTAATTATATAACAATGTTTCAAAAGTATCTCTACGCTAATTCACAATGTCATTTTGGCTGACAGCGAAGAACCACTCACCGCGTGGTAGCCTCCAGCATAATTAGTGTTGTTTCGCAAGTCGTCAATATCCAAACTATCAACTGAACCAGATATGAGAACCTGCAACCAAAGCCCACAAATGAACTTTTCCATCAGTTCATGCTCCTTGATGGAACAACTAACAAAGCAAGTACAATAATCCATCGGCACCTGAAGTTCATGTTCATTGAACATGTCGATCCATTCTTTTGGAATGAGTTGCTGAAACCCCCTCAGGAAATGAGAACTCTGCTGGCGTATCTGCATCCGAAAAATGGGATGATATAAAAAGCTGTTGATTTTATAAGGTGGCCTCAAGTATGCTAAGATAAATGAGAGGTAAGTGGTTCCTAAGTACCTGATAATTTAACCGATGATTGGAAACCAGATGAATGAAAGTTATAACATTCTCATTTGTCACTCGCATGTCATTCCCCCCTGGAAGTAACTCTTCCTCTGTCCTCTCTCCATATTCATTATTCAAAATAACAAAGTAAAGCTCCAACTCTGAGATATCACCCTTAAAACGCTGCAAATATCATAAAGTAATTGAATACTTATAAAGTGGACAAAGCTAAAAAAGAAAAGAAAAAGAGACAAAATTCTTGTAGGTAAAACAATCAAATTTCAGTTTCAATGAAAAAAAAAACAGAATTCAGCATTTTCGCACATCTATGCTAACAGCTAACTCCCAGTTCCACAAAGCAACAAGAAAATAGATCGTTCAGTAAAACTCACCTTCAGGAATATAAGGTGCCTATACAACTCAGGATCCAGAGAAGGCAAATCGTTCAAATAGTTGTACCTAGCCAAAGAACGATATAAGTTTCACAACATGTTCACAAAGTTATGCGAGCTTAATAAACTAACAACATGACAGGAAGCTGAAGTTGGAAATTTAGGTACTTTTGTTTCAATTTGCTGAGGAAAAACGTTGCAAATGGTATATCAACTAGAATCCCTTCAAACATAGCCTGCAACAAGATAGCGGGAAGAAAAATTATGAGTCTTATCCTAACAGATGTAAATCAACTTCAATAAAGACAAAACGCCAAGTTCAATAAATTTCTATAAAAACATGCACGACAATTATACCCCTAATTCTATTTTCATGGAAACATGGCAAGTAGAACCAGTAATGTATGCAAGTATGATGGATTACTTTCTGTCCTACATATATAAGTTCTAAGGAAGAGAAAGCGGTTAGAGTTCAGCATCAAGGCCACCAATCAAATACCATACTTTTGCGAGAAGACTGCCGAGAAAATGAAAGAACTGGAGGTGCTGTTCATGTATCATTCCTGATCCAGGATTAGGATATAGCATGTGATCAGAGGTCTCCTGAAAGAAAGCATGTACAAGATTCAGTTAAAGAAAGACAGACTACATGCAAACATGATGGAGTGTGGTAAACTGTGAAATTCCACAAAAAAATTGAGTGAATAAAACTAGACATACGACCTTAAACAACCCGTATTGCACATCAAAAGCTGCTCGGGTAATTTTTTCCATGAAGTCTTTGAAAATGCCACCACCATCAATACCAGCTTCCTCAACTCCGAGTTCATTGACAAATGTCACACGAATCTACAGCCAGTAGTTATTTGCATCATATGTATCGCAAAAATAAAACAAATTAGAGACACAGGAACGAAAATATGGATACGTCGAACCAAAGAATTGCTAGAAGACAGATATCAGGTAAGAGTACTTACCGACCCCCGAAGATCATCCTCTGACAATTGACTCATTTGATTGTAAGCATCTTCCAAGATATGATCTCTTCGTATTCTGAACCGATTTCGAGAAAAAATTCCTTGAGATCCATGACTCTGCCTTGCTGTTGCTAATTGTGTCTACAAATGATGGCCAGCAAGTAAATGCAGCCGCAGCAAAGTAATCAGTGAGCAAGTACATACAGTATAATCCCCCATTGACCCAGATTACTCATGCAAGTTATGTTAATTAGCTCTTCTAGGTTCCTAAAAACCGTACAAAAGATAATCATTCATCAGATATACATATCCTAACAGCCACTCACTGTGAATATTTTGACTCTGCTTGTAAACGGAATCAAGAAAGGAGCTTGCATCAGTATGTAGTTGGCTCTCGTACCTTCAATTATGGCCTGGAGAAAGAAAACAATATCAGCAATGATGGAGGAAAATTATTACCAAATCAGTAAATATTATAACCAACTGTCAGTGTTGGCATGTCACAAAAAAATGCAGTGTAGTAGTCACCTGAGAGATGAAATATTCATTCACAGTGTCAGCTTGGAAGTCACTCGAGGAAGTGAATTGTTGCCGGTTGTTCCAATCTTGCAACTACGGAAAATTTCATCAACAAGGATATAAAATGAATAAATGATCTTTACCTAGTCAGCTAGTCTTGCTGACTTAGAGTCAAAATAGCCATAATTGGTCAAGGAGTGTTAACTTCTTTTCAGCACATACCTGTGAAAGCAACTCAGAGACAACAACCCCAACCCTGTTCTGAATCAACTCAACAGGGTTCTTATTCGAGAGGTCGTTGGAGACAGATTTCCCAGTGTTAGGTTGCGCAAGTGGACTTACCCATAGTAACTGCCATAAAGCCTAGACAAAAAAAAAGCGAACATATACAAAATATTTAGAAAAGTACAAGCATGACACAAAGATACTATTCTTTTGGTGAGTCCAAAGAAACTGTTGTGTAAACATTAGTAGCAAGTTGAATAACCACTGCAACAAAACATCCATATGAAAATACAAAGCCAATCTAGTTTATTATATTTCTGTAGCAGTCTAAGCCCCAGCTAATCGCGTCATTAATTACGTTGAATCATCAATCATATATCCAAAACTCTTCACGTCGAAGTTACAAAAATGCTTAATCAAAACACTTACCTGCTTAAGAATAATGATCAGCAACCTGATATCTTGTAGCGATAATGGCTTCTCTCGTTCATAGAACTCTTCATTGTCAACTATCATTAGCATATGCCTGATCATCAACGACAATGTTAAACCACTTTT